>NC_043758.1:6843218-7168718 GCF_902148845.1 Salarias fasciatus | reverse complement strand
ACCTCCTGGTTAAAAAAACATTCATCTGCTGCCTGATATATTCCACCCACAGACAGTTGCCACGGAGTAGAGATCCATCCATCATGTATATTTAACCAGCTCAAGGTTGCAGGGGGCCGCTGGAGCTGATTCTAGCTGACAATTTACAAAAGGCAGCGTGCATCTCATTCCAGTTCCCAGCTGATCTCAGGGAAATCACAGGCAAACACACACTTTCACAATTGTGGTAAATTCACATAGCATTCGGGCTAACTGCTGCACCATCCTGACTAAAGGGCCGTCAGTGCTATTTTCTGTACCTCAGTCAGTGGTCGTAGTGTCGTGGCTGTTTGCTGTTCAGAACCTTTTCAATTTTCTGTTTTGACAATCGATAAACATGAGTGACTGACAGCTTTTTGTTTTCGTGTTTGTTTTTTTCGTACTCAGGAGCGGATGCCATCATCAGACAACATAAGGCAGCCTGTCTGAGAATCACAGCCTTGCTGGCCTGTAAAGACCTGCTGTGGATCGGAACCAGTGCAGGTAAAAACACATCTTCACCCCAGAAATCAGCAGAAATGATCAGGTTTGCTTGATCAGTATGACTTACTGTTGTTGTTTTTTTTAATTGTTTATTTATTTATTTGAACACAAACAATATTTAAACATAGCACCAGACTAAGCTAAGGACATAAACACAATAAGCATAGAACAACAATGAGAGAATCAAAATTAGTTTGTCTTTTTCCATGTTCACAAAAAAAAAATGGAGTGGGAGGAAGTCAAAACTTATCCAGCCCCACCTCTTCACTTTGCCTGAGTAATCAACTTAAAATACCTCCTTACAAATAATTTTAATGATAATAGCAGTAATAATCACAGCATGACTGAAACAACCAGTAATGTAATAAAAACAATTATAATTGAATTATATTAATAAAAGAATACAAATCAGTGAAAAAGTGAATACATGGCTAAACAAGGAAGTAAGGAAAAGGATATTTGTGCATTTGTATAGTTGTATCTTTTAAATATCATCTCTTTATAGCTTTTTCTAAAAACTGCTCAATATTTTGACATTGTTTCAACCCATCATTCAGACGGCTCCATAGTTTCACCCTATAAACAGAAACACAGAAGCTTTTCTGTTTCCACAATAAAACAATCCCCTTGAATTATATTTTCCTTCTCTTGGTCTAAACATGATTTGTGCTGTTTAATATTCTATTTGAACTTCAACTCTCTTGACTGCAGAAACAATAAATGTGTATGATACCGAGAAGCCGCTCTGTTTATGACCCTAATTGCTCTTTTTTGAAATATGACTAGTGAGTGTAGAGAACTCTTGTAACTGCTTCCCCAAAACCTCAGCACAGAGGTAGAATGTTTTTGTTTTTAAACCTTTTTATTATTGAACCTTTCCACTCTAAAAGGATTGTACAACCATAAAATAAAGAGTTCAGTCGCAGTTTGCGTTTTGTCACCGATTATGAATCGATGTCATACTGGGATCTCACTGGAGCTCGATGCTGTCGTGCAGGGGTGGTCCTCACGCTGACCATCCCAGCGGTCAGCTCGGGGACGGGGGTCGGGACGCTGAAAGCTCCTCTGCTGCCGATGGGCTCGGCTCACGGACACACGGGACACGTTCGGTTCCTCACCTCGATCGAGCTGCCGGAAGGCTTCGACGTCAACCTGCCTCCGTCAAACACAGACTCCACAGGTTTGGAATATTCATCCCAGGCTTTTTCTTTCCCAAATAACTTATTTCCATTTATATCTACGATCAATACATTTACAATCCAGTAGCTACATTGGTTTGACACAGATATATGATGAGAGGGAAATTCAATTAATAACAGTGCAAATAGACCATTTTCATCACTTCACATAAAGCAAAATAACCTCCTGAATGTCATCTTGTTGGTGTTGCTTGATGAAACAGCAGTGTGTCAAAAATGGTTCTAGCTTCCAATTAAAACTCCCACCGAGCCAAACATGATCATCCAAGCGGTGTTTTGATCTCCTCCAGGCCATCAGTCCCAGGGTGGCGGCGGCAGCAGCACCTTGGACGGGAGCCTACAGAGACGAGACTCGGCGCGCCACCGAGCCTCGGCGCACATCCCTCCAAAAACCAACTATCTGGTCATTTCTGGCGGCGACGGCTACGAGGACTTCAGACTGACC
The DNA here is from genome assembly GCF_902148845.1 of Salarias fasciatus. Classification (NCBI taxonomy): domain Eukaryota; kingdom Metazoa; phylum Chordata; class Actinopteri; order Blenniiformes; family Blenniidae; genus Salarias; species Salarias fasciatus. The sequence goes on along the minus strand of NC_043758.1, from coordinate 7,166,552 downwards.
AACAGCAGCGAAACGGTGGGAAGGGACGACAGCACCAACCACCTTCTGCTGTGGAGGGTCTGAGTTCATTGAAAGCCCGACCCAGATGGACTCCTGAGCTCCTGCTCTTTAACCCGACTTTAATGAGCCTCTGCACTTTTCCTCTTCTTTTCTTTTTTTTTTTTTTTGTTTTTTGGATGTTGGTGTTTTTGGTCTTCTGCTCGGTCCACCAGTCTCTTTGTGCATACTATGGATGTCACCTCCCTCCTGCACTGACTAATGAATATCGGATCACTTCAACAACGGTTTTCTTGTGTTATTGTTGCTGATGGTGTGCATGTCTTTACGTGCGTGTTTAGTTTTTTTTTGTGGGGGCGTCTGTGCGTGGAAAAAAAAAACAGAATAACAGAAGGGAAAAAAAAGACTACAGTTTCACAGATGGATGTATTTTCAGACAATGTCAAGAAGAGGATTTTCAATCTGAAGAGACATTTCAACAGAATTTTATCCCTTGAAGTCCTCCAGTTTTTTGGACACAAACACATCTCACCATCACTGACCTGAACTGCCAACGCAAAGCGCATTGACGACGATCAAAACACGCGAATGTCTATTAATAGAGGATAATCCGAATAACCACCACAGACTGTATGTTTCTCATTAGATTGTCTCGGGTCGTGAATCCGCATTGATTTCTTTCAGTTTGGGCTCAATGCTGCAGGAGCTGTTTGGATGATCTCTGAGTTTCAGAGGAACATGTTTGATCTTTCATTGGTCAAGTGTCCAGAAGCAGCTCTGAGATCCGCCTGATCCCCACAAAACCTGTCCTGTAATGACTGGACAGGGAGGAGGAGCATTGTTTAAGTGCAATATGTGAAGAAGGGTAATAATTGAAAATACTTTCATTGAGTCCAGAAAACTCACTCACTGAGTGAAATGATCACATCGTATCTGTTATTGTTCAGTTTTTGATGCCAGTGTAAAATGACTGAAGCACAGATGAAGCAGTGTCCCACGAAAAGTTCAAAAACAACAACAAAAAAAAAAACTGAGTTATTTCTCCTGAACTATGCCAAAGCATTGTTTATGTTCAAGTTTTCACACTGAGGGGTTGGAAAGATGTGTTTCTGCCATTAAATATCACTTTGAGTGGATTCTTTAAAGCTGGCCGAGGCTGTGGTAGCAGGTACAGACAGTCATGTACAGTATTTATGGTTTTGATTTTAGCGCCTTCTTTTACAGCACTTAATTTATCGAAGATGTAGCTTACACCTTTTTCTTTTTTGAACATTAAAACAAAGGGGTTGAAGAGAGAGGTGAACGCCGGTCGGCTGAGGCGACACACACGTACACTTGTTCTTGTTTTGGACAGTTACTACAGTCTCCCCAAAATATAGAAGGACAAGACCAAACAGAAGTGAATCTTTTATTATTGTTTATTATTTTAATCACTACAGATCCAGGTATTAATCCCAGAATTCACTTCAAGTAGTTTTTCTTAATCAGCTTTTGGGTTGACGAAGAACAAAATTGCTCTGTTGTCTTTTTAGGTGCCAAAACTTAAGATTTCTTTTTTTTTTTATTTTAAATAATTTCCACCCTGAACTGTGTGCATTTAGACATTTTTACATCACAGTGGGATGAATCCAGATGCCCAAACACAGATCACGGTAGTTTGTTGGAGAGGAAGATGCACGCGTTGAGACAAAGGAGCGCTGAAGGACGAGCGCTAAGTAACTGCACGTGCCTTCGGGAGGCTAAAAGTTAAGCCGTTTCACCCACAGTGAAAAGTCAGCTCTCCCTGCTTCCACAGCAGATGTCTCTGGAAGTGAAGGGCGACTCCAGCTCGCCCTTGCACAGACTCACGAGAGTTAGCGTCAGGCTTCGGGGTTAAGCGGTGATTGTCTTTGATCCCTCCAAGCCTGGAAAACCTGGTCGCACTTTGCCTGCCATCTGGGCACTTCACCTCAGCTTTCCTTCTTCCAAACGCAAAGGTTGTCCCCCCCCACTGTGACCTTTAAGAGGATTAGCTGGCTGCTGTGATAGCTGCTAACTTAGCTAGTGAGCCTCTGGAAGTGCTGAAATGCGCAGAACGCTGGGTATTCTCATTGAGCTGAATGAAACGTAAACATGCTTTTTGGTGGTTTTCTGCCAGGAAGTGAAGCAAAGTTTTGTATTAAGTGACTCACAGCAAAGTTAATTTTCATGTTCTTTGTGCGACAAGCTGCCCGGTCGCCCATCGAAATGCTGTATATTCATGTTAGCTGTGACGCAAAGGGGCTCCTCGAAGAGCGGCGATCATCTGTGAAGGAGAAGCGTGTTCAAAACTGCCACCTCATGTCATGTGATTCTCATCATTGAATCACCCTTTGTGTTTTCATACTCTGGGTTCTGCAGCTAGTCGGTGTCTTGTGCTGAAAACACTTCAGCACTGAGTAGTTTTACTGCGGTTGGAGTCAGAAACTTTCAGCTTGGCCAATCATGAAAGATTTTTCTTTCTTTTATGTGTATATTTTTACATTTCCTTGATAGCTACCGAACCGTAAAAGATTGAATTGTGACATTTTCAGAAGATGCAGCTCAGATTTTAAACCCAGTGAAGTGAAACTGAACTGAATCAGACCGTCTAGATTTTATATGAAGTAAAATTAATCAAAATGCGCTAATGTGACCAGGACTAAAAAAAATGAAGTTAAAGAAATTAACTCTTAAATTTCTTCATCACCTGAAAGTCATCCTTTCATCACTGTAAGTTTATGTAACCTCCTCATGCTCATATGTGAACTAAGTCTTTATTTTTTTTGTAAATATTGGTACATATATGGCCTTTTTTCTGTAAATAGTGCACCCGCGGTCTTCAATTGTTGATATGAATCTAATGGCATATTTTTATATATTTGTGTAAGGTTTGTTTCTGTTTGTATTTCTGCCCATTCCCTCTGGCATGCACTGCACTGTCAGTCACATTTTAACTGTACCTGTCGTAAATCTCCCGGGAAGAAGACGAGATGGCGTCTCGTGAAGGCGACTGACTGACTGACTGACTTGGTTTTAACATACGTGTTTTCACTGGTAGCCATGTTAGCTCTAAAATGTGCTTATGTTTGCCTTGCTATGGACATGTGCAGGAAGGATTTAAAAAGAAAAAAAAAAAAAACTTGGTAGTTTTGCACTACCGCCTGGTCCTAACCGTTTATCTGTGACTGACATCTTGCAGCTGTCATGGCTACAGCCGATCGGAGTCACCTCGCGTACGTAGCTGGTCTTGTTTTGTCACTGTGGATTTCTCTTTGTAATTAAATCAGTTCACTGGTTGCAGTTTGTCCGTGTTCTGTTCAGATGGATCCAGTCCCGGCTGACCATCGGTGAAGACAGAGTCGGGATCCTGTTCTGCGTGTTTGAGGCGTTTCCCTGCCCCAACATACCAGAATCCAATGATTGTCATAAGAAAACCTGATAAGGAGTCCTTCATTACAATCAGGCGTGTTGCTGCACGGAGAGACCTTATACCATTAATAGGTCATTATTAAGAGTTTATTCAAATAATGTTGGTGGCACGCCTCACATTCCTACTAACACAGCACCGGAGCTTTGTCGTTCATATAACCAGTTAGACATAACAGGCTTGTTTCCATGTCAGATCTATGCCGCCGGCAGTTTGTTATGTGTGTGAAATAAGTTTAGCCTCATTACCTACATTACATGCATGACCTGCATTACCTAAGATAAATATTTAAAAAAAAAAAGTGTGAACTTTTTCTAAAACAGGACACCAAACACACTCTCCTGGAGCATATTCCGTCCTTTTATAAGAAGACTTCCAGCTTTTGTACATCAGTGAGTGCAAAAATACTTGTTTCAGTTCAATTAATGCAATGTTTTTGTTTATTTAATCAGAGATAATATCTCCAGATAGCTGAATTTTAAAATTGCTGGCCAAGAAGATGTCCAATCTTTAACAAAACTTAAGTTCTTTTCAGTTTTGTATGCCACATCTTCATACATTTCAATATGAAATTCATTTAAAAAAAAAAACATTTTATTTACAAAAGCTACCCAGCTTAAACACACAGTGGCTCCTGACTTCCAGCAGATCGTGTGACTCGGACACAAAGTTATCTCTGTGGGTTCTTCGTTTTTTGTTGTAACAAGCCAGCTTCATCATGACTCTGCTCCTCATTTCACTTTAACCCACTGACCTACAATGACGTGTATTGTGATACGATGGTCTTACGGTGTATAGAGTGTGACTGAACGAAGGCCATTCATAGAACACACACGAATACAAATGTTGCCTGAAATCGCAGCCTATCTACACAGAGCATTCACATGTCAGGAACAGTGAGGATCTGTGTGATGAATGGAGGGATGGGAGGCAGTGAGGGCACAGACACGCGTCTGTGTCTCACTGTAATGACTGACTGATGCTGTGAGTCACGGAGTGATGCTGGGTAAGCACAGCGGAAGAGGGTGAATAAATCATTCAGTCAATGGCTTAAGACTTTTTTATGATGAATAAAGCTAAATGTGTTAAATAAGGTGCTACAGCTACTGTTTCTACTGGATAGTTTATTATAGATTCAGACTTGAATTTAATTTGAATTTGAGAAGATAAATTCCCAGATGTATTGAAAATTAGAAGTCATTTCATGAATTTTGACAAAAACCCATAAGTAGGAAAGCTGGATCTTTCCTACTTCTCACTTAGAACAGGACACTTTCCAAATGGGAACTTTGCACAGAGAATATAGAAAGTTTCTGAGAGCTTCAGTTAATGCTAATGCTAATGGGATGTCGCTCATTATATTTGTATTTCAGCAGAGAAACATTGTCTCATAAGATGAACTATGAAACATCAATAAGCCATTTAAGGTAAAAACAGCACAGTTTCATATTTTAAAGCACGTGTACTGGGATGGATATCATGAAAGAGTCGTATTTCTACCTAAAATTACCTGAAATCTAATAACGTGAGAAAGTGGCTCTAACACAAGTTATCAATTCATGATTTTTTATCTATTAGCATACAAAATAATGAGTGACTTGGCCTGGCTCATCAAATCCAGAAGAAGAGGCTTCAGGATTCATTGGTTGCACAACCCAGGATGAGAGCACATGATTCATCAAGCCAGGTGAAACCAACTGGATCAAGATTCCTTAAAAAGACCCCTGTAATAGATCACAGAATCATGGATTCACCAACTAGCTAAGAACTTCTCACCATCTAAGCAGGACATCGTCATCAAGTCCTATGAGTAGGTTAAAGAGCAATTTAAAAAAAGGAAACACCACCATGGTGATAAAAGAATGACAACATTGCCGATTGTCTGAATGATTAATTTGTGCGTAAAAATGCTAAATCCTACATCGTGTCCCGAAGAAACCTGCTCATATGTTGTCTGTACTGTACTATATGGATTGTGTGCCTGGTAATTAAAGCTTCATCAGTTCTTTTTGACCTCTGCAAACTACCAGAACCTCTCACAAGGTGAGCCACACAACTTGTATGGATAACCACTGTTAAAATCAAAGCTCTGTCAAGAACATCCCTGTTTCTGAGGTTTTGGTGATGACAGTCTGTACTGACAGGTGAATTCTCTGGCGTCCTGCTGGGAGACAGAGCATGTGCCCACCAGCCTTTTCTCCTCACCATTTCCAGACCCTCGGGGAGCACAGCAGGCCCACATCATGTCCATGCCAGGATAAGGGCCCAAATAGAAATGACCTTTGGCCTATTGAAGGCACACTTTGAGACATCACCATGGCCCGTGCTGTCATCCACTATGTGGCCTGCCTGAGGAAGGCGAGAGCCCCAGAGTGCCTTCACACAATACAGTGGGACATTACTGCTGTTCTCCCAGGTGATGACAGTGGCCCGCTGCTGACAGACCAATATGTCTTCAATTTTTTTGTAGGCATGCATTCTCTAAATGTAAGTTAAATATGGCCTGAAATGTCAGATTTGGTTCATTTTGAATTATTTTGAGGCAGGGTACGCTCCTGATACCACCAGCAACACTCACGCCTGGATCCTGATGCTGCAACATGGGGCAAGGAAGAAGGTGCAGGACCAATCACCGACACTCGCTACTGCCTCCGCCACAGCCGTCGACAGCATCGAGCTCCACGACAGCTTGCTGCACGTCCTCCATCTGCTGGTTCCCCAAACTCAGGAGGATCGCCAAGATTTGTTGTTGTCTTTGGAGGCAGTTCTGCTGGCCTGGCTGTCATGGTGATGTGGAGGAACACGTCCACTGCTACGATGACTGCACCGCTCAGGAAGGCCCGTCCCAGCACTCCTGAGCAGCGCTGCAGCAGAATCTGGTGGGGGGACCGGTGGACTGTGATTGTCGGCTGTGGGGCCAGTTCACTCATCAGGTGCAGGCCGGCGCCAGAGTGAAGTGGAAGAGGGTTTATGACACACTTGGGGTGGGGGTGGGGGGGGGTTCTGAGTTTTTGATGCAATTGTGTTATTGTTCTGCATTTGTAGTTTTGACAATCAGTTTCTGTTTCTTTATTATTTATTTATGTATTCATTTTTGCACCATGGTGATGAGGCTGTTCTGTTAAACGATGCGTTCAAGTTCGAATTAAAAGTCACTTTCTGTGCAACTCTGTTGTTCACCATAGGAGTCTGCGCAACGCATGCTTATGTTTTACATTTCTCCTTCGTTGTGGGTATTCAGCTGAGAGCAGCTCCAGCAGGGCTCCATGTGCGCGGACTTCCAGCTCCACCGTGCAGTGGCAGTCACCTGCGGCCAACAGAGGGGGTTTAGACTCTGACAGGCTGCCGGGAGCTTCAGCTCGGCGCTGACGCACTGTGAGCTCACTGCCAGCTCAGTGTTTATGTCCTCTTACACACACACACACACACAGAAGAGCCGGTGTGCGTGTGTCAGAGAGACAAAGACAGAGGGGGAACCTCGTCTACCGGCTTTGTGGTTTCCATCCATTTCCAAAGCGTTTTAATTGCACCTGCCGACTCAGCGCTTCGCCGCCGATGATGTTCGAGTCCGAGCACAGATTTTAACTGCATTTCTTCACCAAACCGGTAAGTCTGACAACTTTTTTTCCTCCTTCTTCTTCCTTTTTTTTTTTTTTGAAATCTGGATGCCGGGCTGTGAATGGCTGCTTGAAGCCGGTCGTTAAGTTTCTGCCAGACTCGTCGTGTGTGTCGGAGGGGATTTTATTTCCACCGCAAAGCCCGGCGGTGCTGTCATGACCACTTTTACGCACGGCGGCGGAGCCTTCCTGTCACTTCGACTGTCACCTCGGCAGTTTGAGCGGCGCGTCCCGCCGGCAACCCGCCTGTTCTACGGCAGCTCGAGGTTCACGTTTCTCAAGAGCAGAGTTTTCGGTGTGTTTGGAGTCGCTGAGGCAGACTCGTCCTGTTTTGTTTCAAGGACTCTGAAAACTTGCGAGGTGTCCGGTTTCTTTTTTAATTCACACCAGCTGTCTGATGATAGAATGCGCGTGTCTGACGTACTATTGTGTGAACGTGATGACCTCACTGGTAGTATGAGCTTCCTCCTCCTTCTCCTCCTCCTCCTCCTCCTCCTCTCGTCTCCCTTTTCATGAGGTTCGGCTGCGCTCCTGCTGCTGGGAATTCTCTCACCTGGGAAAGTCCCATTTCCCAGTTGGGAGTGTTTGTGGTTTTCCCATGTGGCACTTCCAGCCTGAATCAGAAGTGGGAGCGTGCTTTTGGTTTAGTTGTGTAACAGATTTTCCCTGTAGTGAACTAGAATGAATTAGTCTTCCTGTTTTCTTGTTTGTTTTGAAGGGAGTAAACTGGTTTTTCCTTATATTTCGATTTAACAAGCAACTTTATTTATAAATCACTTAAAAAAAACACACACACACACACACAGTGGGCCAAAGTGCTGTAAAAGATTTAAAAGTAAACAGATGAGACCACAAAAGTAGTGAAAACAAGTTAAAAGGATAAAAGCATGAGTAAAAACTTGTTTCAAGGTGTGATTTAATAAACACTGACTGTTGGACAGAAGTATTTATCCCATAGTTTAGGGGCAATAACTGCAAAAGTGTTTTAATTTGATTTAGTATGATATGTACACTTCAATGAATTGTATGTATAGTAAACATAAATTGAAATATTTAAAAGCCCCTTTTCAATATTAATGAAAAATATGGCTTAAACCATCATAAAAATACAGCATTTCAAAATATTTAAATATTTCAGAATCGCAGCCAGCATGTTCAGAGGAACAGCACGAGTTGATAAAGCCTCTTGGATAGAGACATGAGCAGGTCTAGTTAGTCTGATTCAATTACAGGGAGATGTTTTCCTGCCTGGACAGGTGAGCACATGTATGGACCTTTCCTTTGTTTCCCACCTTAAGCTACTGTCACAGCAGCAGAATTCACATGATGATACAATGAAATATTCTCCAAGACAAGTTCACACAACAGAAAGATGCAAATTATTGATAAATTACTTCAATTGTTCTTTTTAAAGTCAAAACGTGGGTGGGATAAACTGTGTGAAGGAGGTAGGTTCAGCCAGACAATTGCACCTGTGGACAATTTTGAGTCCTTAATTTACCGCATATGTCTTCTCACACATCAGTCATAAAAATCCTTTTTCAGCCTTTTTTGTGTGGTTCACATTTTTATTAGTTTAGAAACATACAGCACACAGACATCTTGTCAGTTCAAGTTAAGACAAATTACATATTATTAAAGTGATATTTTAATAAAAGATGTAGACAATAAATGTGATATATAGCATTCATTTACATGCTTTTCACATGCTTTTTCTTTGTTGGACATTTTACTCATTGCGAGCCGTCTTTTCACCGCTGCATTTTCTGTGGCTATGGCGTAATGAGTCAGACACAAGAGGCTATGAGCAGCCACTCCACTTATACACACACACAAGCGCCAAGATCAGACTGTGATCTTTAGCCGAGAGCATCTTTTGTCCGAGCCCAAATTCCTGCACGCTTGTGTCGATAAGAAGCTTTCCACTTTCTCCCTCCCTCTCTCTGACGGCCGCAGCCTCACCGGCTTGTGCCAGTATTATTATACGGCAGTCACTTGGGAGATTTTTGCCTGGATTAACAGAGACTATTCATCGCTAACCAGAACATGTCTGATCTGGCTTCTTTTGTGAGAAAGCAGACATCCTGTTTCCTGTCTATCACTGCCAGTCAGTCTTATGAAAGGCCACGTGTGTGTTGATGGGGAAATGATGAGCTTCATCACAGTGCTCATCCTGGTTTGGTTGAAGCAACTTTTTAAAAGTGTGCTGATAATTTTGTGGTTTCAAGTTTTTGTGGAGATTTTTGTTTTTGTTTTGTGTTTCTGCCCAAGTTTCCCAGGTTACAGTTGTTTCTTCCGCTTGTATAAAGTTTATGCTTGCAGGTTCCCATAACCATAAACTTTATATAATGAAAAAAAAAGTAAAGCAGAAACTCTCAAACTGAAATTCAAAACAGTTGCATCGTCACTTTCATGTCCCGTGGGCAGTACGACACCGAGATCTGCTGTAAACTGTAAAGTATCTTGTTTGTGTCACACTTCGATATGTTGTGTTGCACCGTGTTTAATTCATGTTGCAGTTAACTGCAGTCAAACCTGCAGCCTGTAATTATACACATGTGCCTTAATTCAGAGTCAGTGCCATAATAAGAGCACACATGCATTTATCCAGAGATAACTTTAACCCCAATTCTATGTTGGACCCCACCCAACAGTTACTGCATCCCGTCTGTATTTAAAGGTTTGAGGGGGGGAAGGAGTGAAGACGGAATGAGAGAGAAAGGAGGACAGGAAAGCAGGCGGAATGAGAGAAGCATTAGTAACAAGGACATCGGCTCATGGATGATTGACAGATTTCTGATTGTATTTACATGCACTGCTTCACCCCCGCTGGAGCATGAACAAGGACGTGTGGCAGCGAAAGACTCAGCAAAGCTTTAATTGGCGCTTTGGTTCTCTCGTCTGTTCGTCCAAACGTCCAGCCGGAGGAGTTTGGAATGCTGCCTGGCCGCCGTGCATCCTCGTGCCCCAGCTGCCTGGCTGCCTCCCCAATGTCGGCCCGTTGCCTCTGTGCCAAAGAAATTCCCACTGCACCGACCGCAGCCCTCGCTCCGAGCTGGCTCAGCGTCCGTGCACTCAGATCGGTGGAGGAGTGGGTAATTACAGAGGCTCCGAGACAAAAAAAACCCTCCAAAAATGCTGGCAAGAGCATGAAAACCTTCGACCCCTTCCTGACGCTCTGACTTCCTATCATAGTATGCACCTTCAAACACACCCAAGCTTCATTAGCACTTGGAAATCACGATTCGGACAGCAGCAGCCTAAATTTGCACAGCACACACTTTTTGAGGATGGGACTATACTCGGGGGGGGGGGGGGGGGGGCTGCTGTTTGTTTCATCATTTGATTTTACTGCAAGCTGCAAGTCACGCTGCAGAGGGAATCCATCCGTCATGTTCATTCTTTTGAAAGTCAGGTTGTGGAAAAGAGTCACTTCCTGGATGTCCCATGCTGTTTGTGCATCTGAAGTTCAAAGAGCTCACGTCTGCTGCGCTGTCGTGCTTTATTCCTGCGTTTCTCTTCTTTTGAATTGTGTTTTTGCTCAATAACCGGATGGACGATTGCAGGAGAGAAGCTTTGATAATACCACTTTTGTGCAAGTTAGTGCTGTGCTTGTTGTTACTGGGAAAAAAACCCCACTGATCTTACATTGCTTTAATTATCTTTCTCATTGAGGAGGTCCTAATGGTGTGCAGCACGTGGTTGCATTACGGTGTGATTGTGACACATCGGCTGAGATGTGGAATGGTGGTGTACGCACACTATTTAGGCCTGTTTGAGTTCATGTTTATTCAGGTTCTGCAAGCATCTGCAGAGAGGGACAGCAGCTCCACAGCTGCTTTTATCTCAGATTAAAAATAAAGTAGTCACCTCTCAGAAACCTAGAGAAAATATAATCATCTGTTAGTAGTGTGATATTGCCATAAGTAGTAGTATTACAGTCGTGTTGCTGCATTATTTGTCATTCACAACACCAGAAACTACCAACACGTAAATCCTCAAAATGACATTCTAATTCTCATTTGAGACTAATGTATATTTGGAGTTTAGACCTCACTTTCTTATTATTCTATCTCTACCTGAATTGTTTCTTTAACTCTTTTGGTCAGAGTGTTTACTAGAAGGAGTTTTTTTTTTACTAGAAGTCACACTGTGTCTTCATGTTTTTATTCTGTGGGCGAATGTGGCTCAGTTGCTGGGAAGTGGATTGTCTTTCACTTAAAAGGTTGCAGGTTCAATCCCCCGGCCTGCCTGTAGGTGATCTGAGCACTTTGTGTCGCAGCTGTCACCGCTGACGTGTGGCTGCGTGTTTGTAAATAATGTAAATATTTGAGGACTGCTGAAGCTGTGGAAAAGTGCTTTAAACCGGTAGTGGAATCCTGTGATCTGAAGGCCTGTTTCATCCAGTGATGGTCTGGCACTGCTGGCCTTGATGACTTTCTGACCTCCCTTCCCTGATTTCTGTATCTGTATTTTTGCTCTCTACGGTATGCCGTTTAATTAGACATTCTTAAAAATAAGAAAAAGAAAGAACTGGAGACATTTGTTCCCCCGCATACTGGCTCTGATAGGGGAAAATTAAAAATCTGAATGCAACCACAGTCATCTAGCTGAAGTCGCCAGCGGCTGATCGTTGAGTTTCAGCTGCCAGAGCAAATCACACAGCGGAGCGACTGGGTCTTTGTGACGAGGCGTATCTGTGTGTTTGTGTATGTTTGTGTGTGTGTGTGTGTGTGTGTGTGTATACAAGCCTTCATGTGAGAGCCGTACAGAAATTCCCTAACAATGCAGCAACAATAGCAATGAACCTTAAAGTATCAGTGAATAAAAATGACCAACTGTTTATTATTCTGACTACATGAGTTGCTCTTTGGATTAATATTTTCATTTTTTAAAATGAACAGTTTTTTTGGGTGGAGGGTTAACCTTGGGCATTAGTCAGTTCTGGGGAATGCACTGTCTGGCTCAGAAGGTGAAGTGAGTAAGACTTAAGACGCTTGCATTAACATTGTGGATAAAAGTCTGAGATGAAGTTACGGCTTTGGAATAGGGGATCTGGTCGAGGAGTTCATACACCGGAGTGCTCCGCACCGTCAAAAGAGCCCATCTGGACCAGATCATGTGCATGTAGGCTCCACGTATGGAAATGCAATGATACAAGCCTTGATGTTGTGATATCTGCTGAACATTCTAGAGGAAACTCTTTCTAATATTCAGTCTCTCTGGCTACATGTAGGAAAACCTGCCCCTTATAGCTTTTATTATCTCTCGCCTCTACCAATAAGCAAGTCCCCTACTTTGAGAGGCTTAGAACCACCAGGTGGTACTTCCAGTTCCTACGTTGATTTCTGAGACACTCCCTTCACATGTGGAATTATTTAACCCATTCCCAGCGGTGTGGCAAAAAGTCTGTCTTCATTCTTTCCAGTTTCCACCTCAGCAAAGAGTTAACGTGTCTTTGGAGCCACTGACTCCGAAGCGCTTTGATATTTGTTTTAATGTGTCTCAGTGGTTGCCGACCTTTCCTCTTTGCATTTTATGAAAACCTGAACCGCCATTCCCAGAGTCTATACATATAAATGAATACTCATGTACTGTAGCTATATACGTAAGTGATTAACCGTGCTCCATTTCAACAGGGATAAAGTGTGATGCAGTATTAGCTTTGGATATTGGGACTCGCATTAAATCAGCTCGTTACATAAAAGCTGTAAGTGTTGTTACTCTTATGTTTGTTGTCTAATTACAGTTTGACAACCTGCAGTTGTAATCCCGGCCAGTTTCTCTCTTTTATTTCCAGCTTATCCAAGCGTGTACTTACCTCAGTGAGCAAATAACTGCCAGTCTCCCTTTCGCTGCTGCCAGCTGCTCCATAATCCCTATTTCTTTCATTTGAATGTTACTGAATAATTGGGCTTTCACGATGAGATCATGACTTTGTTTCAGAGTTAAAGATCAAAAGTTGTTTAAATTGTGTGCAGCTGAAACACTGTACTTCTTTGGAATACAACAAAACGGGCTTGAATAACCCCCTGGATTGGTGTAAGTTTGGTAATAAGTTATTTTCGGTGTTACAGTTTAGATTTCTCAATTGGACAGATGGATGAGGGGAAAATCTATATATTCTGGATCTGTTCCACATTTTGTGAGGCACAGTTGAGGTGACACGGATCCGCTCCAGAGGCTCCATAATGTGTTCATTGGACAGACTCAAATGGAGCAATGCCACTGATGGTCAGTGGGGGGCAGTGCGGAGCAGTGTAGCTCTTGTGCAACCAGCAAAATAAATAAAGAAGACGATGTAACTTGGACAACAAAAAATGAGGATCCCTTCAAGGAAAGACTGCACAAATGTATGCGTAGTTAAAAAGTATAGCTGGGCCGTTAACGGCGAAAACGTGCTGCGTTATCGCGAGAGTCTTATCGCGCGAGAAAAAAAATGTCGCCGTTAATCTAATCTGTCCTGTGCCCCGAGCCAAGAGACACCGCGCTCCAGCTGAGCGTCAAAAACACACACACACGCACTTTTAGCGGTGAAACAGGGTCCATATTGAACTCGGCCGAATTATCAGAAAAATCACGACGAAAATGCTGGTATGAGGCACAAATTGAAATAAGGAGCGCAAGTATGAAGAAAATGAAAGTCAAACTTAAATCGCGTGTTTTGTCGGTGCAGCGTTTCGGCCAGCTGGGCGTTTTTCAGGCGCTGCAAACACGCAAAATAAAGTACATTTCCCTTCAACACACAATCAGGCTTAATAAAGGTAAGTATGAGGCAAAATTCGGCGTGACTGACTTAAGGCTGTCTTGGAAATAGGATGAAGTTTGAGGAAGTGAGCGCTCATAAGAAACTTCTATTTTTCATCTGCTCTGTTGTTGTTGGTGTGTGTGTGTGTGTGTGTGTGTGTGTGTGTGTGTGTGTGTGTGTGTGTGTGTGTGTGTGTTTGGGGGAAATCTTGGTAAAGATTTGATATTTTAAGCTATTATAAATCATATTTGATAAATTGTAAAATTATTTATGTAACACACACACACATTTTGAATGGAATCCGCAGACTTCAAATGAGCCATTTTAATCGCGATTAATCACGATTAACTCCAGGATTGGGGTGCGATTAATCGCGATTAAAAAAAATAATCGTTGCCCAGCTCTATTAAAAAGAATCTGTGATGTTATCTCCCCCGATCGCCAAGACGAGGAAGCTTCAGATGATTGTGTGAACGGTAAACAAATGTTTACACGGGAAAAAAAGCTGAAAATGTGAGGCAACAAATTATCACCCCAAAATATAAATACTTGCACAGAAAAAAGGGATCTTTTGTTTGAACACATTGAACACATTGTCTTTTAGCTTCATTAAAGTTGTAAGAGGATGTATGTTATTAACAGGCGAGGTGAAAACGCTGTTTTCCTCACATGTGAGCACAGCCTGTAAGACTCATTTTCCCAAATCACTAAAACAGTAATTACCTGAATCCTTCGCATTTGTTGGACAAATAGAGATAACATGTTGGAGGTGTTGTTTTCCCCACTCCATTCATGTGTTGGTGTGAAAAATAAGACCAGCTTCATTATCATGTGAGTGTGCTGCCTGACTTTATGGTTTCAGCGCACAAGTGAAACATTATTTAAGGTGTTGGAACATGAGGAGGTGATTTACATCGTCAGTTAATGATGGGGGTGATGTAAGGGAAAATTGCTGCTCCTGAAAAACAGCTCCACTAATGCACATTTTCGCAACTCACATTATCCCTCGAATATCCAGAAAAAGCACTTCAGATCCTTTTGGAGGTGTTTTGTCGTTAAGATGGGTTAGTGGTTGCTTCTGTTGGGCTAAATTGCAGTCAAGTGTTTGAGTCCTGTGAAAAACACTTTTTTAATTAAAAAAAAAAAAAAACTAAGGAAAGCTACTTATGTTTGTAATTCGCTGATATTAAATCTTTTTTAAAGGCCCCTTACACAAGGTTTTTGTGTGAAACTACAAGTCTTTTTTTTTTTCCCAACGAAAAGCAAAACACCTTAAAAGCGAAGCGAAGGGTCGGTGAGTTTCAGATGCAATCAGGCTCTCATGTTCCCAGTTATACAACTGAACAAAACAGTGATTGTGCCTCAAGCGTGAATTTATGACTCCCAATAAAACATGGCATCTGTTTGCAATGACTAAAAGGCAAGCCAGCATTTCTGTTACATCCAGAGGTTGGGAGGTAACGATGTACAAATCTTTTGTTTCTGTGCTAACATTCAGAATTGAAATACTTGACAATGAATCACTGTGAAGTGACTACTTTTGACTCCCTATACGTTAACACTAACGTCTTCATTTTAGTTCATAGAGATACTTCAGATTTATAGCTGAAGTTGTAGCTTGGTTGGAGCAACACGCTGATCCCGAGTCTTTGAAAGAATGCCAGAGATCACAGGAGGGCAGAAGCTCTGAAAAATCTACAGCAGATCAGGGAAACTCCCCAGACTTTTATTTAAATCTTGGATCAGAGAAGGGGTATGCCAGGATTCTTGAAGATAATCCACAAAAGACGGGGACACTTCCTTCCTATGTAGAAAACAGTGTTGAACTCAGTGTTATCAGAAAAAGAACATGCTGCATCGTGTTAACAAGAGGGGAAAAAGTTTCTAAAATTCATTACAATGAAACAAAAAGTTTTCCTATATACAATATAAAATTTACACAGCAAGCGTGTCAAGAAAATGAACAGCGATACTGGACCATAGGAACATGCAACCTGCTGAATGTCAGGCCTGGGATAAAGAGAAGGAGCCACATGCCCGACAGTCAATGAGATAACACTGAGAAACATTTACTTGTGAAAAGCTAAATGAGGATTTTTTTTCCCCATTTTTTTGCGTCACATTGAATGGTTCATTGCATGTAGATCCTTGTTGAGAGCATGAGTGATTGACAGGTGTTCGGCTAACTTCACTGGAACTCCCTGGATTTCAGATCGACTTTACAGATCCTCATCCACCTTTGATCGATGCCGTCCTCTGCTTGTGTTTGCATGAATGTATGAATGTGCACCTGTTCTGTTAGCGACAGACACCAACAGAGTTGCTAAAGATGCACTTAAATCTCTGATGACATGATGGTGTAGAAACCTTTGAGACTAAAGAGGAATTCACTTTTCCACCTTTTAGGTTTCCCCTCAGCCTAGTTCATTAATAGTAGCTGCAGAAATCCTCGGAAGCAGTCCTACTGTATAGAGACCGAGGATTACAGTGAGTTCTCACTCGTCTGTGACTCCGATGTCTCCTGACTCTCTCTGGCGAGTTCCCCGGCTTCTCCTGTTCCACAGCGGCGGCGTCTGACAGGCAGCGCGCAGCACAGACACAGGAGAAGCCCGGTAAGTTCCTGCTGGTGTACGGTTCCACTGGAAAACATGACGACCGACATCACAACAACCCAAGGACGGAGAGGAGAAGTGATCGACAGAAAGAAAGAAAGAAAAAATACAGGCATCTGCGGACGTGCAGGAGTGTGACACCGGCAGACGTGCTTTTCATAATCAGACATTGTCTAAGCACCAACGCAGAGAGCGTCGGCTCGAATCAGCCTTTCATTTCCCGATAATGGGCACCTCCATTAAGTCAAACAGAGGGTATGGTTGTCCCGACCACATCGTCGACATGCACGTGCACATTATCTCCCGGTCCACGAGATGTCTGATGAATAGTGAAGTGTAATTACCTTAAACCTTTCTTTTGCCACCTCAGTTCTTTTCTATTGTATGTCAATCCTCAGGCCGTAGGCTAATACTCTGGTGCATGACCGAGAGGTGTTCCCCAAGGTCACGGCGCCGTATGTGGCCAGATGGGCTTAATGGGTAGTGATTATTGGCACGGGAACTGTCCGTTGACTCTTTTGTCAGGCCTCTTACCATCATGACGTGGAAGGAAATCCAAATCGTTTTTCTTCTCTGAGCATCGATTTGAAGATAAATCAAGTGAAGGAAAGATGATATTTATGTCCTAAAGAACAATTTCTCAACAGATCTGACCTCGGGGGCCTTCAATGACAAGCCATGACTCAAATCTATGAAGATTTTCATCTCTCAAATTTATTGAATGACAATACGGTGTAGTTTGAACTTGAATCAGAACAATAATACAAGAACAAAATACAAGTTTCATGATAAATCGAAACAATTAGCAATTTGCAATGCCAGAGAGGGAAATTTTCTCTTTTATGCTCAATTAACTGCACCTTAATTTAAAACAAAATTCTTTAATTCAGTAACTTTGACCTTTTTAACCATCCAACAGAGATCAGAGCTTTCATACACACATATGAAATAAAAAAGAGAAGCAATTTCAACAAGGCTCAAAATATGTACCTGACCTTAGTATCCACTCAATGAAAAAATAACGGTTAAATGAACATTAATGATAATAACAGTAAATTATTCACTTAGTTATTCAAGCATTAATCATAAGGCTGATATAACAATCAACATTTCATTAGCCGCCATTTTTAACAGACTCAGTCGGTGTTTTCATGCAAAATACATGTAAAAGTGAATTTCTTTAGTTGCAGTATTTATCCACCACCTCAAAATAATTTAGAGATGTAATGAGTTTGGAGGAATTAATGGAACAACTGGCCAGTTCTTTTTTTTTTGTTTTTTTTTTTTCCTGCTGACGAGTCTGAAAGTCTGGAGTTTTAGCAGACAAATTGTTCAAACACATCAGCGAGATAAGCAACATGCGCCAGCCACACACTGTTGTTAAACATGTCTGCAAGATATGAAGTGTTCTGGGCAAGAAAGGCTGTGATTTCAACTTGTAGGTCATAGAAATGGGACAGGAGGTGTCTGTCCCCTGTAAAGCCAGCACGCCTCGGCGTGATGCAACATCTGTACCCGCTCACTACCAAGATCCTGACACAGTTTCTGAGAAATCCATACCTCATATCGTCTGTGTCATGCATCATGCTCAATCGGCACATCTAGGCAGACTCTGCGGGTCTTCTTCTATGGTGTGTAATGGTGGCTGTCAAACCGGCGACACTGAGGATTGTCGCCAGTCGTTAGGAAGTGTCAACACTCCTCAGAATGTTCAGGATTTTTTTTCCTGAACATTTTCTTTCCTCGTGACTTACGGCACGTGACTCACTGTGAAAGGGCCCGTGACCCACTGAAAATGAGTCCGCGACCCACTTATGGGTCATGACCCTCCAGTTGACAAACACTCATGTTCTTTTGAGCAGGACTGCTCAGAAAAATGAAAAACAACAGTATATCAAGCTTGCTTCACCAGTGCAAATCATTGATAATCTGTTGGACTTTACAAAGGGTTTCGTGAACCTCAGTGGGGGATTTCTCAACCTGTGGAGTTTCAAGTCAATGCAAGCGCGAAGCTAAGCAATGCCTGGTCATGCACCACTGCCCTTTAAGAATAAGAGCCAAAAATCTGAAGCTTCACCTTAATTAAGAGAGGTGTGAGTCAGTTTGACATCTGCTGCTTAAGATTCCAACTGCTTTTAAATTTTTCTTCATTTATGTTTAAATAAAAATGAAAATAATGAGATTTCCAGGAAAAAACAGTTGGCATCTGTTTTCTCCGCAGCATCGTGGGCCTCAGTCTTAAACTCAAAAAGACACAAATTTGACAAATCCGATTGCTAAATTTGGGTTGCTGGCAGTCGTTGCTCAACTCGTGAGGATTTAGTCCATCCAGTGCATCAGCCAATAGGAGGCAAGGACTGCTTTTTGACCTTTGTAGTCAGTCCCCGTGCCTGCTCCCATAAAATCATCCTGGTTTGAGGAAATTTACGAGCACGTAAATTGGTGTGAGTATTCACTCGGCTGCAGATTTTTTTTTCAGCACAGCTTGTCCACATTGGTCACTTCATGGTAAGTTTGCAGCTGTTACACGCAGCATATTATAATCCCGTAGAGTGTCATTTCAGATTTAATTTGGGGTAAAGCTGATGATGTCTGTGGTGCATCTGAATCTGTCATTTTCACTGGTCTGTCAAGGTTTTAATGTTTGATGACTATCATGAGAAGTACCAACGCCTGCAGCCACAATCTGAACTAACGCAACCTTCCATTATTTTTTGACTAAAGTACAGTTATTTCTTGCGTTCGGGTTAACTTGATGGGTCATTTTCAGCATTAGCAGTTATGATAATCTGACTGGATGATAGAAAAGGAGTGAAATGCATTTGACAATAATACTTTGTCACTTTTTTGAGTGTGAATCTCAGCTTGGGACAAATATTAGCAAGGTTATTTTTTTTATATTTATTGGACATCTTTCTAATTTATCATGTTTTTTTTGTATTAGAGTCTCAGTTAAGCTGTATCGGTCTGTTCAAATCAGCAGATGGCTTGTCAGATGTTGTGTTTTGGCTATGATTTATTCAACTTTGAAAATAGGGCTGGGATTTTAATGCAATCATTTAAATAATTTTTTTTGCAGAGAGTAAAAATTACACATTTTTACATTTAGAGTCCAGCACATCTCAGTGAGGTGGTGTGTGTGAGGGCGCTGGAGTGTGGAGTGTGAGTTGAGTGGAGAATGTGAGCCTCGTTATGGGAGCGTCCACTTCAATATAATGTCAGTCTTTTAGCCAATTCCTTGTCATGTGATGCATGAAACCGATGAAAGTTTGTTGCTGTTTGAAAAATATGCCACAACTGTTTTGCTTCTCTGAATCAAATTCAGGTTTTAATCAAGTCAGTTATGTCAAATTAAAACATAAACATGGTTTATTCATTAATTCACCAAAATAAGGTTGATTCGGGGAAAAAAAGTTAGATTCTGTTAAAATGCATTTAATTATGAAGTGCCTAATTAATTCCTTTAATGTTTCTATGGTGTCTCACCGCGGTCTGACACATGAAACAGTTGAGCTGGAAAAATGCTGATCTGTCAGCATGACTTGAGATTTGTCTTTGTGCCTCCAGACTGAAATACCAAAAAAAGAGTCTCATGTCCGACCAAAATCCTCAGCTCACGGCACGGTGACCAGACCCTCCGTTACTCATGAGCTGCTCTTCTGCTCAGTCACCTCGCTCTAAAAAGGCAACGGGCTGCACTCATTCATGTGTTTCCTCTTCTGTGGTTCCTTCCTTCCTTCGCAGCTTCATCCTCCAGGATCTCTCAGCTCAGCTGCAGCATGACATCAAAGCGCCAGAAAAAGCTCTCAAACACATTTAGCTGGCCCTCGCCTCCAAAGCCACCACAGAATAGAAAAAATATCCATGTTTTTGTCATGCCTTGGCTATTACTACTTAATTATCGCTATTTTTAGCTCTGGTGAACACAACAGAAAATGTGAGCGGTCATCTGACGTTGTCACGGCTTGTTATTCCTGTGTGTCAAACAACAGCGCGGAGGTGTTTGGAGTAATTACTGTTTTACAGAGTTCAGGAAAAGTCGTCACACTCCTCTCACTTCCCTTTCTCGTGCTCGTTTTTCTTTGTTTTTGCCCGTCCACAGTCAAATAGTGGGAGCTCTGTGGGAGCCTTTGAACGTCTTTGTTGTGCTCACTGGAATATTTTGGGACCTGTTAATATAGAGTTACAGCCTCCTCTTCCTCCTCGTCTTACTATTGTTTCTTTTCCTTCACGCTTGTCTCCGTTATTTTCTTTTATTGGCTTCTTTGGAAAACATTCCCACCTCACTGCAGCTGAACCAAAGTCTGTAATGCGAGTGTTTAGGAAGGAGGTGATGGGAGGAGTGTTAACGCTAACTTCAGTATTCTCTAAAATGTTGAGTGTATTCCTTCAATCATAATGGACAATGACGTTATCTTATGAGTCTGAGTGTCACTTTCAGGTGAATTCATTCAGATATTGGTGGTTTGTGGGAGGTGACTATGACCGTGCATGGACACTGGCGCGATCCTATAGGTTCAGTGGCTGTGCCACGTGTCCTGGTCACTACTTGAGTAACTTGTAATCCTCAGATAAACTACATTTTATTCAGCAACATGCAAACTGATGGATTGGATCACATCACAGTAAGATGAGTATCAGTTCATCAAACTCTCATTTGTGTTTTAATCCCATTTAAAATTTGGTGTAGCGCAGGTTCTCTTCTGTTTCCAACGTCGGCGGTTCAGTCTCCCATTTCGCCCTATTAAAGTGTCCTTGAGCAAGGCATTACACCTTGTATTTTGAGTGTTCCTGATCAGGTGAGTTAAGTGCTGCAGTTGTAAAATGTGATACGAAGTATGAATAAACTAGCTTTACCATTTTACTTCATGTGCACACCGAAGTGGTTAATATTTACACATTTTTCTACCAAAAGTGCTACAAATGGTCAAAAAAAATATACAGTGAAAGTGGAATCCATTAATCTACTGAAACGTTATTTGGTAGAACACACAATTTTTGTGCCTGTCATGTTTTTTTATTAAGCATCTTATAAAAACGCTGTCTGCCAGGGCTCTTTCGGATCTGAGTTGCTGCATATTTAAAAGCGTCCATCACACAATAAATCGCACTGCAGTTGCATCCTTCTGCAGTTCCAGCAGACTGGCTTCACTGACTGTATTCTTAGAGGTCAAGTGAGTTTTTCTGCAGGAACGCAGCATTCCTCAAATCTGATCCAATTTGTTACCTGACACTTTCCTCCAGAAAAGCTGTTCTTAATTGTAGGAACCATTTTGGTTTTGCCCTCTCTATCATTGTCGTTTTATTGATCATTTTTCCCGTTTTCAGCAGTGTGAGCGGACACGAGGGGGCATGTTTGGATATGCAAACATAAGTACATATGAGTGACTTGTAATTAGGCTTTTCCACTGGTCTGTATGGCATTTTAACAAACGCTTCTATATATATATTACGCTATCAGACTGAAGTTTTAGCTGTATCGCTCCCTTCCACTTCCCTCCTCTCGCCGTCTCTCTCCTCCTCTAATCTTTCACTCGACTGGATCGGACATTTGCCCTTCAGGCCTTCTCTTTTTTTTCCAGCTGGTGGTTTTAGTGTCCGTCCTTTATCTTTGTGTCTCTCCCTAAAATTATACCTCAGAGGATTTCATTGGCACGAGGCCTTGACTGGACCAGAAATCCTAAGTTCATCGCATTTTATGATCTCTTGTTTGCATAAGACCAGAAGACACGACTTGGTGTTGGACGGTGTGTGTGTGTGTGTGTGTGTGTGTGTGTGTGTGTGTGTGTAGAAGTGTTAATTTACTTGCTAACTCATCTTCTTTCAAACTTTGAGTTTTGCTCCATTGTAAATGGTGAAGGACAGTAATAAAGTATCATTGTGCATTTACACAACACACACACACACACACACACACACACACACACACACACACACACACACACACACACACACACACACATGCACACACACACACACACACACACACACAGACACACACACACACATGCACACACACTGCTCGGGGCATGTCCCAAGGACATCAGGGGAGTGTCTGTGGTCAGTGTGACACTATAAGACACTGGCAGGTACGCTCAATCCTGCATTCAGCTGCACCTTTTAGACTGTGTCTACGTTTTATTTCACTTTTGAAACTTTTCCTGTTACAACTTTGTGCTAAATTATTCTTTCTTTCTTTCTTTAAAAAACAATCCTGGTACCATTCTATATCTTCATTCCAGAGCTTTGTTTTTGTTTAATTTGCTGAGTTCAGGGTTCAGATAGGTGACTGTATTGTGTTCAGTCAGTCGGTCGTTCTGAGCGTAGCCTTGACCCGCTATACGAAGCATCCTCGTTAAGTTGCCACAGCAACTCCGTCCCTCAGCTGCAAGTCTGGGGTAAGTCTGCTGCCCTGTCTTTTAATATCTACCCATCAAATCGTCCTCTGTTTTTCCTCTTTGTCCACTTTTGTATTGACTTTCGTATTTTCAGATTTTTCATCTGTCTTCTTCATATGACAGTTTTCATCTATGCAGATGTTGAAAAAATGATTCATAGTGACCATTAACGGATTCTGAATGCAGCCTACCTGATCTTATTTGATTCTGTTTCACGAATTTTGGAGTTTCATCTTCACCCTCTGAGATGAAAGCGCATTGATTGAAGTAGCAGCTTCTCAAATATGGTTCCACTGTGAACTCTACCATACTCATTACATAAGTATCTAATCTAATCCAATCCAATCTAATCTAATCTGATCTCATGTCATAATAAAAGGTTATGAAGGTACCCAGAGTTACACAAATGATTTTAACGTTCTGGCTCAGTTTGCGTCTTTGTGCAATCCGTGGTTCGATCCTCTATCTCGCCCTTTCAATGGGTTGAAGTGTTCTTGGGACAGACGTCTAAACACCAGTTCCCTCCAATGGTGGTGCAACCACCTTGTGCGGTTGCACCACCGTTTTTTTCTTTTTTTTTTTGGTCTGTAAACCCTAATCATCAGTGTGAGGTGCTCAGTTGAAGAAGTGAGTGCAGTCAGTTCATTACAGCAGTATGTCGCGCTGCTTTACATCATATTCAGATTTCTGTTTGCAGGCTTCGTCTCAGAAATCCACTGAACTCACCAGAGCAACCTCAGCACACCTGAAGAACCAGAATTTAAAAAAGAAGAGGGAAAAAAAAGCTAAAGTTTGACTTCAATACCTCAAAACTTTGCTGAAGTTTTAAGGTTACTCAATTCTCAGATGTAACTGGTTGCTCCAAACGAGTTGCTGGTTGCATGACTATAGAGTTCATTATGACTCTCAGAAACATCACTTCAAGCATTTACAGAGGCCAAACGCCATAGCAGAGAGGCTGATTCTCCTCTAGCCCCCTGGACTCCTTCCTGTGCAGTTCAGTCATTAGTTTCGATCATGTACGTTTCATATAGTGTGAAATTTCCACGTTTTTACCTTCAAATATGTATCAATACCATGCTATAAGCATTCAGCTGTACAGCTTGGCTTCATCATGGCAACTCAGCAACAGTGAATTATCTAATTTAGATGAAATGGGTTCAATTCTAAGATGAATAATTGAAAATTGTGGGCTTTAGTTGCTTGGTTTTATCATTGTAGATTAAAATAACTTTTTCGTCGGTTACAAAATATTGTCTCCCAAAATATGTGCTGTGTCTACTTTAAGCCACTTGCTTGAACTCATGGGCCATCTGTACATGACTCAGAGTCGCTCTGGTTGAATTTTCCTTTCATCGATTTCATTCACAGTTGATAAAATGCTCCTTAAGCGAAATGAGTCACAGCAGTCAGCCTTGTATTTGCATCATCCTCCATGATGCAACACTCATTCTGAGTTACATTAATACTTAAAAAAGACTCTTAATCAACATTAATGTCAGGAAATATTCATCCCAGGAGCAGCTGGCGTCACTTTCTTTGGGAAAATCACCATGTTCGCAAATTAATATTTTTGCAAAGAAAATCATAGCTGGAAATGTGTATGTGAGAACCTGCCACCCAAAAATAACTCAAGGAAAGCTTTCCTTCATTCCGTGCTGTACATGAAAAGGTGCTGATTCACGATAAATGTTATTTACGGCCTTTACAACTGCTCTTTACCTCCGTTCTGCTGGAATCACTGTGCTGTGGATCAGTTGCTGAAGTGACTCAGATGTTTTTAGACCTGGGAGCCTGTGCGGTTTGGTGTGAGTGCTCAGTGTGCGCGTGTGCGAAGCTGTTGCAGGATTGGCTACATTGATTCGTGTTTTATTTCTTTACTGTGTGACTAAACTGAGTTCATTGTTATTTAACAGGTTTATGATGGAAATCGGCTGAAGCGTTATGGCGCCTTTAAAAAGCCACTCATGCTCTGATCGGCCTTCTTTCTGCTCTGCCTCTCCTTCAGATCATATGTACATAGAAGAATACCTTGAAGAAGATGAGGAACCACCTTTGCTGCTCAGCTCTTGTCCTTCTTGCGGTAAATATTCCATGTGTTTGAGCAGAATGTTTCAAAATAAAAGCTGGACACACACGTTTGTGCAGGTCCACTGACTCATATTTGTCTGTGCGTGTGTGTGTGTGCGTGCGTGTGTGTGTGTGTGTGTGTGTGTGTGTGTGTGTGTGTGTGTGATTTTCAGGTGTTTGGCTGTGGTGGGACTGCAGCAGTGCAGTGTCGGTCGGGGGAAGGTTGTGTGTGTCTGCAGTGTCCCGCAGGCCAGGAGCCGTCCAAGGTGAGGGGACAAACTCAAGAAATACATGACTCCACTCTCGGTGCAATGTGCAAGTTAAAAAAAAAAACAAAACAGCAGTATAAATGTGAAGTCAATTATTTGATCAGTTATTTCCAAATCATTTCAAATTGTGATATTTATTTCCTCCAGTTTGCTGTGTTTTTCATGACTGATAGGCTAGAATTATCAAGAATGAGCTTATATTTCCAATAACCATACATCCAAAGACCTTTACAGTTCTCCATGTTCTTTCCTTACGTTGAAAGCATTATGGCCACAAGTAATTCACTGCTGCGTCTGTGCATGCCTAAATGAGTGCGGAGTTCAATCATGAATAAATCTGTATTTAAGCACCTTCCATACAAACAAATAAATTACACAAAGTGCTTTACATGATTTTAAAACGGCCTCACTCCCTAACCACTGCAGAGCACACACCCACATACAAACAGCTAGACACATGATCAAGTGGCTGAACGCAGAAATGGTCCGTCATTGTCTCGTAACAAAAGAGACCTTTTGTCAGGATATTTCTCTGACGGTACACCGTGTTCATGAAACGGTAGAGGACGTCACCTTTGTTCTATCATTTATGATGATTCTAAAGAATCATATCAGTATTTTATTACTAATGAACTCAAAGCAAATAGTGAAAGTGGGGCAACCTGTTTCATTCTGGTTAACATGTGCTTTGAAATCACGTTTTCAAACCCTTCGCTGACCCTTCTTGTTTTCCAGGCGTGTGGGAAGATCCAGAGTCCATCTGAAGAGGTGCGATGTCTGTCGTGCGCGGCTGGAAGCTTTTCTGACTCTCAGGACTCTGAACTCTGCCGTCCGCACACCTCCTGCGAGACTCTGGGCCGACGGGTCGCGTCCCTCGGCACTGCGACCTCAGATGCAATCTGCGGGGAATGTTTGACCGGGTAAACCCTGAACGTCTGTCTCTTTCTGCTCGTTAATCTGCCCACGGTTCAGTCTCATCGTGGGCCAAGCACTCAAAAGGCTTTGATCCCGTTGCTATAAATTTTATTTGTTCTGGATTGAGCTCTTCCATTTTCAATTTCAACCCATTTCACAACAGTCGCTTGACTTATGTAGTTTTCTCTGTTTTTAATTGCAGATTCAAGTCAGCTGCTGCAGAGCAAGTTTCCAACCGAAGCCCCTGCGTGAAAAGTATGCATTACTCTTAAAGAAGAGGAGACTGTGAAGCTGCTTCTGCCTCCTGTCTCTAACTCGCTTCCCGTCTTCTCCTTCTTCCTCTCAGCTGATTCGCACGTCAGAGCCGTTCGCACGGTGGGCAAAGGCCCGGCGGGAGGAAACGGAGGGCCGGCCAACAGCACGGTGGTGCGCAGCGCCGAGGAGAAGACGGCAGAGTACGCCGTGTTCGCCCTGGTGCCCATCTTCTGTGTGATGGGCCTGCTGGGCATCCTGATCTGCAACATCCTGAAGAAGAAGGGATACCGCTGCACCGCCGAGAAGGAGGGAGGAGACGAGGAGACGCCCACACCTCAGAAAGAAGGTAGGAATCACACGGGAAACCGTAAAATCAGAGGTAGGAAGGCCAAACAGAGGAGGAAATCAAAGTATAGTAAAATAAGAGTAAAGAAAGAAAACGAGTAAAAGAAGTTATGTAAAAGTCAAAACTTTGGGACATAAGATTGAAAGCGGTTTTTCGGTTAACTGAAACCAACGTGTATGTGCAGGTTGTGGGTCGTTTACCAATAAAAAGGCCACATTAACATGCATGCATGCGCTTGCCGCGGTCGGACGTCAGCAGGAGTCACGTTGAAGCCAGACTCTGAACGCGGCGGTGCTGCGTGTGGCCTCAGGCTCCATGCATCTCTCATGTCACTGAACGGGAGGCTTTTTGTCTCCGTCGCTTTGAACCCTGAACCCACCGGGGTCATCGCATGTCATGCATGTTGTGTTTTGCTAAGCATGCGTTGTTATTCTTGTAACTTTCCGATTTGAAAGGGAGAAAAAAAAGCATTCCCATCGGCTGGTTCGGATCCTGACGTCAGCCACAAACGGACCTGGATAAACTCAGAAAGCAGGAGAAAAAAAAAAAAGAGGCGGCAGGGCTGTAGGGGAAGAGTGGCGATTACCAAAAGAGGTCAAGTGGGATATTCAGTCTCTTACGACCAGAACGTTTGGTTTTAAAACTGTTGAAGTGACAGGATAGAAACACTAGAGTTAAAGGAAAACTAACTACAGTTGAAAACAAGACAGACAGAAGAGAGATGGGAGCGCAGCGACGCCACACCCGTCCTCTGCACTATAGAGGCTCCTTTTTAACATTGAGCATTGTTTTCATCCTGCGGGACTCTGCAGTACAAAATGAGGGCCGTTTGTCTCATGAAACCTGAAGATCTGTGCTCGTCAGGTGAAACTTGACCTGCAGTCGTCGTAACTCCCGCTGGTTTTGATGGCGAAGCCAACAAGGGGTTGTTCCCTCCGGCAGCCCTCTGCAGGGACCCACACAGCTGTCAGGAACACATCCGCCTTTTCCCTTTTGTTTGGGACGTACTGAACCTGTTTGGTTCTCAGGCCTGTGTAGCAGTTAGAGTCCTCGAGTCACTTGTTGATTGAAGCAGGTTTTATTAAAAGCGCGGGACGTGGCCTGTTATCGTGGCTGTCAGACTGGTTCAGCTTACAGTTACATAAGGTGGCCAATTAAATCCAAAACGCCATAATGTCAAAGTTGATTGAATACTGGTAAATACAAACAGAAAGAGATTTTCTCACTTTAAAACGTATTTTTTTCCATGCTTACAGGTATAAATGACCCTTACTAAACAATATCCTGCAGCCCAAGGAGCAAGTGGTTTTTAAAGAGGTCTTTAGTTTTTGAGAAATAATCATTTAAAAACTAAATGTAAGTCAGAAAGCAATTTTTTTTTAATGAAAAAAGATATATAGTGGAACTTTAAGTGTAATGGATACAAATTTAGATGATAAAATTATTATAAATTGAAAATCATTAGCATTAGATTATTGAATATCAAGATATTCCCAGATATTTCAAAATGAAAGTTGGGGTTATGCCATGTATTTCCTATAAATGTCAACACCTCTTTATGGTAACCACCTCTAATGTGAAACGCCATACGAATTCCTTGTTTCTCTCGAAACGGGTTTCGGTTTCCCTTCAGTGTCGCATTCAGACGGCGTGCGTGTGTCAGTGGCTGTCATACAGGTGACAAACTTCAGCAGATCAACAGGCTAAGCTGGCTTTTCCCTCTCTCACCTGATGGTGCACGGCTCAGAGGAAAGCTGCATCATGACTCCTTACGCACTGCGAGGCGGCAGCAGCAGCAGCAGCAGCAGCTCAGCTGCACCCTGAGCAGATCAGGCTCCCACGTCAAGAGAACTGTTTGCACACCTGCTGCTTCCACATCTTTAAGCATTTCTCATGTCTAAAGACAATTAAAGCCTTTTTGTTTTGCAGCATGTATCAGTAATGTTGAGTTTTGGGTTCAGACCTCAGTTTTTCCCTCGATGAACTTTGTCTTCTGGTTTTTACTTTGCCTCGGTTGCTTCCTCCATGATCTTTTGAAACTGAAGTCTTTGTTGCACCAAAGGGAAACTCCCAGAATGCCCCTCCCTCCTGCGGTTCTTTGATCACTTCCTGTGCTCTCCGTTCATCCAGTTTCTTGGCCCTCCCTGCTCCTCTGAACCTGACACTGTCCGTCCATCTCTCCTTTCACATCAATATTTCAATCAGGTCCCCAGTGTTTACGGAATGTCTTAAAGGTCTTTCTTTCATTGTCCTGATTCTTTTAGGATTGGCAAAACTCCTTTGTTTATTGATTTTCTTCATCCACCTTATGATTGGAGTGTGTTAAAGTGGGTTTCTGTGCTGGGTTTGCATGTTCTCCCTGTGTTGATGGCTTACTATTAGTGGCCAAGTTTCTTTCTGGTGCTCAAGTTTCCTCACATGGCCTAAAAATATACATGTGAGGTAAAGCGGTGACCCTAAATTGTCCTAAATAAGGTGTGGCTGTGAGTGTATGTGTAAGTGATGGACTGGTGATTGGTCCCGTTTTAAAAAGTTCTTTCTCCAGCCTCCCATTACCCTTGAATTGTGTAAATGAATGAATTCAGGCTTCTAAATCAGGACTCATTATAAGCACTTTATGCAGACAGTGACCGTGTTATATTGGCACTTTGTTTCATTATGTGTCAAAGACACCCTTCAAACTTGAAGTGAGGCTATTTTCGGATGGCTCCTGCACCGTTCCCTCCTGTCTGTCTCAGCTGATGCAGGGGTGCAGAGATAAGCTAAGTGACTGTGAAGTAAGGTAGAAGCGTGACGGAGATGAGAACGACAGCAGGGTGTCGGACAAGTTTGTGAAAAGAAAGAGTTAGGTGACTTTTGGAAGAGAAATAGGAATAAAGCTGTCATTCAAGGGCAGCAGGAGAGCTTCAGTGCTGCATGGTAAAACTCTGTCCTGCCCCCCCCCACACACACACACGCTGCTGCTGCTGTTATGTAACCCTTGTTGCAGTGTTCTGGATGTCGGCCCGCTGTAGTACTGGATAGAGGACCTTCCTACCCCAGCAGTTTTGCCTTCGTCTCCACTCAGGAGGAAAACCCGAGGGGAAGAATTATAGCAAGGCTGAGCTAAAATCAGACTGCGTCGGGGAACAGACTGACGGTCAGGTTAAAAGAGAACAAAAAAAAACAATGAATGTAAGGCTGATAATGCAAGAAATATGAGCAGGGTCCAGTTCAGCCATGAGAGGAGGAGGGTATTTTCAGCAGCTGTTATATTCACCTCCAAGACTCCTGTTTTCATGGTCGTCTGTGTCAGCAAAGCAACTTTCAAAAGCTTATCCATCAAAATAGACAAATCTGAAAGCAGTGTTAAAAATAGAGTGTATAGTATAGAATAGAATAGAAACACTTTATTAAACCTAGAAGGACATTCATTCAGTGAATTTGGCCGCAGTGGGCTATATATTATAATTGACTGGTCAGTAATTCCCTCAGAACACATGAACTGTTACTAAACCACTCGCTAGTTTATTTTATTGTAGAACAAAGTGAAAGAACTCTGTTTTCTGCTCCTAACTTTAGCCTCAGCCATCGTCAGTAGTCTCAACAGTGGCGGAGATTCATCTCAGGGTGGGGCTGCTGAGTGTGCCGATTTGTCCACAGCTGTTTGAACATGAGATGGAAGTGAAAACCTAAGTTGTCTTAAGAACAGAACTGAAAAGAACTGAAGTTCAGTAAGAAATAATTAGTTCTTCTTCATTTCTCTTACAATTTCAATTCTTCCGTTTTCACAAAGAGCTGCTGCTTACTCTTTATTGGATTAAGGCTGTCAGACTTTTGGCTCTCGTAGAGTTCACGCAGCGCTCGGCTCACCGAGGGGATTTTGTGACCCAG
Source organism: Salarias fasciatus (assembly GCF_902148845.1). NCBI lineage: Eukaryota > Metazoa > Chordata > Actinopteri > Blenniiformes > Blenniidae > Salarias > Salarias fasciatus. The sequence continues at coordinate 7,136,025 of NC_043758.1, read as the reverse complement.
AACACGATGGACCGATAAGAGTTGATGTGGATGACTGAACAGCGAAGAATAGATATGCCACTGTGACCCACCCCACCCCATCCCATTATAGCAGCGCACAGAGAGGCACTGAGAGAAGAGCGACGAGGACGCGCGGGGGTCGAGAATAGCTCAGTCAGCAGCCGCACTTCGCTCGGCACCGCTGAAACGCACCGAGCTCTGTATGTGGGCGTGCATTGTCCCACACCCCTAAAGCCAGGTGACTCTGGGCGTCCAGGAGTGAGCTGCTGTTTGTCTGTTTTCCATGCGGAGGCTATGACCTTATGAAAAAAAAAAATGTCTGAATAAAAAAAGAAGTGCCTGTGCCACATGTTGTTTCTGGGATTTCTCCATTTATTCCCCCGTTTGATTTCACCTCGTTTCAGGTAACAACTGCCCCCACATATCCGAGGACCTGAATGAGGACACCATCAGTGTCCTGGTTCGCCTCATCACTGAGAAGAAAGGTGCGTGTTCAGCAGATAGCCGTGTCACATGTGTGCTTGTGGTCGGAGTCCCTTCTTCTTCGGTGGTTTCGGGTGGGAACTGGAGACCGCGGTGACGACACGGCGTCTCTGGTGTGGCCGACTCAGCACCTCTCAGTCTCTCCACCTCACCGACGGCTCGTCCTGTCTCCTTAGTCACAGATAACAAACAGCGCTCACCGTCTGAACACAGTTTTATTGATGAAACTGAGACAGTCGGGCGGGCGCTGGCCCACTGATGCCTCGGAAATAATAGGAAACTAGAAAAACACAGGGACGTCCAGCATTCAAATAAAATACTGCTCGGTGTGAGAACAATGTGTTGGAGGTAGACTGTTATTCTCGTCTCATTTCAACGTTTATGACGTGTTTCAGAAAATGCTGCTGCACTGGAAGAGCTGCTGCTGGAGTACGAGAACAAACAGATGTCCATGAGCAAAGGCTCCTCTATCAAGTACGTCTCACACACACGCACACACACACACACACACTCACAAAATTGAGTGGCAGCTTCTTTTGTCGCAGCTACTCTTGCTTTGGAAATATATTGCAAACCCATCACACAGTTGATGTAACAGACAAATGAATGTATTTACTGTATTTTCAACTTTTCAAACATGCCATTGTATCCATCTCTATCTTTGGATTCCGATTCTTTGTGCTTTTAACCTTCAGAAAATCAGCACGAACAACAGAACAATCAGAGGTTATCATTATGAGACTACCAATCTGAATTCCATCTGTCCATTCTTTCAACCATCCATCCATTCATCCTTCCATCCATGCATCCATCCATCCATCCATTCATTCATCCATCCATCCATCCTGTCCATCCTTCACAGGACAAATGCAGACGCCCAGGTGTAATTTAGGGCCACCAGCTAAACTCAGCCAGAAGTGTTTTCATTAAAGTTTGACCCATCTCCATCAGGAATAATGTAGACTAAACAAAGAACAGCCCCCAGAATCAAACCAGGGATTGTGTCACATAATGTGACTTGAGAGAACCACACAATCCTTCACCGAAGTCGTCGTGCTCATCCTCATAGGAACAAGGAACATTTCCTCTTATGTAATATTACAGTATATCTTTGCTGTCCACAATAAAAGTTAATCAACAAGTCATGAAGTAACATTGCTGCTCACCCTCACAGGAATTTGAGCCCATTTTCTTAAAACTCAAGGTCAAGACTGAACCAAATGAGTGACTTCAAAATAAATAACTGATGAAAGATAAATAGATAAATAGGCAGCATATAAAAATACAACAAAATACCAGCTAATGAAAAGTAGTATTAAACATTAGCTGTGTGTGCATATGAAACACTTGACTAACAATCAAATACAGTTATGGGTACAGCTGAGTTTCATGGGGAATTTACTTTAACCATAAAGTGAAATGTAAATAAGTAAATGCTTTTCACAGTGAAGTCTACATGTTATTGGTGAATTTCTGGTGTGGATTGATGTTTGTCTCTGAGCGACAGTCGTACCGACCCGTTAGTCACCAGGCTTAACCAGCTCGTCTGCTGCTAAGCCGACTGTCTGTCACAAGGCTTTAAATCACACAATTCACATGAACAAGTGTCGTTGTGGTTGGAGCTTCGGATGTCAGTTGCGGCAAAAAACCTGCTCAGGTAGTCAGAATTTAATTGAACAAGTCCACGAACATCCTGCTTCCCACCACAGCCACCACCGCCGGTCTTACTCTTCTTCTTCTGCTGCTGCTGCTGCTGCTGCTTGGGATGTTTTGTTCCCCTCAAACATAAACCGTCATTTAAACACCGAATTCCGCAGAAGCTCCTTCTGCGCTTCGCTTCGGTGCCTTCTTGTGTCTGAGTCACGGTAACAGGAGCCAGGCGGCTGCTCTCTGTGTGCGATCTGCACAATGGGGGGTCTCAGGGGTCTGTGGCCGCCGCTGTCTCATGTGAGCTTCACATTCACCAACATTCGGACACACCCACCCACACACACTCACACACACGCGTTTCTGGAAAGCTCTGGGATGCGGTGTGTGTGAGGTCGGATTTAGCAGGGGGTCACTAAAGGTCAACGGCAGGCTCGCTGAACACGGGACACACAGCTGCATTCATCTCTCTGGCTTCGCTTTTCTTTGTTAGAGGACAAAGAGAAGCTATAAACTAACGAATCTACTTATTTTAAATAGGACATTTATTTTTGTCAGATTTATTTTGAAATTAAAATGAAATCAGACAGACACACGATGATATTTATGTTTTGTATATTATCTGGGAAATGGGAATAACACTCAAGTCTAAAGTCATTTTGCATACTTTCATTAAGTGATCAGTGAGGAGGTCAAGAAACTGGAAACATTTTTGCTTCACAATTTTAGTGATTCTTTTAGTTTTTTAAAAAAGATAGATGTGTTTCTGTGAACTGACACTTATTATTTTTGCTGGATTTTTCTTAAACTGTTGTATGTACCAAAGGGAAACGCGCCACGAACGACGCTTCAGTTACAGCCTGTGAACCCTTTCTTTACAACACATCTCAATTATGAAGGCGTTATGTCACATTATGAGCAGGTTCCACCCGTTTGACGTTTGTTTTGTTGACATAATCTACAACTAAAGTAACTATAAATGTGACCAAAACAGTGAAATGACCTTTGGTGACCTCGCTGTAGCAGTTACGCCGGCTTGTATAACTGCTGTCATAAACGCCTTGTATACATATCTGTCGAGCTGAAAACGGCAGGCCTCAAATGATGCCTGTTTTTATTGCCCGTGCACCTTCCAGCAATAAAGTGTCTTGATCTTAAGCCCTTTAAAAAAAAAAAACAGCTGCTTTGTTGGTGTCAGTGCTGTGTAAATATAATGGATTGAATTGATTTATTTGTATTTTAAAGACATTTCTTGAAATATTTCCTGAAAAAGCAGTGACATTTGGTTTCATGGTCTCCCGTCTCCGTCTCCTCCCAGGTTCCCCATGCTGTCCCCCCTGTCCCCGTTCCGCTCCCTCCCCCGGCTCTGCCCCCACCAGTCCCACCTCCACACCATCTCCGGCCTCTCGGGTCTGGCGCCCAAACACGGCTACCGCTGCACCCGCTGCGCCCAGAGGAAATGGCCGCCGGTGCTCATCCCTCCCCTGGACTCCCTCAAAGACCCGCTGAAGCCGCCACAGTCCCTCCTGCTGCCCTCCCTGGACGCCCCCGCCGACCAGCAGAGGAGGCCCCTGCTGGGCGGCGTGTTCGTGGACACGCACCGTACTCAAGCCGCCGCCGCCGCCGCCGTGCCAAAGACTGTCCCCGTGAAAGTGGAGGGAGGTGAAGTGAAGGAGAGGAAGGAGGGCGAGCTCACGGTGTTGTCCGTGGGAAGGTGAGCCCACTCGATGCTGCTCAGTTCAAACTGTCCTCGGCTCATAACTGGAAGGTTTACTCTTCTGTCAGGTGTTTCTACACTCATATCATATCAACTCATGGCTTCCAAGCAATTTGTGTAAAAAAAAAAAACATTGTGTACAACTGTATTTTGGATTTTCATGGCTTGAATGTAAAATAATCAACTATAAACTAAAATTTTGTCTCAATTAATGTAAAATATTTGATTGTTTCACATACTTAGACATGATGAAAGACATTTCCATTGTATTTTAATTTTGATGTGATTCATGGATTTTTGACAGAATCAACCAACAGCAAACATTTACACACGAGTGCCAAATCAAATTAATTACATTCATAGGTACAACTCTCCAATCTAATCTAACAGCTCTGGTTTTCTCTTTACAAAACTAATAAATGTCATATTTATAAAAAAAAAGTTTGATTTTCTGATGTTTTTTAAGGCTGCTGTTTTTATGGCACTGAGCTGATTTACACTATATTGAGATGTGTCTCTAAAAAAATTGACTGCGCAACATGAGACGGCCAGAAGATCCACAGCAACCGGCAGCAAAATGGAGTGAAATCCAATATCTAGTCAATGGAATGTAGTTCGAGTCAACGACACTGCAAACTGCAACCTCCAAAATAAATAAAAGGTAAACTCAAAGCCAAATCAAGCAATTACAATTACTGACTTCACTGTAATTAAAGTGTATTTTTTGAGTATTTATGCTTTATGCATTTTATTATGTATGTATTTTTTGTCACAATCAATTCAAATGAACGCAGTATAATCCACTTTGGAAATCATAAGTTGCTCCTAAAAGTATTAATTTAAACAATTCACTCTGCATGTTTGTGGTCAATAATTTGATTGTTTTAGTGGATAATATCCTTGCTTTATTGCAAATTTTAATTGCTATTGTCTAATTTCAGTGAAATGTATTGATTTTCTGAGAAATGTACTTGAAAGTAGGTATAAAGAGATAAAAATAAACTGAATTGAATGTTTGCTATCGGTAATGCTACTAATTGCTACATAATATTTTGAGTAGTTTTGAGAGAACTTTGCACTTTTACTGAGAGGTTGCAAAAACGTGTGTCTCTATTCGACATCAATCCAGTGATGATCCCAAACAGTGATTGCATTTGTAAAAGTAGAATTCACAGCAGACGTGATCCTGTTATATTGCACAACAGCTCTGATGAAGGTGTTCAGTTTATTAAAAAATGATAATTTAATGTGTCTCAACAGGCCCATTGTGATTGGTCCTTTTTTCTATACTACTTTAACCTTTATACCTCACTAATTTGGAGACGAAGTCAGTAATGTGTGTGTATATATTTTAATGATAATCACCATAATGGAGCAGAGAAAACAAAGTAAAGGGTAGTCACAGTCAAATGAGTCTGGTGAAACCACTTGGTACCACAGCTCGGTGCAGTAAGTCATTCCAAAGAAGAAGAAGAAGAAAAAGAAACATCAGACAAGCACGTCATGGATAGAAATAGAGTTGACTCGGTACACCTGTGTGCTTCAGAATGTCATTAATTCACTCAAACTTCAGTTTTTGAAGGTTTTTACTGCCGTGTAAACCATGTTGACGTCATTTGCTTCATTCACAGATTTCAGGTCGCTCAAATCCCCGAGCAGAAGCCTGTCACCGTGGAAACCAAGACTTCCTCCTCATCATCAACTCACGAGAAGAGGAACTCTTTCTTCGGAGGGAAACACTTCTGCTCTTCAGCATGCGGCATCAGGAGGTACGGGCCGGCACAGTTTCTCCCTCTCCTTATATTTTCCTTTCTTCACCGTTTCTCTTTCTACTTTCTTTCTCAATTTGGATGTTGACACTTTATTGATGGATTCAGAGAAAATCTACAAAGACCATGATAAATGTTTTTAGCAGATACTTAAAAAGTTTGGACTTCTGAAAAAAAAACTCTATCTTGCGCACAAAAGTCTGAAGTGTGAGTCAGGTTTGACTCCTTCAGTGTGACGTGGCAGCTCTGCTTCACAAGCGATTGAATAATACCTCCAGGTGAGATGGAGGGTGTGTCCTCCTCACCCCTCCCAGGAAATTACACCCTAGAGTCACTTCTTTTCAATCTAACTCTCCGATAAGTTTCTAGCTTTTTCCTCCAAATACAACTCAGTCCTCCAAAATGCACACAAACCAAAAAATACACGAGCGTGCCATTCGTCTCTTTCTATTTGCATCTGTGTTTCTGTTTTTGAGTTTAATCAGTTAATCTGGGGACCGTCCCTAAACTGATTCGGCGAAATGAGGTCCTTCTGTTTCCAGCTGACTTGTGGTGAACGTGTGCCAACAGCCTCTGTCGTCAGTCACGGCCCAGCGAGCTTTATTAACTGTAATTATCTGGGCCTGCCTATTATCAGAAGTTATTTGTCCCATCGCTTGATAGAAAACTCGTCGAGTGGAAAACGCGGTTCAGATTGAGGACTAATGAGAGCAGTGTGCTGTGCAGTGTCACTCCGTCCTCATGCATTATTGAACTGTTTGGGCTTCGCAGGTGAAGAGGCGGAGAGACGCTGTACGATAAGACTACCTCACTGGAGATGACCGCATCGTCGTCGGCCGGCACGGAGAGAGGGTTCAAACACGTGTCTCCAGGAAACCAGACTCTCCTCGTGCTGGACGGAGCTGTTTCCAGTTACACACACACACACATACAAACACACAAACACAAAGAGGATTACAACTATATTTATTATCACCATGACAAAAAAAAAAAAATATAATAATAATAATCATGGAAGAAGCTGAGCTTGAGCCACACTGCTGCTTCACTTTTCTAACCCAGAGATGTTTTGATGGGAGGAGTGGAGGCTTTTATACTGAAGCTTTGTGATGAAAGACTTATTAACAGCCGACGTTAGAGGAATGGAGGTTTGCGTGACACAGGAATGCGCTCTCACCCGAGTTAGCACTCACACCGACATGTGAGACGGCGCATTTGCATAAACACAATAATTGTGAATCGTCACCAGTTCCAACTTGTTTTTCTTGCTTGTGTTTTGGATTCGCAAAAAACACTGTGGACGATTTTTTTTTTTTTTTTGCTGACAAAAGGGACGAAACTTTCGTTTTTAAACGTGTGTATGTACATGTAGAACAAACGGGAAGAGAAGACGGCGTGAAAGTGTAAAAGTGCCACATGAACGAGCGCGCAAACAAACAGGTGCATTGATGTTTCTGTCTGACGGACCGAGCTGAAGAAAACGTTACATTCAAAACGAGTTCTCTGCAGCAGGTGTTCAGTGAAGTAATCAATTTGGATTCTTTGGGCTTTGCTCAGTTACAAAGTGTGAAACGTGTTTCAGTTCAGAGGATGCATACAGATCGGTTTTAATCTCAGATTACCAGTAAAATAATAACACAGAAGAAAGAGTAATTTTATTCTGATGTAGTTTTTACAAAAGCTATCATGAACATCATGAAATATCTGAAAAAAAAAATATCACATCAAATCTTCTTTCTTAGTCTCTGTATGTTTTCATCAACCCGCCTGCAGCTTCACGCTGCGACTGGCTCTTTAGCTTTGGTTCTCGATGTCGTTATTTCTGCTAATCCCACTGAAACTGCCTGACCCCAGTGGACCTCTTTGAATCAGCAGTTACTTTCATCAAAAACGTATCTTGTCCGTCATTTTTAACTCTACTTAAGGTCCTTTTTTGGCCCGTGAACCATATATTAGACACCCCTGTTGGAAACCTTGAAGATGCTGAATGTAGTTTTAACAGAGGAACATAAGGAGTTAAAAAAAAAAAAAAAAGGAAACACAAAACTGTTTAATGTCCACAGTTCTTTAATCTTTAATGTTATTGTTATTTTTGAGCCAAATTATGGGCCCTAAAGGAAAAATGCTCAGATGAGAAACCTGTAAATATATGTACATATGTAAATATGGAAAAGAAAAACCAACATACCATGCAAGGCTTTTATAATTTAAGAACACAAAATGTACGAGGGGATGCATTATATTTTTAATGCAATGCTAAAGGAAGCTGCACCGCATTACAGACATTTGTATTCCATCAATCCAAAACCGGTGAATTCTGTCACGGCCCTGTGCGCACGAGATGATTAAATACAACAGGACGAGTCAGTTTCCATCATTTCGATGCAACATTTCAGTGTTTTTCTTGTTTGTTTTTTTTTTTCTTCTGCAGACAACTGGTACAGTTTTCCATCCTCATTCATCCACACGCATGCAAACACACATGCAGCCAGACTCTAGGCTATAAAAACTGTAAAAACCACTTCTTCATAAACTCAAACACAAATTTACACACACACACACACACACTCGCTTATTTTTTTCTGAATAGCTTCATTAAATGAACCGGCCAGTGGCTACAGGGAATTAGTGGTGAAAAAGCCTCAAAGTCGCACCGCCATGTTGGCTTTAGTTTACATCCTTGTGGGTTCTTGAAGCGTGCACCATGATCATGGGGGCTTTTTAACTGCTTATTTTCATCTTTTCTTATATTGTTGTTCAGAGGAATATGACAACACGTCTGGCCAGCAGGATCTTTATTAGCAGAGGTCGGTCACGTGTTTGTATTTACTCTGTCTTTAGTACTTTTCGCACCATTATTAGTTTTATTTTACGTTTTGAGCTGAAGTGTTGCTGGCAGGAAGGTTAAAGAAAACATTCATTTCACCTGCTTTGTAGCTTGCATTTATATATTATGTTTTTTTTTCTTTCTGTATGATGCTGTTCTCTTGAAATAAAGCAAGAGGTGTATTTTAAATGTTGTCTGACTTGCTGTGTGTGTGTGTGTGTGTGTGTGTGCTCGCGCGCGTGTGCGCACAATATGGAAATAGTGATTTTCCTTCAAAATTGAAGTGAAATTTTACTCTTATCACACATTTATGATTAAATACATTTTTATTTATTCAATCATTCAACGCGATCCAAATCAACATTTTGAATTATTTGTATTTCTTGTTTTTAGATTGTTTTACTTCCATATATTAATACTGTATTTTATTTCCATATATTTCTCCCCTTTTTTATGGTAAAAAAAAAAATCCTGTATTTTTTTAAATTTATATGTTAAATCTGTACAAATCAATTAGTTTACTTTTCAATGATATTCCAAATTGAAACAGAAGGTTTAAAAAGTTTTGGAAAATGAGCCTTCACCTTGAGAACTGAGCTGTCAGTTGTGTAATATCGCCCCCTGGTGGTCAGGTCTGGGAGACGGGACTTCAGCTGAGACACACTGACTCTTCTCTCACTGTTCAAAACATCAGCTGCAGCCTGCAGCGCAGTGAAACCTGCTCAACTGCTTTCTCTCGTTTTATTGCTGATGTGCTGACATTATTTCCACCTTCATATTTTGACTCTCATCTTTAATCGTGAAAACTGTAGCCTCTGGTCAAAAATGAAATATTCCGAGACACGACCATTTGGATTTTCCACACCTTATGATAAAATAATGAAGTGAAAGAAAAAGGTTTTAAGTAATTTATTGTCTGTGCATTAAATCCTAAGATATATGGAAGTTTCAAAGTTTGGTATTTTATCTATTCTAGAGGCATCTGTCCATAAAAAAAACAATTCCCGTACTCGATATGATTTCAAACCTACAAGGACAATATCAACACAAACACAGAGTCATAATTTTTTTTCCAGACATTTCAAATTTCCTTCACTCACTTTGAATTAAATAATACACAAAGGCATCAGGGAGACTCAAAACACAGAAAATGCATTTTTTCATATTCAAATGTACAAACATAGGGCACAACGGTCGAAATCCTAAAGATGTTTTGTTAAAAATGTTTTGCATCTCACATGTTACAGCACCATCTCTGTCATATTCTTAAATCAGTAAAAGGGCGAATTGCCTTCAGTCAGAGATGCAGCGTGTGATTCTCGTGTATTTTCTGTGGAAATGTCTGTGGAGTAGTGCTTCTCAGCCTTTGTGCAGAGTTGCACATTTTCCCTGTGCATGACCGGGTACTTCCGTTTCCCTCCATAATCCAGAAACATGCATAAGAAGTCAACTGGTTGCTCTAAAATGCTCATAGGTGTGAACAACCGTGCGTTTAAATTTCATTTATGCAAACGACGCGTGTACATTTACACTGTTCGCACGGTGTCTGATAAGGAAGGGATGCGCTGGGAAAAAGGACGGACTCATCACTCCCTGCACCTGCAGACTGTGGGAACATACACACACACACACACACACACACACACACACACACACACACACACACACACACACACACACACACACACACACACACACACACACACACACACACTCTCACACTCAGTTGTTTTCATACTTCCCTGCAGCTCTCTGCGCAACTCAGACTCTTCTCGATTGCTATAAATCCTGTGCTGAATTCTTCTCCCTCGGTATCCTGACATTCTCTGTTGGTTTACCTCCAGAGCATCTCTTTTCAGTCTCAGTGAAAATGACAACAGTGTAATTGTGCAGATACAGTATCAGCCTTGAGAGAGGATTGACAAACAGCCACTCAGAGTTCTTGGAGATGGTCTGACTCTCAGATAGTTCCAGCCATCTGCTCAGAGTTGTGTCGTCAAGTTTTGGTTCCGGTTTTTTGATTTCGGCGAAGACAGTCTGTTCTTCCTGGCGAGATTGCTGCGGACGTCCTGCCCGGCCAGGAAGTAGAGGATGGGATCCACACAGCTGTTGGCACTGGCCAAAGGTCTTGTGATCTTGTAGGCCACGCTGGAGCCTTCCACCAAACTGCAGCTAACCTGGTGAACACATTAAACCGTCTTACGTGGAGGAATTTGTTCATATAACATGTATTCTCAAAGCAAAGCGTTTGTCCTGACCTGTGCCGGGTTGACCTGCCTCAGGTATCTGAAGGAGTAGTACAGACTCCTGGTGAGGTGGAAGGGCAGGAAGCACAGCATGAACGCAGCCAGCACGATGATGATCATCTTCACTGACTTCTGTTTGGATCTGGAGGCGATCCGGCCGCCCCTCTCCCCTCCTCCCGCTCCCGGCTCCAGAAGCTTCCTCACCATGAGTCCGTAGCACACCATCACCACCATGAAGGGCAAGGCGAACATGATCACAGACACCACGGAGCTGTACACCAGGAAGTCGTCAAACAGCTCCGGGCTGGTGGTGTCGTAGCACAGTCGCTCGCTTTCCGTGTCCCTGACAGAGGAGAGAGAGCGCATCACGGCTGTGAGGGGGGAGGCGGGGCTGCCTGGAGGGGCAAAGTGGCAAATTGCATTAAAGCAAGTCACCTGATTCGTGAGAAGTAGAGGACAGGCGCTTGGCACAGTAAGACACAGGCCCACACTGCCACTGAGATCAGCTTGGCCTGGCGAGCGCTGACCCAGCCGAGGGAGCGCACGGGGTAACAGATGCCGATGAATCGGAGCAGACTGATACAGCACAGGAACAGAATGGAACCTATCAGAGTGATAGATATTTAACACGTCTTGCTGGAACTTTAACAGTCTCGTTCAAGATATCATTTTTACGCCACGCCCCGTTTGTGCATCAGATGGCAGTAGTGAGTAGCTGTCACATCCAGCCGGATGAATTTCAGAGTTTTGGCAGTTTGGTGTTTTTAGTTAGTAATTGCCCAGAACTGTCTTGTGTAGACTAATCGATCTGCCATTTTTTTATTGGACTGTGGACAGTCGAGATGACGCATTTACGAGACTGGACAGGATGGGGCGAGCTCAGTAGCTCAGAAGCTGCTAACTTCAGTACTAACAGAACAACACAAATGGCATCATATGGTGTCCTGGATGTCATAATTAAAGCTTTTTTTGGTAACACTTTACTTGAAGCACCTGGTATAACACATTATAAGTAGTTAAAAACACTCATAAATGATCACAATGCTTTATAACCCACTATACAGCATAGGGTTCGGGTTAGGTCCCGATGTTATAAAGCATTGTGATCATTTATGAGTGTTTATAACTATAGTTATACAATGCTATAATATACTAATAATATGTTATACAGGGGTGCTTCAAGTAAAGTGTTACCCTTTTTTTTTAATTATTCTGTCAACGTTGATCACCTTTAGGCCATTTCGAACCACATTTTACACAGCTATTGTATTTATGTCTAATAACTAGAGCGCTTCCTAGTTCAAGTCAATAGTTTCATTTATTTAGTTTTATGCTGAAGTTAAATTCTGAAAGGACAATCCCAAAAATGTATCCAGACTCAGTAAGTAAAACAGCTTTAGCATATCTCTTTTCAATGGTCATGGATGAGAAATGGTCTTGCTATTTTTCTCATGTCTGAGGCAACACATCCAGATAGTTTGTTGTATTTATGACCCTAACATAACTTTTTGTCACGCTATAGATATCAAGTACGCAAAGGTTGAGAGATGTGTGGATTTATGTATTGTTCAGGCTCAGGTCCTTCAAATTGAAAAAGGAAAAAAGTGAGTAAACAATAGCAATAAAATAAATTGATTTCACTTAATTATATCCTCTTCTGCTTATTCTACCACATAGAGGATCCTTTTGTTTACCATGCTATTATATTACTAATAATAGTCGTGCTGCATTTTTTCTTTTCGTTGCATTATTAGTCAATTCTTCCTGTATGCAGCGCTTCCCATCTTGTGATGTTTAGGTGTGTAAGTAGTATCGGTGTTTTACCATATAGGTTGGCATAAAACAGGAAGCGTATGGCCTTGCAGAAGGGTTCGCTGAAGGGCCAGTCGTTCTCGTCGGCGTAGTAGTAGATGAGGAAGGGCAGAGTGAGGACGTAGAGCGTGTCACACATGGTCAGGTTGAACATGTAGATGGTGGCGGGGTTCCAGCGCTTGGTGCGGAACACCATCACGTAGAGCGCCGTGGCGTTGAGCGCCAGGCCGATCACGAACACCAGAGCGTAGCTGACGGGAAGGAGGATGTATTTGAATTCTTCACTGAACTCACAGTAGAAGGCGCTGAAATTGGTTTGGCTGGACTCGTTGCTGTCGAAGGAGGCCATGTTGCTTGCAAGAACAACTGAGAAAGCAATTGGCGTGAAGGAGAATAGTGTAAATAAGCAGCATTTTGAAAGAGCAACACAGCAGAAACTGTAGTAAAGGATGTCCTGAGTCTGTTTCATGTTCAAATACAGTCAAAAATGCAGTGACTTTGACCTATGTCTATAATGCTGCACTAAAGTTTATTTCATCATCAGTTCATTTAAAGTGATCTCCAATTCAGTTTGAGAAATGTGGATTTTAATAACAGTTCATAGTTTTACAGTTCACCTTTCTTATTGGACCCCGGACCACCACTGGACCAATCACTGAAACACTGCACTCGGTTTTACTCTCTCCAGTTTGAGTCAGCCCCTTTCAATCCATAGATCATATGAGCCATTAAATATTTAATCTTTTCTTTCTGTGTGGGTGGGTGAGTCAGTGATGATGAATAATGACAGACTGAGATCAAGGGATATGACTGGTTCTCTTAATGTCAGAATTAAATGCTATGCTAGGCCTTTTTTCTGGATCAACATCAGCATGCAGACTCAAACAAGAGGCAGTTTCTCTGTCTCTAATGCATACTGTAAGTGAGACATGTTTCCACAAGCCAAACAGGTTGAGCTGACAGTCCACCAAAACATGTTTTACACCTTTCAAGTGCATCCTGGTAAGCCAGGGTGTAAATACAGTTTGTTGTACACAGATGAGAAAAAGTTGTGTGACGACTGCTAAGGCACAACTATCAGTCTGGCAGGTTTGCAAAAACACTTGTGGGAGTGGAAGGAAAAAGGTTTTAGCTCTGAATAGTCTGTGTGTAAAGCCATTTTCAAATGTTCCCGTTCACTCGGGGGCATGCATGGAACATTAGTGCTCTCCTCGTCTGCATTAGTCTGTTTATCTTCATCTGACAAGCTCAAGTTTCAACTCATCATTCATAAAAAAAAAACTCAGCATGCAAACCCAGCTGAAGATGGGAGACTTACTAGTTTCTCTGTCGACTGATGAACTTTCTTTCTAACATAGTTTTCAGGCTGAACCATTTGTTCGTTCCCCTTCCTCTTGAAAACGGCTCCCAGTTGAACAGTTTAACAAGGAACAGACCTGAGTTGGGGCAGCCCCTCCAGTCACGCCTCAAATTCTTCTGACCTGCTGCCTGCGTGCCATCCCCAAACCGAGCACAATTTACTGCTCTGCAATATGGCCGCACCAAAATATCCACAAAGTCCCTTAAATGCTTGAGGTTTCTCACGCTGCAGGCTCGCCTTTGCAATGTACCCTCACTGCTTTATTTAAAGTTCAACGCCCTCCCACAACACTTGGATTGGTGAAAGCGTAGGACAAGGTTGGACAAGGTGTGTGCTTATCTGACAAGCTGCAGCCTGTACACTCACTCAGCAGACAGCTAGACGCTCAGATGTTAACTTTCTGTCAGGAAAACAGACAGACATAAGCTGCCACCTCAACTGCTTCCAATTTAAACACTGGAAATCGCTCAAATAATTCTGGTTTTGTAGCTTTTGAAGGCTAAGAATCCTGTCTGGAGCTCAACAAGATTTTCAACACTTAGATTGAGGGGCCTTGTTTGTCTTGTGATAGTTGTGAGAAACACCTAAAGGATGCAGCTTGGATGCATCATCAGTGATGAACAATATATCTTGTATCATGGTCTGAATAGTTACAATATGTTCTAATACCATAAGCCAAGATATGATGAGCAATATGATACGTGATATGACACAGTACGCAATTTGAAACAATATGTGATACAACAAAATTTGTTACATGATATGGAATAAAATATATCCAAAAAGACATGCAATGCACTACCAATAACAAGTACAATGCAAAACAATAGAATATGATACGGCATGATCTGATAAGATACAATATGACACAATGTGTGATGAAATACAATAAGTGACACAATGTCATATGTTATAATGTGATCAATGATACAATACAATGTGACATGTGATGCAGTTCTATTTGTGATGCAAAATGAAATGACATGAAACAATGTGATACACCGCAATACAATACAATACCATATGATACTATATAATACAATACCTTGTGATGCAATATGCAATCTGATGCGATACGGTGGAGTGTGAAGCAGTAGGGTGCGCTACGATACGATGAGGTACAATATGATGTGTGATGCAGTACGATGCGATGCAGTAAGGCACTTGTGATATAGGCAACAAGGTATGATATACAATGTTAACCCAGTACAGAACTTTGATTAGGCCTAAGTACACAAAAAAAAATGCCCTTAGGTTCTCAGTGCACATCACTGAGGGTAAAAAAGAAAGTTGAATTATTTTCTCCTCAATTTAAAGTGTGAATTAAGCACTTTTCAGGTGAACTCTTCACTGTGCTACAAAAATAAAACTACTACTGAATGCATTCAGGTGTTGACTTGTGCATTCTTTTTCAATATTTCATATTCATTTCCTTTGTTGAAGTGACTAGTAGGAATAGTAGTCTGAGTCAAACCGGAAACGTTTTGAAAAGTGTTCACAAGCAAATGTTCAGTTCCTGTTCAGCCAATAAAATTGCCGAACAGAGAGTCTGGATTTTAATGGTTATCCACAGAAAGGCAAACCTGCCTCACGAGGCACACTTTGTTGTTGCAAAGGGAATCGCATGAAGGAATCGTCTGGCTTGAGAACCAAACCTTTTTGTTCCTGTGCACCTTTTTTGGGTCAAGTATAATCATCAGAATAAATTTCTGCACAAAGTGTAACTGAGCCACCCTCAGTTGTGTTACTGTTGCTTACACCATTTAAAAAAAAAAGCATTTGTAAACCATGGTACAACATTCATTTTGCATTACTAAGAACAATGCGTGCTGGTTGTGGTGTAATGTGTATTTTCTTTTCTTAAAACCATAAATCACGTTGTGTTATCACATTTATTATTGTGTTTTCAGCAAAATATAGACAGACTGACACTGAATGTGTGTTAAAAATTACCAAAAGGAAACGTCTCTTGGTCGAGACCATGTAAATTACACAGATTTGTCAGAGTTGGTACTTTCTGAAAATAATTTCTTACCTTGTTGGGGCTGAAGGAAAAGACGTTCATTGGTCAGATTATTAAAGACAACAGGAATCCACATAATTCTATAAAAAATCCAACAACACCACTATGATCTTAGTTTGAGAGTCCGCCATGCTCCTCTTGTGGCTCCAGCAAGTGTGTGTGTGTGTGTGTGTGTGTGTGTGTGTGTGTGTGTGCGTGTGTGTGTGTGTGTGTGTGTGTGTGTGTTGAATATGCATGTTAGGTCAAATTGTTACTGGCTATTGGAGAGAGAGGTGAGAAAGACTGTTTAATATCTTACCTGCTCCACAAACTGTATATCAATGATTAGCTGGCCCTTAACCTTGAGCACGGCAACGTGGGGGCAAAGGAATCAAATACTGGCCCTTTCACTTATTGTGTCAAATCTGGAGACTACTCAACACTAAAACTGGGATTTTGTCTCAATCAGCCTTGTCTCATTTTACAAGCCATCCCAGATCTGACACCAGTTACTTAGATTAGTGTGACCAGAACAGCAGTAATAATAATGATCATAGACAGTTAAATCAATCCCTGAGAGAAGTTGCCATCACACATTATAAAGAGGTAATTTATAATTTAGAATGAAAGTAAAGTGTTCACAATCAATAGTATTAGACTTTTTATGTCTGTGATATTCCTTGGATATATTTCTATAAATAAATGAATAAATAAATAAGAAAAAGGAACTAAATGATACACATCATGCAATAACTGACAGTATCAAGTGTTGCTTTTTCACACCACTGACGCCTCTAGAGATCCTGTTAATAACTGCAATAAAGAACCAGACATCGAAGAGAAAAATGTTCTTCTGTTTAACTAGTAATAACATTTGATAAAGGGCCAGTCAGGATAAAACAGTCGATATGCATTCTCTCAAGCACTTAATTGTATTGTAATATTTATTCCCACAACTTTTACACTTTGCAGTGGTGATAATGTAACAGAGGCAATAAAGAGCCGAAGCATATTATATGAAATATTTACTGTGGGCAATTTTACCTCAGTGGCCTCTGATTGTAATTCTCTAATTTTACACTCTTACATTGTTTCATGATATTGCATGATTTTTCGCTGTTGGAATAAACTAAAGTCAAGTGCAGGGAACCTCAGAGGAAATAAACAGCAAATCACCATCAGCCTTTGATCTGCATTCTGACATTCATGCATTTTAAAAACCTCAACTCACACCTTGCAGCTTCACGTGTCTCTTTCCTGACTGCACCACAGAATCAAACACACCAGGAACTAACTTTCTCATCTCTCTCTCCAATGTATATATATATATATATATATATATATATATATATATATATATATATATATATATATATATATATATATATATATATATATATATAAAATCTTATCTAGCACCAGCCTATTACTGCTGATATTTATAATTCTGGTTTCAATGGACAAGTTGACATTGAATAATGCTTTTTCAGTCTGATCAGAATTTTGTGTGTGTGTGTGTTGTAATTTTTTTTTCATGCCTTCATTATGTTTTGTGTTTTTTTCTCAGCTGTCTCTGATCGATTTTTCTTGGATCTACTGCGGTTTCTTGTTGCTATGCAGGTCTGCAGTCTCCTCAGCTGATGCTCCGTCAAAATAAAAGCATACTTTCGTTATATATGTCCACCACCCTTAATTTTTCCCCGTTTCACTGGTAGCACATTCCCATATAAGTTAATCCTCGTTACTATCAACATCGAGCCAAGAAATCCAAACAAAAAGGACGGAGGACGCTCAGTGTTTATTTGATCTGCCACGGATGTTATGGTGAGTTCTGCTTAGCTGCTGAGAAGTGCTTCCCCCTGGTGGTGGCAAACAAAATACTGGCCTCTAATAGAAATTGATGACTGAATCCACTAAATAGTATTACACTAATCAATTTTCATTTAATTATCAAACGCACCTAAACGAAGTATATTTCTGGGGTGTGGTTTCATAACAGAGGGAGAGTCACTTTTAGGCAGGTGCTCAAGGAGAAGACACTCCTAGAATCATATTACACATATTTATCTAAGAAGTGTAATTTTCAAAGACTGTATTATTTGAGAAAGTTGCTTTGTCATACTGTTAAAGTGGCTTCAATGCATGTACCATATCACAGCTGCTTCTCTGAAGTTCACCACTCACCCATTGTGAAGTACAACACCAGTGCGGAGGTAAAATGAACTGTGGCACATTCATCAGCTTGGAATTTTGAAAGCTCCTAGCTGGTGAAGTCTCATTCGCCACTTTAGCATATTTGACAGAAACATAAACAGCCAACAAGTCAAAAGAAAAACATGTAGGTGCATGTAAAACTGTGTTTTGTTGCCAATATAAGTCAGTCTTGTGGATAAATGTCAGTTCTACATGTGTGGCAAACCACCTGTTTTCTGTTGAAGTTGTTGAAGTATGGATTTTTTAATGCAGTAATATTTCAAAACATATAGAGATTATTATCACAGAGTGAATCATTTATGATATCAACTCAGTTTCTATGAGTTCTCTGAAACTTCCACTTTATCAGTGGGAAGTTCACTTAGTTGTGATTTTTCACAAGTTTTCAGTTGTGATTGAAAAGATGGTGTCAATTTATTTTGTTAATTTTCGGGCAAAGTACATTTGTTATTGGCAGCAATTCACTCAATAAGTAGTTGTATTTAAGTATAGATTTTTGGTATTCTGGCTGACAGCAATGCATAATGTGCAAATAAATGTGTTTTATAAGTGATATTCAAATTCTTGTATAGCACGTCAGTAATTTCTTCTTCTTCTTCTTCTTCTTCTTCTCATTATTATTATAAATAAGCTATTGTAAATATTATAAATCAGCTATGGTGGCCCATAATTAACGTTATGGCAATTTCCACACAATGACCAACATTGCTGATTTATCACAATCACTGAGCAGCAAAGCTTTACTTTCATTTCATTTAACTCTTTCTTAAGTCCATCTTTGTTCCAGGGGACAATATTTTCTGACAGACTATTTTAAATAAGGGAGAGTTTAATGAAACAAAAGTAAAACATTGCTGCTCGATGATCGTGATTAATGTGGTTTCAGAAATCAGCAATATCGGTCACCAAGTAGAAATTGTCATGTTATGGATGTGCTCTGCTGTCGGTCGTTGGTACCGTCATAAAATATTGTCCTCTGGCAACAAAGCCTGTTCTTCAGCAGCTGTGCGCTTCCTTTGTGGCTTTTTGCTGTTGTGTTCAGTGATGTGAGTAACTGTTTAAAAAAGGGACAATGCTTCTTTAAAACAGATACATTGTTGCCAACTTCTTAGACAGGAACGTTCTAAATGACATCACTGTCCAATTTGCATAGCTGATAATTTGCATATCTGGACCCAATTCGACGATGACGTCACTCACAACGATATATTGTTGATAACTCCTCAGTTAGTAAAGTTCTAAATGACGTCATCATACAGAAAGAGATACAGCCAACTTTTGAATAGAAGTACAGACATCGATTGACATACATCTATTGTGGCATTTACTGCTACTGCTGGCCCTCTTGAGCCACCGAAATAAGCGAATCCTTTGGCATTACTATCTTCTCTCGCAGCTTGCTCGGGAACGTTGACAACAAATTCCGATTCAGATGAGCTGGTGGAGGTCATTTCTCAGCAGTGATGCAGAACTCTCCGTAACACGTGTTGCCGTCCCGCGCCTCGCCGCACCGTGGAGCCGTCGAGCTGAGCTCGCAGACGGGTTCTCTCCCGTTAAAATGTCCCCCCTCCTTTCCCTTTTCCCTCTGCTTTTTCTTCTCCGCCTCACAACAGTACAGTACACGCCAGCCCTCTCGTAGTGGCAGCAGCCAGCACAAGTGTGTCCAGCTTCAGCTCCTGCTCCGTATAAATCAGCCATTTATCATCAATCATGGCCGCCGGAGTACAAATCTAACTCTCGTCTTCCTCCCTGTCGTCTGGAAGGGAGGCTTTTTTTTTTGTTTTTGGGTTGGAGGAAGCAGAAAAACATTAGAGGCACGCTGATTTGGATCTCCTCTCGGAATTACAATACATCTCACCAGGGAAATACCATTCATGTCAATACTCCAAAATGCAGCCGCCGCCGAGGAAGGTGAGTGATCTCCGGGAGTCCGTTATGTTTCTCCGGGCGGTAACAGACAATGACAGGCGGATAACCCCGCTGTAACCTCACGCTGTGGATGGAGGGCTGCAGCGGCCACGCAAGCCCGGCTGATGCTGCGGGCTCGAGGGGGGAATTAAGAAGAAAAAGACCCTCGCTAGCCGACATTAGCAGCTAGCTTGTTTTAGTGACATTAACGTGCATCTGTCCAGCGGCTGTGGCCGTCAGACGTCAAACCACGGTAGCGCTCGGTGGGCTACTGGAGGACCTCTCGGTACCAAACAAAAGCCTGTTTCTGGCTGCCCTCTTAAATGGAGAACAACTTTATATCCGAATCTACTTAAAGCGGCGTGTAACGTGGGGCTAAGTGTTGTTTTTGTTAATGAACGTGTTGGCGGAGCTGTGACAGCAGCCCCCCCCTACCCCCCCCCGTTCACACAATAACAAAAGCTGCGGCTGTTTGTGATGCATCTTTTTTCTCCAGAGACCTTCAGCTCCGTCCAGGGTCAACATCAAAGCCCACAAACACGCAGCCGGAGCCGCTGCCTTATTGGTTGTGTACGGCTTCTGATAATACAGCATCCTACAGTGTGTGTGTGTCGATATGTGTGTGTTGGAGTTTCTGCCCCACTGCCTTCTGAGTGTGTTGCCCTGAAATAGATGCACGAGAGCCAATTTCCCCCTGCTGTGAACCTCTGTACAGTTTTTTCTCTTAATTACCACACATTCCCCCTGTGCCATTTATGGCCCCTCGTTTCCAGACTGGCCTTGAACGTGTCATGTCATGTCTTTTTAAAAGCCAAACACACACACACACACACACACTTGGAACGGATCCCTTCATAATTGAAGCTGCAGAGACCACCCTTTTTCCCCCATGTGTGATCAAATACATCATTACTGCAGCAGTCTCTCATTCACATTTCTCTTAAAATACTTCCAAGGGTAAAAATTAATTTGAAAAAAAAGAGAGAGAGCTAGAAATACTGCTGTGCTCCACTCTTGCCAATGTGGCTGGCACAATGTGAGCTCAGCCCACAGCAGCCACATCCAGAGTGTATCGCTATGTGGCTGTCGGATGCTAATAATTTCTCTCCCAGTGCGACAAATTCAGCCCCTTAAGTGTTTTGTCTGTGTTTCAGCACATCTGCTTGCTAACTGAGCTGATCTCACTGTCATATATCAGCTTTTATGTGGCTTAAATTAAAGATCCCTCTATGGGAATGCTATCTATCTATCTATCTATCTATCTATCTATCTATCTATCTATCTATCGACACATTCAAAAGTAGGTGTGGGCAGTAGCAAAACAATACTGCAAATTTAGCTCTTAATAATCAAATCCCAGCAGTTTTCTAGTTACATCAGATAAGGACAGTTCGCTGCTGGCTGGCTATAAATGGCACCCGTCCCTCTTCTATGTGGCACTTGAGGTGATTTCCAAAAATGATGATGCAAAGAGGAAGCTCAGTTAATCACATTAGACCACGTGGTGTAGTTATTTCGTAGAAAATGTGAATCCAAATGTCACGTACGAGGGGAAGCCTGTCACATGCATGCGTTTTGATTAAAGAAACTTAATTTACAGACACTGAGCTGGCTGTCCATGTTAAATTAGTGGCTTTAGCCCTCATGCACACATGGAGAAGGACTCTATCACAATATGGCCTTTAAGTAGAGAACATTACATTTTAGTGGCCATCATAGTGATCAAGTAGTCCATCCCTGTGTTAGACTGTTGTAAGGACTGTAATTTAGAAGCTGTGTCTATTTTATGCATCTTTCACAGAGCAGAGAGGCACAATTGCGATTCCATTACTGAACTACATCAACACCTCCTTTAATTTATAGACAACCTCGCTGTTGGTCGATAAATTGACATTAACCACAGTGATTAGGGCTTCTAATCAGTAGGCAATCAGCTGCTGGAGTTGTGTTTTGATCTATTCACACTGTAATTAGACATGATGCATGTCAATGACGCACAGGAATTATTGGCACTGATGTAATGTCATTATTTAGATGAACCCAATTTTTGATTCTTTGATAAAACTTACACTCGGAGTTGTTTATGCGTTGGTTGTATATTATGCTTATATATAGTGTTCAGGTTGCAGCCCGATCTGCTGCATCATCATTTTTTTTCCAGTAACATGACCTTTGATGGGTGCTTCACGTTTGCTTTTCTTTAACTTCAATCACATCTCTGTTTTCTGTTGTTGCTCCAAGTCACTGTTCATCTCACTTCTCTCTCCTCTTCTATCATTTCCTCTCTTTTCACGTCCTCGCTTCCTCCTCCTCACTGTCTATCCATTTCTCCACCATCCTTTGCCCACCCTTCCTCTCTCTGTGGTTGCCAATGAGTGATAAAAGGTGAAATCAAGTGAAGGCATTTTGCCCTGGTACTATTATGAACCGCTCCCTCTTTATCTTCAAAGACTCCACACATGAAGGGAAGGATCTCTGCAGTGTTTGTTGTCGTTGTTGTTGTTTTTTCCCCCGTGTTAGTGTCAGTGTGGTGCGTATCATCTTGTCGATTGTTTTGTCTAGAACAGTCATGAATTTGCCCACTGTTACTCCGGTGAATAGATGATGGAATTCACTCGACAATGCACAATGACCTTCACTGTGACTCTCTGTGTTGGCAAGAGGTGCGCATGTTTGTGCGTACGCTCGTCTGTGTGTTTGTGTGTGTATGCATATTAAGGATCCGTTATGCTTTCACTCAAGATGCTGTAAGTGAGTCCGCTCTGATCAGAAAATTGAAACGAGGTGATAAACTCACCGTGTTTTCTGGATGCTCATCTGTCCCTTAATGCAGCTGAAGTCAGTAAAGCTCTGCCAGCCTCTCCAAAAGTCTGACAAAACCCTGACAGTGATTGTTGGGTTGATGGATGACTGGTGGAAGTGTGTGTGTACTGTGTGTGTGCGTGCTGCTTTCAGGTGACCCCCGTACCTGCGTTCTCACATGGCTGACAGCTGAATTGCTGATAATTTGCTGTAGATTAAATCATCTGATGTGTGACTGCCTGTTTGTTGTTTCTGATATAGGAGAATTATCATTTTAAGTTGATCATGCAGAACTGTTCTGGACTGGTTATTGAATGAAATAAAGGGCGCTTAAGACGCTGCCTTGAGCTTCCCAGCAGTTGTGAGTCCAAGGTCAAGTCAATCACCAGATTATTGGTTGCGGAAAATGATTACATTGCAGTTTTAGTTCATTTCATGCAACATTTATTTGAACCAGGGGCGGCTAATATAGCGAGTTTATGGATTGCAGTTGGATATTAATTAACTAAAAAAGTGCATATGTGAGTTCAGCTTAGTGAAACCACAGAGTGAAAATTATGTCCTATCTAGTGTCACAACTATATATTCACTTCTCGTGAAGTGATCATTATTAGCGTAGGTTTTGTACAATGCAAAGATGATAAATAATGTGGAAATGAAAGGGAGGAAAAACTGTGCAGATTGTATAAAAAGTAAAAAAAAAAAAAGACTAACTTGTACACACATCAGCAGTGCCAGTTAGTTAATTGTCAGTTCCCTCTCTGATGCTCCATCTCTTGTGTGTCCTGATAGGAGTCAGGTGAAGCATGCATGAGAGAATTCATTAGCTATGCATTGGGAAACTGTCACCAGGGCCGATCAGCAGCTCTGAGCCAGGCAGCTCTAGCAGCCACCTCCGGCTGCAGGAGCTCAACGCCCTGCATGCTAGTAATTGGTATTCTTAGCATTTTAAGCCAGACTAAGTGTTCGGGTGAGTTCTCTGCAGGCAGATGTTACGCTGAAGATAAATAGCACGTCCACCGAGCAGGAGAATGACTGCAAGTGACAAATCTTTTAATGAATGTGTCTTCTTGTTTCCTGCAGGTCAAAGTGACACAGGAGCTGAAAAACACTCACACAGAGCAGATGACAAGACTGCACTTTAAGCACCAGACTGAATGTGACCTGCTGGAAGACATGAGGTAAGAACTGTGTCATATGGGCCGCCGTAGCATCGTTCCCTTCACATCTGGTGGAACGCTCTCACCAGCTGCCAGACGGGTTCAGATCCACTCATTGGAGGCTGTGATGTGCACATCACGTACACATGGACGTGTACCAAAAACACAAACAAGTAGGGAGCAAAGGAGGAGCTTGAAAATGAGGGTTTATTTATTTATTTATTAGCTGAAGAAGCACATAAGGTCATGAGAATGATGATGGAATTTCTGCTTCCTTATTCCTGTCTGCTGATTGTTTCTTTCTGACTGTGGCTCTGTCTTGACAAAATGTAATTTCACCCGGTCATCTCATGCTTCCCCTTCAGTTTTTGTTTTGTTGTTTCTTTCAGGCTTTCATCCTGAATATCATTTCGTCTGTCTCCATAACTCATTTTCAGTTTGGCTCAGTTGAGTTTGCCCGTGACGTACGTGATTTGGCACTTTTCCCTTCTGAATTCGGCAGTGAGAGGAAGCCCTGGTTCCTTCACACGCTCTCATTTTGTTTGTTGACTAAGTATTGATTATTTATGACAGCATAGTCTCTAATGCTGTCTGGCTCTCTTCTTCTGGCCCCGTCTTTTACACGCCGTCTCATTTTCTCGTGCTCTGTGTCTGAGAGACTTCTGTCTTTTCCTCACTCCTTTCCCCAGCTTCATTCTTGGGGGCAGCTCCAGCTGTTTGAGGACAGACCTGTCTGCTGCTGCTGCTGCTGCTGGGGCTTGGAGGGTGAACACAGCTCTGGTCTCACTCGTGGAAGAAAGGGGAGAGCGCGTTAAGCATATGCAGACACAATGTGTTCGCTCTTTCCGGCAGTTAGGGAGCAGGCGTCATGCCACTGGGTAAAGGTGTCTGAATTGGCTTTGTTATCTTTGCAGAAAGATGCAGCCTGCAGGGCTCTCTCAGTATGTTACTTTAGCCTTTAATGTTTTCTAATTATTTCTGATGACACATTCTCGTGGTGGTAAAATCAGGAGCAGCAGGGTGTTGCAGCGATTAGGGAGATCGCCTTTCAGCTGGGACGCCTCGGCTCAAGTCCCCGCAGCAACATGCATCTGCTGCTTACTCGCTGTGTCCTTGAGCAAGACACCAAGACGTGACTAGTCGCCCCCCGATGTGACACCCGTCTGACTTTTATAGTTTAAAAAAAATTATAAAGGATTTGAAGATTCATGGATATCTGTAATCCACACCAACAGTGAGGGGTGAGAAGCATGTCCATCTGGTCAACCAACACGAGCTTCAACTAATGTCATCCACGTCAGAGTCAGCCTTCTGTTCACTATTACAGTCCCTCCGATGCTTTAAAAGGTACATTGTTTCTTGGATTCTTGGTTTACATTATAAACACTGATTGGTTACATGAGAAATACCCTGTTCTGAATATGAGAAATGTATTATTATTTCAGCTGCTCGTTTTATCCACAGACTCAATCTTTTGCTCATGACTCAAAGTTTACGGCCATAGGCGAGGAATCGAACGTCAACCGAGAGCTTTGTTTGACTCTCTCATTACCACAGAAGTATGTATTTTTAAATCTTGGCCAAAATTTCTGAACTTAGACTTGATTCATCCCTATGGATGTGAAGAAGCTGCTCGCACAGCTGCATATTTATACTTATTTTTAATGACGGTTTTCACAGGGCTCATGCATGCAGTATCGTGTCTTACAAGAAAAAAAAAAGTCCTCCCTGCACATGAGCACAAAACTGCTGACGCTGCTTTCTGTTTGCACAACTGTCACCTGCTCGTGAGTACTATTTGTTATTAGTGCCGTTTGTGAAAGTTTCATGACGAGTCGATCAGTGGCAGCAGCGGTCACATTCTGCACGCGCTCACAGCAGGACTCAGTATTGCTTGCAAAAGCAGCGATATATTGTATAGTGCGGTTGATTGACAAGCAGCGATTTGCTGCTACACTGCAGTTCAGCGAATGTCTGAACCTACAGCTGGTGTAACAGTTCTTTGTCAATAAGACCTCTAGATACTTGAACTCAGCCACATAGGGTCGTTTCTTTATCTATATAGAGATGGTGAGCCGTCTTTTTCCCCAAATGTCAATGCGTTTAATCATTTAATGGTTTAAGAATGTCATTTGACAAAAAGTGATAAACACTAGTCAAGGTCAAGGTGTGGATCATATATCATGTCAACACAATGTTAAATTACAAGTGCTCGGTGTTCAACATCGACTCTTTGGAGAAGTTTATTCAAACAGAAGTGAGGCGTTTATTTTAGAACTAAAAGTCATACACCACTAGTGATCAGACCAGGCTGTACCCTGTTTTGTGGTCTGTGCAGTCTGGATGGTCTTTAACCTTTAGTCAATATCATCTCAGGTAAGCAAGAATTTAGCAAAAATTAATGGTTCTAATCTCTAAACACTGATCAAAAGCTAAAACTTTTTTTTTTTTTTTTTTTTTTTTGTACCATCTTATGAATCTAAAAGTACTCATCAGTATCATGAATAGCAAACCAACATGACACCTTTGGACATTAAACCCTTTGAGCTGTAATGCATCTGTAACAGACAGATATGTTAATGCACTAGTGATTCCACAGGAATTATTGACTTGACCCCATCCAGGGTCAGAATACAGAGCTGATATCTGCTGTTGATGAGCGTGCACAGTGAATAGATCGCAGCAAAACGCAAGTACGCTGACTTACACAGGGACTTTCACAGGAAATGGTCAGTTAATGGAGCATTGTACTCGTAAGAACACACCATTATTTGATTATTAGATGCGAGCTGAAAACATATCACAGATTTCTATTTTAAAATGTAGCTTCCACTTCGCCGAGACCTTTGCTGAAGTGTGAAAGTCATATTATCTGAATGCAATGTTCAAAATAGCTGGACCTTAAAGGACGAGCAGAAACGTTCCCACTTGATAAAACACATTCACAGTGTACAGGCACACTCTCCTGCACGAAGCACGCAGTAGATTTTAACTCTTAAATCCTAAAAGCTGCTCTGAGGTTATTTACCCTAATTAATCCACAGGCTGGTTTTAATCAAAGCACTCTCACTCAGAAATGCCGATGCATGTCCACAAGCTGCACGTTACGTTATATCCCCCATTATATGCAATTCTTTTTGCAAGAGGTAAAGAGGGGGAATTTAAGAGGGAAAGGGTTGGAAGAAAAGACAGGGAAAGAAGAAAGGGAGAGGGCAGTCGATTTAATCCTCTGAGAGTGCATTTTAGCTGGACTAGTCTTTGGAGGGAGGATGGCGGGGGGGGGGGGGGGGGGGGGGGGGGGGGGGACTCAGGGAGTCAACTTGGTGCCCTCAATCCAGCTAAATCCCACATACCCTTATGTCTGTCCACAAACACACACTCAACCCAGTGCTGAGCCATAATAATAGTCACGTATACACTCGTACTCAGCTCATACACATTTGATTTAGCTTTTATTTACCAACTCATCTCACTTTTGCCTGATGGTGATCTATTGCAGCGTCTCAATTCTTGCCGGGAAATTTGACATTATTATTGGGTTTGCATCTGTTGAATATGGATTTTATATTTAGCTTAGTTAATGAAACCCACAGAATTTTCACTACAAGGTGTTAAGTATTAATTTCAGAGCTCATAATATTGAATGACCAAATGCTTTAAGAGCAGTTGATTAGCTTATGTTTGGTCTGGAAGAGGTTTGCTTTCCAAAATGAATCTTGTCATTCACTGAACTTTATACATCATTTGCACTATTATAACTGTCACATTTCTGGTTTTTTCACTAAAGCTTAATTTATCATTCAAATTGTCTTCATTAGTTAAATTAAATTAATTTGTAAAGTCCGTCTTAATAAAATAATAATTATAATAATAGTTTGATTCTCCACTCATTTATGCTTTTAAATAATTGTTTCTTCTCAAATTAAAAAGAGAATATCATGCACTAAAATTGCCCAGTTTCCACATTTTTCCTGGTTCGCCTAAAGGTGACCGACCACATCTTTTGAAAACCACTCGTCTAATTCGTCTCCTTTATCTGGACTTGATTGTAATTTACCCCCTATATTTGTCTTTTGAGTGCAACATTTGCACACAGGACAAATGAGATTTGTGTTTTCCACAAATTTATTGAGCAGATCCTGGGAATTATCTGCAGATGTCATTAAAACGTAATGGCTCTGCATGCTGAGTAGCTAGATGAAAGTCCTCTATTTGAGAGCCAGAATGGTTTTGGAGTTCTCATTAATGCGTCTCTCAGCAGCCACCATACTTCCGCAACACATGAAAATTGAAAATCAAGGACTCGTTGGGGGGGAAAAAAAGACTCAATTCATCCAAAGTTGATTCAGGCCCCAAGAATGCTGGGAATGCTGGGAAGAGGGGCACAAAAAGGTGACATGCTCATTAAGTTTTTAGAAATCATCTCCAAACCTTTTATGTATTTTCCTTCTTTTTTTGCTTAGAAAGGGAAATAATGTAAACATGTTACGCAGGTTGTCCAGGTACCATCGCTTGTGCTGCTTTTATGACATGGATTTTAGATAAGGTGCAATAAAATGGGAAAGAGCTTTTATGTTGTCAGTATGAGAACAGACAGTTTGGTTCTGCGGCAAATACAAAGGAACAGATCCAGCAATTACATTACTTTCAAACTGTGCTTAAACATTTTCCAAATGTGACAAAATGTGTAAGTGTACTGGCACAACGTCATGATCATTGACAGAAAAATATTGCCATGAAGATATTACCATAATTTTGCTTAAAACTTACCCTATCAGTTTTGTCTCTAACTTTATTCATCGTGTGTTTTGGAATATTTGGGCATATTTTTGACCTTCTCGCTTTATAATGCTAACTCTCCATATTTATGCAAGTCACTCTGTGCTGTGGCAAATGTCCAATAATTCAGCATATTATTATAGTGCCATGAAGAACAGTAGAGTTCTTTTTTCAAGAGATGAAGGAAATCAGTGGTAACTACCACAGTGACAGCAGGAGGTTGCACCTATATCGACATTGAGAAAGCGAGCGTCGGGTGGTCTGTGAGGCCGCTAAACTCCTCAAGGTGTCACGCACCTTGAACAGCTTCCCCATTTGTTATTTTCCTTAAACCTCAATGCTGCCCTAAGGCGACCAAATAATACTGCTCCACTGGTCCACATCCTCAGGAGAACAACAGAAATATGGGAGGAAGATGTCATGTGTTCAGTATTCATGTGTAAGAGCAAGCATACATTTACCTTACGGATCGATCAGATTCTTTTTGGTCACAGCATTGGATCACTGTTTTGCACTTTTAGCTTGAAAATGCATTTAGGGACAAGTGTGTATGAGAACGAGAGATTCGAGCTCATGAAAGACTTTTCAAACATTGTGTTCAAGTGGTATTGGATTATTTACACAGTAATATAACACAATTTATGAAATGTAGTTTTTTTTTAATATCACATTTAACACCAATACCGATATGTTGCAACAAACCCAAAACCCAAAAAGTAGTGCATGATGTATTGCATACATCATTTTTGTTTGTTTTCTCTCATGTAGTGCAGCAGCGTTTTGAGGATTTGTGTCAGAGTAGACACTTCAATCTCCGTCAGAGCGAAAAGAAAGCCCGTAGAAATCCTACTGATTAATTAACTATGGCAGCGTGCTCAGCAGTCACACGGCACTCGAGCTTTTTTCTCTGACACATTCAAGCGTTGTATCATCTCGCACTGTGACAAGATGAGATCTGCTAACTTTCGCCCATTTTTTTTGTCTGAGGACGCTCCTCATGCCTCCTCAAAGATGTCTTTCAGCAGCTTGGGACGGATCAGAGAAGTGGTGTGCTGTAATATTGTGATTGCAGCCTTGTAGGTAGACTTGGAAATAACGGTTTCTGACATTTCCTGTTGCTTGCTTTGTTCTCCTCTATTGCAATCAGAAGTTTACATGTGATTTGAGGAAGGCCTTTTGGTGGGAGCATAGAACCATTCTATGTGTGTCCTAAATGTCCCACATGCTATGTACCAGTGTATTTTGACATACAAGCAGCTTGTTAATGAGTCCCATGACCAGCCAAACAACCGAGAAGTGGTTAACATGATAAGTAAAGTGTAGTTTTTCTTTTGCAAGGTAGATGGTGAAGGCTTTGTAGTCTATACGTGCATTGCTTGGCACAATAGCTTGTTAAAATGGGAATTCTCCTAAATTAATTTTAAGGAAAAAAAATCACATTCTTTTCTGCAAACGCGTCCTTCAGCTTGGGTTGGAGGGGCTGCAGAGAATCAGTGCTGTTATGCCTTGTGGTGATCATGCAGTGTGAAAACATGACCCCCCTCCTGTGCCTCGGTCTCAGGCTGTGACTCATGTTGCTCATCCTCTTGTCACTGATCTCAGTCTGTGTCCTGTTAACCATTGATCTCAGCTGTTTTCCCATGTTTGATCATTTCTTGTCCTCCCTGCCTGTCAGACACACACACACACACACAGACACACACACGCACACACGCAGTACCTTCACTTAATGTCCACTCTCAAGCACTTAAGCGTTTCCCGTCAGACACACACTCATCTTCACGTCTGCCTTTCTTCAGAAGTCTCTTCTTCATGCGCAGCTGATGCTGACACAGGTTTTTGACTCATGCACCACACAGTCTCACACACACACACACACACACCCACACCCATCATGGACACACAGAGTGGCAGTGTGAGCAAAAGCTCGAGCCGAGGGGATAAGAAGAGGTCTGAACAGGTTTTTAAGGAATAGAAATAGCCTGTTGGTTGAACAAATATAGTCTGTTTAGACAGCAAATGTAAAGAGTCCCTTCGGTGCAGGGATTAGGTGGAGTACAGTCTAATCTTCTGACGACAGTAAAACTACTGATAACGTGAATCCCACAGCTAATGAGCATTTCATTTTCGCCCTTATTCAATTTCCATTTTGCCTTAAGACGCACATCATGCCAACATGCAAAATGGTCGTGGGATATTTCTGGCTTATAATTGGAGGTCCCTGTTTACATATGCAGTCTCCGTCGCAGTGTAACCATGGTAGCATGAAAAGCCTAGACATGTCCAGAGATCCCAGCGAGCGTGTTTGCTGGAGTGTGTCTGAGTGCTGGCGTATACTTGCATGTTCCCGGGGCTCTTTATCATACAAGAAGAAAAACTGCAGTCGAAGAAAGCACGAAAATACTTCATTATTATGCAGAAACAGTTTAAACGGGATTTCTCTATTTGCATGTGGTGTATTGCTAAATGTTTGAATATATCTCAAAACTAGAAAGAGAGTCATATATTTAGTTTTACCTTCTGTACTATAGCGTCTTTCATGTGATCCATCTTCACTGTGAAGCCATGAAGGTGTCGTCAGCAGGGAGCGAGCCACATTTAGATTTTAGTTAGAGTAAATACAAGATGCTGGTTTTAAATAGTTGCAGCCGCTATTTACCAGTCATACACTCTTGCATATGTATCTATTTAAGAACAGAGCTTCACCGGAAAAGCTTTAATGCTTCCAGGCATATCTTTTTGAAATACATTTTTTCATTCTACACCAAACCGCAGAAAAACTAGCAAAAATCCTCACGGTAGAAAAAGGTTTCTGTGACCTGAAGGACAGCTAATATCTAGAAATAATGAAAGTTCTAATCTCTACAGCTGGACATGATAGTTTCTCACATTCAATTGATTTGTGTCATTTTAGTAATGGATCACAGGATTGACCAGGGCTTGATAAAAACGTTTAATGTTCAAGCTGTTATCACCTACAGTATAATTCAGGGCCGAGAAGCAATTTTTTCCCAACAGGGTCATATGAAAAACTAACACTGCTTTGGAGGGCCAAGCCAGGTCAGGTTCAGCTCAGTGGTGATACACAGTGTGACTCCCATTTCCATTTGACTTTAACTGAAGTGTTATTGGAATGTCCACATATTGTTAAAAACTCCGCACTCATATGTTTTTTACGACAACTGAAGCTGTTTATGGGTTGGCGGTCGTTATCTGTTCAAGCCAACACTGTAAAGATGATTCAACAAACATGAATAATTTATTTTGGGAAAAATAAATCTGAATCCCATGGAGTCTTGTACAGCAGTTGTATTGAATACTGTAATTTCTCATTGACACATAAGCTCTTTGGCTTAGAACAGGTTCAGAACAGGATGCCGATCTACACATTAACTTAAATATACCTATTATTATTATGCACAATTTGAATCAAAGTATCGGATGCAACTTGTGTCAGAAATATAAGTGTTTTGGTTTTAGCTCCACTTGTGCCAATAATGCTGCCATGCCGTGTGTCATGTTGTTACAAATGTTTTCTAACAGTGCGCTGCTCTAAAGCTTGCTTTCAATCGAAGTGCGAGGTGCTCTTGAATTCCTGACTTTGCTTCAGTAAGTCAGCCACATAATGTGGAACCTCGCACAGCGCAGCGTTTTGCAGCAACTTTCAGTGTTTTGCAGTAGTGAACGAAAACCAAAGATGTTGCTCCAGCACATTCAGTCTATTATTGCAAATGCAAATGTTTTCCATCACTGTTAAAGCTAACCACCGACCCCCCCGGCAGGACACTATCAAAGCAACATGTCAACCAAAGGAATCTTGAAGGTTTTGCTGACGCTGCTAAAATGTCTTCATATACGACACAGGGGATGAAGTGTTCGTAATTAGCCTTTGTGGTCCTGTTGGTGAGCACCAGATACAGCGCTGCCCTTTGACCTGTGATACTCTTTGTCCTTCAGTTGTGGGAAAGATGCAGTTGATTGTGGAGGTTGGTGTGAAGCTGAACAGCTGTGCTTGTTAGACGAGTCTAGATAAACTGTAATCGCACACAGCCAACTGCAGTGACTGCACGTTTTATCAAAAGTTGTTATTTTGCCCCTCGTTTTCATCGCTCCGTTGGAGGGTTCACATGGGCGCTGTGGCTTAGTTGGTTAAAGCGCCTGTCTAGTAAACAGGAGATCCTGGGTTCGAATCCCAGCAGTGCCTTTTAATTTCTTCAATCCTTATCGGATTCACTTAGATTATTCAATTTTATTAACATCGGATCAAGCACGTTTTTTTCTTTGTGTAAAACAGCGTGTAAAAAGTGCATCAGTAAAACAAAAACATAATTACACCTTCAGATAGAATAGAAGCTTCATTTATATTTCTTTATACTTCATGAGCTTAGTTCAACAATGAAGTCTAGTTGTTTATAAAATGTTTCAGTTACATTCTGTTTACTGTAAAAATCAGAAAGCTTGCAGTTTCTTAGAAGTAACTTAATTGAGCACCGACTCCAGTAGATGTTTGCTTCATCAGAAGAACAGCACTGGCTGAGAGTTGAACCAATAACCTTCAGAAAATAAGGCTGACTTACTGCCCACTGTACCAACACTTTCTGTATGCCTGTAACAGGGAATGCAGTGAGGAGACCAGAGTCCAGTGGGTGGTTTAAGTCGTCTGCATGGCAAGGAGAGGCCGTGTGTCACGTTTCAACTGCTTAGCATGTTGAGTGAAACACCAAACACATGATCCACCCTCCTGCATTACATCCTTAAAAGTTGGCATGACTTATGTTTTGTAGTCGTCTCTGTAGAATTCCTAAATGACTTTTACATCTATTATGAAATTGTAACCCCTCTTTCCAGATATAACTCTGATATCTGAAGCAGTGTCTGTTTGGAAAGCAAACTGAACGCCAAATGATGCCTTAGGAAAGGTTTGACAGGAGGCACTGCCCTGTTTGTTTGGGCTGTAATTAGCATAGAGAGAAGTGGCAGTAATTATGCCGTCTACACTTACAGTAAGCAGTGTCTTCCTTTCTGCGTCTTCCTCGACTGTTTCCCGTTCCCGTTTTTGCTTGATTGCAGCAGTTCTCGCTTTGTTCTATAGATTTTGTTGGTCACAACATTGGTATGTTGACTGGAAATCACAATAAAATGGAATTTCAAAGCAAGAAGCAAGACTTTTTCAATCACATGGCTTCATAATTTCATAATTTTGGCAGAATTTTCAACAGCCTGATGATAAAGACTTCAGTCAAACAGCTAAAAAAAATCCTGTTCTGAATAATTTTTATAATAGGTTTATTATTTTTAAAATTGACAATCCACGTCTGTCATGTTTTAACCTACAAATTCACCGAATCATTTATCATGGTTGCTGCCAATGATGGTGTCTTCAAGTTTGCAGTTATTTTACAATCAGGATTGAATTTCATGAAATGTTTCCTAACATTCAGATATACACTCATATACTCATGCCACTATCAAACTCCAGATGAACTGCTATATAATTTATATAGTAATGTGTTGCTTCTAGTCAGACCTGCACAATATGTCATTGGAGCATCTCCATCGCCATGTATATGTGTGCTATAGTCACATCGCTGGTCCCTGCAATGTTGGAGGAAATGAACTCAACGCAGACCGCACCCCTGCACATGGAGCGAGTTGCTGGTAACAGCATTGAAAAATTAGCAACGAACAGGTTAATTGTCATCAAGATGGCTGGAGTGTGGCGTAACTTAAATTCAGGTAATCTGTTGAAAAATTCTTGTTTTCTTTTAATGTCGTAATACATATGGCATGGTTGTAAAAAAATAATAAAAAAAAATCGCTATATCAGTTTTTTCCAATATCGTTCAGCCCAACTTGCAGTTCAGGTTTTTTTCTTTTACACAGATGTGG
The DNA here is from genome assembly GCF_902148845.1 of Salarias fasciatus. Lineage (NCBI taxonomy): Eukaryota > Metazoa > Chordata > Actinopteri > Blenniiformes > Blenniidae > Salarias > Salarias fasciatus. Next base: position 7,101,410 of record NC_043758.1, on the reverse strand, counting down.
TTTCAGATAGCAGTTGCATCGTGCTACAATCACCAGAAATTGAAGAATGCCTACTTGTTGATTCCATTGATTTCATGTCTGATGGAGAAAACATTGCTGGGAATTTTTTTTGACACTTTCCCGGCGGAGCCATTGATTTCTATATATTTACACTTGAAAGAACACAAAGGGAATGCTAATGCTAACAACGGGGCTGTTTCTGAAGCCCTTCTCAGCCCTATGTTTTCATTTGCATGTCAAAGCAACTCCCACCCACGTGGACCTCTGTTTTCTTGAAGGCCTCCATTCACACTGAGCATCCAGAACTATAACAAAATGTTCAGATGTTGTTGCCCCTTTTTTTTTTTTTTTTTTTTTTTTTTTTTTTTGGCACACAACAAAAATCGTGCCTTGCAGTCGTGCGTTGAGTTCGGCAAGCCAGTGGAGCCAGTAGTTTAGCTAAACATTTTCTCTGAGAATGCTGTTGTGAAGGCGCTGTTTTGTTCCAGCGGAGCCATTAATCCTGCCATTAATGGTTTGTTGTCCTAAACATTGTTATGAACATTAGAATCAATTCATCTCCCTACAAATGTCACAAGTGGAAGGATTGCCATAAAAAAAAATATTACAATGATACTTCATACCCTTGTAATTATTGATGAACTTTCCAAAGCTGGAATCTCACTGTGTGATATTAAAAGTAATCAGATGCTTTATCAGATTGACTCGAGCCTTTCCAGGGAGTGTCTTCATTCACCTGGCGGTCGTGTTCTCGCTGTTCATTCAGCTGCATGGCCAGTAGATCTATCTGTCTGTGTAATCACATACTCCATGCTGTGTTTTTCATTCTGCACATTCCTGGGCTGCGATAAGAGCTCCCACTGTCTCCGCTGCCAGGATGTTCTGTGAGGTGGAGCCGGCGAGGGGAAAGTTTATAGGGGTTTGTGTTTTTCACTGGTCAGAAATAGAGCAATTATTTTTAGAAAGAACTGTTGAGCAATGAAGACGGAGCCATAATTCCTCTCTTGCATAATGTTGTGGTCTCTATGTTCTCTCTTGGGATGTCTGAAGAGATTTTTGTGATTTTACATTTCTTCCTTATCATCTTCCGAAACTATGCAAATATTACATTCATCCACAAGATGCACATGTTATGAATGTGTGAATCCTGACTCTATAAATGATCCTCACCGCTTCTTTTTCTCTGCAGGAGCTACAGTCTGAAGAAGGGTCAGCTGGAGCGGGACTATGCACAGGTAAGAATGACGCCTGCTTCATGGCTTCCAGCACCCACACTCAGAGTTAATGTTTTGATAGCTCTCATTTTAGTTACAATTCAACCATGGTTGTCTGGTTGACCAGGTTGGTCGACCTTAGTTTGTGAGTTTGACTGATAAATATGAAGTGCTGTTTGTGAGACTTGTAATTCAATCCACATACGAGAGAAGTCCTCCCAAGGGAGGGGTCATTATGTGGCGCTGTGGCTTAGTTGGTTAAAGCGCCTGTCTAGTAAACAGGAGATCCTGGGTTCGAATCCCAGCAGTGCCTTTTCAGCTGAATGAATTAGCACCGCTTGTAATGTAGCCCCACATTTCTGCTTGTTTACTAGCCAGATGACCTGTTCCCACCCCATCTCAGCTAAATGAATTCGTCATCGCGAATCTCTAGGAATCCTCTTTCAGAGCTCAGTTCTCCTGCATTTGAAGGATGCCTCTCAATATGAAAGCGTGTTCTGTAGTGTTTGACATCATGACAGTGTTACGGCAAAGAAAGCACTCTGAACACGAGCAATGAAGCAAGGTCCTCTCTCTATTTCATTCACAAAGACAACGTTGTAGCACAGTATGTGTTCATTAATCACTGAAACAGTCTACACGCTTTAAAAAACAACACTGAAACACTATTTCAATGTTACAAATCAAAGTTTATAGCTGGCTGAAGTTACCTTCAGGATCCCAAACCAAAATGGGGTTTTCTATTACTTCTTTCCACTCTACAAATGCTCCAGTTGCTCCAGTTTCCAATGTTCAGAGCAACTGGAAAGATAAATTATGAGGTCACGATCATATCAGATGTGTTAAAGCTGGGACAAATTGAAGCCACGCAGGACCGCGGCCCACTGGGAACAGAAATACCAACCTCTGTCATCTAATCAGTTACTTGAAAGCTTACCTCTAACAGACCTTTTTTAAGATCAAACATGTTTGCACCAGAGTAAGTTTTCTAAAGCTCCAAGAACTTTGGGGGATCTTACTCTGTTGGTATTCCTACCCTGTCACTGGGGAAAGCACATTAACAGTCTGATGCTGCAAGCTAAAATAATCGTATTTCTCTGTCCTGAGACAAAAAGTCAACAATGAAACCGTCGGTTTAATTCTATATTCATGAAGAAGTATTTATTCATTTTACCTCCAGCTCATGTTCAAACTGCAATGAGTACATTACTCTCCTGAAACATCACAGACTGAAGCAGTAACTAGCAAAATGCTAAAAACCAATGTCATTTTGTTTGTTTGTTATGTGTGGAGATTTTGGAAGATATATTGATTGCATTGCTGTCTGCAGCCTATATCCAACTTGTGAAAATGGATATCTGAACTGAGTTATCACCTAAAGCCTGCAGATGACCTTTAAGAAAGGCTGCAGAACCCCACTGTGATCTCTTATTTCATCAGTACAGTGAAGCCAAACATTGGTGAACATACCAACTCTTGAAACTGACGAGCAGCAGGAGGTTTTATGCCAGTGATTTTTGACATTATCATAACGTCAAAGCATCCCTTCCTCACCCCAGCATCATCGGAACCCTCTTAGGAGGCTCCATCTTGGGAAACGTATACCAACTTATACATATAATATGTGGGGAAGTGATATAAGGAAGTGAATAGTAGATTACCAGCCACCTGAGGTCAAGCGCTTTCTAAAATGAGACTTTCTGATTCATCTTTGATTCATTCTTCAGATGAATAGAAACTCACACGTGTGCCGCAGGCTACATTTGGTTTCACTTCCCTATTTCTCCAGAGTGATCCACAGATGTTTCAGTGTTGCTTTCTTCTCTCTTCCTTTTGAGTGCTTTCTCCTTGCCTCTTGGAAGGATTTTGGCATGTAAATAAACCCCTGTATCTGCTCAACAGATTATGTAGCCATTTTTAGTATTCACAGTTTTCAAGTCTTGCCACGAGCGGTTCTCCTGAACAAACAGCTCCACATTTTTTCAATAGTCTCAGTAGACCTCTAACTGGTGGGGTTTAATCTCCGGCGGTCTTCTCATTGTGTTGGGTAACACGGAATACACATGCAATCTGTCTGCAAGGGCGGAAGACCCATTTCATTTGAGAAGGTGAATAAACAAAGAATTTTTGGAGGAGTTTAACAGCGCATCACTCTGTCGGCCGCACGCGGGCCTGGTCAAGTGTTAATGTGCTGCTTATTTCCCCGTGACATCTGTCCAAAGCAAGGTCAAAATATTATTGGAGGCTCTGCGTACACAACAACAGATCCTCTGAAAATGCAATGTTTTGAAAATGCTGCAACTCTGTCTCCATGTAAACGGAGGAAAAGGCAACTTTTCTGAGTCACTGCTACTGCACATGTGGACCAAGACCAGGCTAAATAGTTGTTCTCCACATGCACAAGTATATGGACAATAACAACAATACTTTGCTTCTAGAGTGTCATGACTCCCTTTCCTTATTCGAGTGGAAGTTGGTAGTTTTAGAGTTGACAATCACTTGTAACAGCAATAGTCGTCCATACGAATGTCCGTGCACTCAACATTGTTAATACAAATAGTATTGTTTTCTGTGCAAGTGTGTGGTTTCATTACTAAAACAGCACCCACTAGTGGTCCAGTGTGGAAAGCACATTGAGTTTCTGCCATTTCCATGTAAATGGACTATGTTGCGTAAATGCAAAACCTCTCTGAAATGAAAATGCAAAAACAAAGTATTTTTACCCGAAATATCATGTAAGCGGTGTCATACACTCAGCCCCACAGACGTCGTGACAGTTTCATTTCTAAGAAAGAGTCACCTTTCTGCCTGGATGAAGGCGTTCTGTTACAGGACAATGATCCATAGCCTTGGAGGGTTCTGGGTGGATTATGGTTTGGAAGAGTGGACCCCCAAGAGGTTTAAAGTCTCACAGTGTGCCTCATGTCAGCATGAGGTTTGTATCGTTTCATTGTCGTATATGAAAGCATCTAATTGCAGTGAAATCTGAAAAAATAACTGAATAGGTCTGACGGTAAGAAAAGCGCATGATGCAGCAGAGGCAAATACAAGCTTTACTTTTCTTTTTTTTATTCTAAGTATTCATTCAACATTACCTCAAATCAACAAGAAAAAAACAGCATAATTCTTTCCAAACATATTAGTAAGCTCTGCTTTATGAAATATTAGAATACCTAATGGTTGTAGGGAAAATGCTCTGGGGGGCATTTGAGAGTAGTGTGAAGGAGCACATTTTAATATGATTCATAAAGTGAATACAGTATTCAGACTTGAGGGGGAAAGAACGTATTTGGAATTGTTAGTTTTTCCTGTGGTGCTTTCTCTGGTGGTGGGTAAAAAACGGGGGGGGGGGATTCAAATTAAAAACTGTTAAAGCCTTCAGTCACCTCGGAGCTGCTGCATTGGTGGCTGCTTGTGGTTTAAGGTACCGGAATGATACGTGATTCGAAATTATTGAAAAGCAGTTTATAATACACACAGACAGGAATTTACCACCTTAACACAGTAACTGGCAGCGACTGTTTTCTTCTATTTCATCAACAATGAGGCAGACTTTTTCTGTTGCACTGTGAATGTCAAGCACTTATTTTAATGGGTTGTGACAGATCGCAAATTAAATTTGCAAAGTTTGCCTTGAAACATTCACTGGGCTTCAAAAGTGCTATACAAGTGAAAAATAAACATGTGTATTTAGTATTACTTGTGCCTCATTGTCTAGTTAAATTCAAATGAATGAGCAAGCTGTGCTTTTTCACTCAGTCGGTGCTCCGAGCTCACCGCAGCCCAGGCGCTTCCTTACCATAAAATTATTTTCATCCGTAGACACCCGCTTTTATCCGGCGCTGCTGATTTGCGAGGACTAGAAAAACCCAAATACTTTTCCCAGGCGAAAGCTGCGTCAGCATCCTCGTGTTACTAAGCATGACTTTAGGGGTGTCTTAAGTAGAAACCAAGCGGTGCCTTGCCACACAACAATGTGAGAGCCGGTCTGATTTCCCTTGTATTTGATGCTGCTGCTCAGCTTAAGCTCCCATCGCATTCACACACACATCCAGACAGACACTCTGAGAAATGCTCTCAGCTGCAAAATCCTCCTGTAGCTTAATGAAAAACATTCTAATACATAACCCAGGCAGCTCTTAAGCACATATTAACATACAGATATTCATTCTATGCAGCTGTCCACACAAATAACCCTTGTTTTGTAGCCTTGATATTTTCATCATACATATACGCATGAGAGGATGAGTGCAGAGGATTGGAATAGAAAAGAGGAAAAAAAAGAAAAAAGTGCGTGCGTGTGTGTGTATGTGTGTGCGCGCATGCGCGCACTTGTTCATTTGCATGCGGTTTGAATGATTAAGTGAGAGTTTCCTTTTTTCTTTTTTCTCATGCCCCCCTGGCATCAGACACTCATTATCTCTCTCTCTCCCTCTCTCCCTCTCTCCTTCTCTGTCTCTCTGTCTCTCTCGTTCTCTCTCTCTCTCTCTCTCTCTCTCAGCACTGTCTTCACCTTAGAAATAGAGGTTGCCTAGCAACAGCCCCCCTAGTCAGTAGGACAATGGATTCCCTCCTAATTATAGGTGTGTATTTGTGTGGGAACGTCTCAGCACGGTGTTTTTAAATCTATAAATACATGATGGATGGGAAATAGATATCGCTCTCAGAGCCAATAAGCAAATTAATTATTGGCCCCTTTTTCTCTTGTCACAGCCGGGTTTGCCCTTGGCTCTCGTCTCAGGTAGCTGACCACTGGCGGCCACTCAGGGAAATTAAGAGCGAACTGCTGCTCTGACAGCGACTGATGAAAAAGGTTTAAGGGACATTCAAAGAGGCATGGAAAAGAAATTGACAATGGCATTTTTCAAAAAGAGAAAGTGCTAACAGAATAGGCCAAAAGGGTGCTGAAGGATGACAGCACATGAAGGAACGTGAAGACGCTTTCTCTGAACCGTTGGCCTTTCACTCCGTCAAACGAGGTGTCCCCTCTGTGAGGAGTCAGTTGCAATTACCAGCCATCAGTCACAAAACCCCATGTTTTCCTCTGAGTGCGTGTGTTTGCATGCGACTGTTAGCTACTTGTCCCATATTCCCCCTCCCACGATCAGCATTATTCGAATAGTTTCAAGCTAGGGTCATTCTTGACTGTACTGCCCAAAAAGGCCTGCGTGGTGGGCCTGCTGCTGCACGTCGGCGTCCCCCTGGACTCCTGCAGTGCATTATAACATGTAAATCGGCTTCGGCATTCAGGGCGGTGTAACGCTGCGATAGATTGTGACATCTTAGGTACATTGTATATGTGACATCTGAAATAATCTCTGTTCAGTGTGTAATCTGCAATTTTCTCTCCTATTCATCCGTCGTTCTCCACTCTTTTCATATGTATATTCTCATCATCCTCCTTTCATATACCATATGTAATACCAGCTCAAATTATAGCTATTGTGTGTGCATGTTTTTATGTGACACACATGTTTTTGATATTTAATCTACATTGATTACAAGGTTATGTGAATGGGATAAGTGTCTGAAGCACAAAGACATGATGGGAAGAAGACATGCCTGTTGCTGTTTGTCTGCAGCATGCCATGGTATGACTGAATTTGAGTGGGCTATACTAACATCTGAGCTTCTCATTCGTCGGGTTTTTATATCACCTTTGTGAGCATGTGTTGGAATTTTTGGGGAAAGTCACAGATCTTTGGGAAAACCAAGTGACAACATGCAAACTTCACACACAAGGGTCGAAAACTCAACCGACAATCAAACTTGGGTGTCTGCAATGCTGCAACGTTTCTGAACCACTGGGTCCCGCACATGCTGTTTTTAATCGAGCGTAAATGGTGCCTGAAGTGCCTGTCGATTAAATAGGAAGCCTGGATTTGAATGCCGCCTGTGTGGAAGACTATAAATCAGAGGTCAACACCTCTTGTCACAGAGGGTCAAACTGTTTTCTGCCTTCCTTAATGAATGTGTCATCAGTGAAATTTGCATAAAAAAAAGGCAAACAGTCTTCCTTACTATGATTGACCAGAATGCAACAGGCTCATTGATGAGATCCGATTTCTTTTGCTTGATCATTCACACTACATTATAAATGCGACCTCCATCGGACTGCAGTGTGAACGTGATTCGACCAGACAATGAACAGCATGCGCTGAAGAAAGCGTGGCGTCACGCTGAGTGACGCTGTTTATGGAAGTAAATATAGACGCTACAGAGGTCAGTGCATGTGCATCCATTTTCAAGTGGTTGTGCAGTAGGAACCAAAATAATTTAGAGAAAATGACGAGGGAAAGAAGAAGGACACTGAGAGAAAAGATCACGTTTCCTCCATACCGCTTCCTCAGTCTTATGTCAGTGATGTGGATGTCGAATTCATGCAGCTTAACTGGTAAGACCACGACCGCCTTGAAAAATGTCAGCTACTTATCCAACATATGATCGAGGCCTGGGTCTGTTGTGAAAAATCAGAACTGCAACGTTCGCACTGTCACAAAACAGATGGGATGTGGGCTTATGAGCAGAATTCGCCTGCAGTGTGAGGAGAGCCTTACACTGCTAGAACCTTTTCACTTCAGTTTGTACTCGAGTTTGCTCATTTTTACTGAATTTGATGTTGTTGAATCCTCAACTTACGACAGTGGTGGCCATTTATGAATTCACTGGATGATGCCTGGGCAGTGCTAATGCATATCTCTTTGCTTTTCCTTCTATTCACTGACTAACACCGAAGACGTGGATGTAACCCGCAACACTCTCAGAAACAAGGAAGAGCGCTTCAGTGGCGGATGAGTGCAGACAGGAAGAGAGAGCAAGTGAATCAGGTGTATTGATTTAGGAGGAAGTTGAGAAAGTAAAGGAGGTTGAAAAAGACAGCCACACAAAGGCAAGAAAAAAAAAACGGAGAGCAGCAGACAGAAGGTAAAGCGAAAGTGACTGAGCGACAGACTGGGGAAAATGAGCGAGCTGAGGAGTGGGAGTAAACACAACACAGATATCAAGGTGACTGGCGACAGAGCTGGTTGGCAGCATATGCAGCTAATAAATTGGGGGGAAAAAATGCATGAAGAAAGGAATGAAGCATAGAAACTGACTCACCGCAGTGTTTCTCTAATTAAATTCAAAGCTTCTGATTACTCATGACTTTGTTATTTTAGCCGAGGATTCTCTGTCATGTAAATCTAATTCAACCTGGAGGTGTAGTGCCTTCCTTAGACTGTGCTGTCATTTAGATGATGAAACACTGACAAGAAATACATGAATTAATCTTCCTGTATGGTTTTGAAAAGAATTGTTCAGTGCTTGCTCTTGTTTGAAAGTTTTAGCTTTTCCACCTTGTATTCTCTCTTTTTTAACATTTCTCTATCACCCCAATTAAAGAAATAAAGTAAAGTAAAAGTATGTCCCCACCAGAAAAGAGGTCCGAGGAAAGAAATCACAGAGTCTCTCACACACACACACACACACACACACAAGCATGCATGCATGCCGGTCTCAGGATATCCTGCTGTTTGGGCACCCTGTTTGCCACTCTGATCACAAAAACAGGATGTGTGTGAGCTTGTTTTTTTTTTTTTTCTGTATGACTGTATTAAAAGGAGCCGTACAAACCTGACACAGGCCGTGCAGGAAGGGCAGAGCTGTTGCCATAGCAACGTGCCATTCAGGTGATTGCCAGGTGATGACGGCAGAGAAAAGGAGGACGGAGATTTAGAATGTGCGGTAGAAAATTAGAAGACGCCAATTGAAAGGAGCACTTTGAAAGGAAAGAAGCAGATCAGAATGAGGGGAGAGGAGGATGAAGTCGAGAGGTGTGGAAGTGGAAAGAGAGACCACCAGCGAGGCTCCTGTGAACTGGCCAGCGGCTCGTCACTGAAGCTGTCACGAATCGGTCGCTTTCTGCAGACTTCCTGTGTCAGTGCTGTCGCTCAGACAGCAGCTCTGCCACGACAGACTCGTCCAAGAGGGTCGAAGTTGTGTGCAGGTGTCAAAAAAAAGTGTGAAAGCTGAGTACTGTGTGTGCCATTTGATGAGGAAGTTGATGGTGGCTGAATCGCTCTCGTTTTCTGTTTTGGTCTGTGAAACTGCCACTGCGCTTCCTGAGCCACATTGTCAGGTGCTGCTAAAAAAATATCGTTGGAGTTCAGTGGCTGATGTTATATTGTCTCTCTGACGAGAACCAATCCTTCCTCCTCTCTCTTATTGAGCTGCCAAAGATTCCGCAACTTCCCTTTTTAATAATAATACAAAAAACAACATCTGACTGAATTGTCTCTTTCTTTTCATCATCACTCATTAATGTATTAAGTCTGATTGATCTTCAGTTTTCCATGCTCTGGATGTAAAAATCAACTCTTTAACCTTCCACTCATTCACTTTTTGTCACAATTGATTTTTATGTTAAAGGAAAAAATAAATAACTCAGGGAAAAGACGCTTCCCTGACTGTCTGATTCCTTAGTTTTTCACTTTCCTGCCACCCCCAGGAGACACGTGCTCTGCACTTTGAAAACCACTAAACAGATATTTGCATTTCATTTATGATTGCGGACTGAACTTAAAGCGACAAAGTGATTTCCCAGTCCAGTTGTCACAACTGAACTAAATAAAGCATACACTTTCAAGTCTGTATAGGCAAATGACCATATTTACATTGAAGCATCAGCTGCTGGAGACTGCCACTGCATCCAAAGATTCATTTTACATGACACATTTCAGAAAGAGTGATGAAGACGACAAGGGCGAAGGCACCAGAGGCAGTGCAGATTACATGAGTAATACCCACACATAAATTACAAAATCTAGATATATTGATCACATACTAGGGCCACTCTGTAGAAAGATACAGTTTGAAAGTAGTTCGAATACCACTTTGCACAATAATTCATGATGCAACATAGAGTAATCGAGACTTGGTTTCTGTCCCGAATAAAAAACAAATAAAATTATTCGTAATAAAAAAAAAAAAAACCTCACTATCTACAATATGTTTTAGAATAGATCTCTTGACAATCAGCATGCCCAAGGCAATAAATTAACCTCACTAACTGAGTGATGCCGTGTTTGTCTTGGCAGAGAGGAAAGATCTGAAAGTGTAACATAAAGGAAAGAAGAGACCCTGAAGACAGCCGGCCAATCTCGGTGCAAACGGTAGATTGTCGGATTTGGAAAGTTCCAGAGATGAGCATCCAATCTGATGTCTGAGAGGTTTAGAGATTTGAGAGATTTCTTTAAGATAGACTTGGAAAAGAAACGGGACCCTCTCCTTCTCTGAGTGACAAAAGTCACAGGCACACGCTGATCCCAGATGTCCGGCTGGACCAAATCCAAGACAAATCTAAGATCTGGTGTCCTTGTGTGACACTTTGGCTGCTCCAGGCTCACAGCTTCCATCTGACAAAGATAAAACTATCAGCTTTTATTATCTTCACCTCTGCAGGTGTAGGGTTTTTTTTATTTTGACATTTGGGAAATAGTAAATAAATGGAAGTCAATCCATCTCGCTTTTCATGTGAGTTGCCCCCCCCCCCCCCCCCCCCCCCCCGTCCTTTTGTTGTGTGAGTGTGTTTGTTCACGAGTGTTTTGTACACACAGCAATCCATGCACATGCTCACAAATGATACAAATCATTACAGCAGGAAGGTAATTAAATCCCAGGCATGTTCTCTGCAAATTTAATGCAGCGCCTCCCTGCAGCCCTCCCTCACACTTGTTTTCTCTCCCTGCACTCTTTCAAACAGACACGCTCAGAGTCTTTCATCAATACCATCCACACCCACTCCACCCTTCCCTCAAGAGGCTTTCTGCAGTCCACACAAACGGGCTTCGCCGTGCGGTGGACGGCTCGGTTTGGAGTGCGTGTAAATGCTGGTTAATCTCGTTTCTTCTCCCACGGCAGACCGCATTAAATAGAGTTGAATAACTTCACTGCATCGAGTTAGAATGGTTGGAATCATCCTCCGACAAGTTTTTGTGTCTACAATTGAAAACAGTCATTGTTGATTTTTTTATTCATGTCTGTCGAACAAGATCAAGAGGAAAAGGTTTGAATGGTTAATAATAGGTGTTTTTTTTCCAAGGTATCAACAAGTTTTTTTTTTTTTATATTGAACTGGTGTGAATTTTTCATAAAGGCGTATTTCATTTGAATGGACTATTATGCTTAGATTTTTATTTTTTAATATTTTGAAACTGGTGGGTTTTTTTGTTTTGTTTTTTTTTTACAACTGGGGTCACATTTTCTTTCTTTTAATGTGTGGTTCATGAACATACGCTTCAGTATAAAGCATTAAACCTAAATGTGTTGAGCCAAACAGAGGATTTTCAGTCAGCTAACCACTCATCTTCCGAACTGAAAAGTTTAAAAAAAATTTGGGTTTTAACTGTGATAATTCTAAATAGGAAACATCAGAATATTTGAAATATTGCAATTTGATTTTTTTTTTTTCGTATTTGCAACTTTTTAGAATAAAACAAATAATTTATGTATATTTATTGATTTTATTGTAAAAATGTGCAGTTTTAGTGTTATGTAATGTTTGAGCATGCACCTGTGCTGAACACATGTAGAAACACAGTTTGAATGCTAAAAGGCAAAACGAATTAATTTTAAGCAGAAAGATGTGAAACTTGGACTATCTGAGCCCTCTTGGGCTTAATGACAACCCAGCACGAAAACACTTTGGTTCGGTTTGCTGCAGGGAACGTTTCAGAGGTAAGGGAGAGTGTTCTCACATAAGACCGGCTCTTCCTCCTCCTGTTGAGGATTGAGCTCGAGGAAGCCAAAGTTTATTTGGCCACTAGGATTCTCTCAGGACACCGGCCTGTGTGCCAACTAGAAACTAAATAAAATCAGGTCTAAGTCAAGACATAACAGTGAAGTGGAATGGAAAGTTTTAATATTCCGTCAAACTATAAAACACTAATATAACATTCATAAACAAACCTTTCAGAATTTAAATATCAGAAATGGTCAGTGACAGACGGAGAGCGTTTAGAGCCGACTGTCTGTGGAAAGAGATCCGTACTCAGACCAGATTCACACACACATCTCGGAAACACGCTGACATGGACGGAGGAGGAATGTGGCTCGGAGGAACGGAGGACGACTTTCTCCCCAAGCTTTGTTTGTCCTGATTGAGTCGCTGTTGTTCCAGTTTGTTAGCGACTGTTTTATTTATGAGGATTTGCTCTTGCGCACATTCACGCGAAGACAGAGGGACGGAGTTGTCTGCGAGCCGCCGCTGCTGACACAGTGACCCAGTCTGAAGGATATAGGTTACTCTCTCTTGCGGTCCCTCAGGTTTCTGCCTCTCGACACAGCGGATGAGTTCAGCATTTTTAATAGTCCTTGAAAGAGAACTCCTACGAATGTCTGAAGAAAAGGAATCTGTGAAATGAGGCCTATTGTACCCTGACTGCTTTTGTGCTTTTTTTAAAAATTATTATTATTAATTCATGCTCTCAGCATATGATCTAAAATGATTGTCAAATCCATTCTTGTGTTTTCAGGCTTTGCAGAAGTTGGCGAGTCAGTACCTAAAAAGAGACTGGCCTGGAATCAACCCAGACGACCAGAGAACGGACTACAGGTCAGTTTGTTTGAGTGGAATAAAAGAGAAAGACATCTTGGTTGTTCCGATGAGGCTACAGGCTGAATATTCGTTTTGGTTATCACCTCTGCGCTCTGGCTTCATTTGCAAATGACCTGCTTGCTCAGCCATGTTTGAAAAGGAAGATATTTCAGCTGTTGAATAACTCCTAAGAAATTCAGAAAGGAAAAAAAAAAAAAAAAAAGGTATGAGTCATGAATTACTGGAAGGAAGGCAGCAATATTTGAAACTTCGAACTGGATCCAGTGAATTGTGACAAACCAAAAATGTGCTTTTTCACATCCTGTGTGTCCACGCTGATCTTTAGCCCTTCCAGGAACACACACAGCTAAACACAGAGTGAATCAGGGGCGTTATGAGAGTTATGAAATGAGCCACTTTAAAGCAAACCTTCTGTTTTTCTGTGAGTTTCACTTGCAGAGAAGCAGAAACCTTCACACATTTTCTGTTTTCACTCTCCAATCAGGAATGTATACGCAGTGTGGCGGTCATACTTGGAAGGTACGGTGCAGGTCAGCCAGTCCAGGCTCAACGTGTGCGACAACTACAAGTGTCAAGTATCAGAGCCTGCCAAGACCGTTCGTCTCTACAAGGAGCAGCAGCTCAAAAAGGTGAGAGCCTGACGTGCGTGGAGAGTCGGGGTTGTCTCGGTTCGCTCTCCCGTTCAGCGGCGTTTCTCCGTAGACACGCACCATGTTTGCGTGACTCATGTCGGTGAGCTCTTCCATTTCTCTCTGCTTTCCCGTTTCTCCTCGCAGACCATCGATCAGCTAAGTGGCATTCAGGCAGAGCTGCAGGAGTCGGTGAAGGAATTGGCCAAAGCCAAGAAAAAATACTACGACTGTGAGCAGGTCGCCCACGCTGTACGAGAGAAGGCCGACATAGAAGCCAAGTGAGTCTGCCAAGGCACTTGTGCGTGTGCGTGTGTGTGTGTGTGTGTGTGCACTGGAAGGGATTTACAGGTGTAAACAAAAGTGAATACACAATACGAGACAATTCTTGATTTTTTTTTTTTTCATTTGAAGCAACAAACATTCTATTCCACTTAATAAAAAAACTGCCGAGAGATAAAACTGACTTTGTCAAGCACATTATGTAAATGATGTGTTCATTTTTGTAATCTAGATGTAGATAATCACATTTTAAATATCAGAATCGTTTAAATAAAATTTGAATAAATCCCTGCAGGGTTGATGTCATCCATTGATAAATTAGGATCAGTCGAATGATAATCATCTGGCGTTTCGTTTCTGCTATTAAAGCGTGTTTCATCGCAGAAAGAAAGAAAACTTCACCATTTTCCCTTAGGGAACCTATGTCTTCACTTTTAACTCGTTCGTATTAATAGTTGAGCCTAACTCCACAGACATCTGTATGTGTGATTCAATCTCCTAAAGAATTTTGCCAAGATCTTGTAATTATTCGAACTGGGGGTTTTCAGAGTGTTGGAGGATGAGCACTCCCTCACACTACACAGGTTAGGTGTTAAATTAAATGCTTTAATTTCCAAATATCTGGAAAATCTTCACTTGTTTTACCTTTGCTGTTCACACTGATGAAATGTGTGAGCTGTTTCTGTTTTGAGAAATCAGCGTTTGCAGCTTTGCAGTCTCACAATTAGTTCCAGAGTTTGAGCCGCCGCTGATGAGTGCTGCTTTGCGCTCCATCCCCAGGTAGCAGTAGCTATGGTGACATTTTCACTTGGTTGCACACTCGGCTCTGGTTAGCGCTCACATTGATTGGCCAGTCAACTCTTTTCTGTTCCCGATCACTCAGTAGGAAATCACAGCGATGTAAATTACCGCATCACCCTCATGCGCATTTTGCAGAGAAAAAAATGGCGAGACTTTAGTCACCGTCGCTGGAAAAGGGCTTGAATGTATGAGACAAAACACATGCTTCATATTCTTAACAGCATTTGGTCTGTAGAGCAGTGTTGCTTAATCAGAGGTGTATCAATCTTGTGGTTAAGCGACTTCCCCCTGTGTGTGTGTGTGTGTGTGTGTGTGTGTGTGTGTGTGTGTGTGTGTGGTAAAAGACAGTATGCAGGGCCTGCCTTTCTGCATCGTAAAGCAATAAGGACAGGCTCAAACACACACAAACATGTGCAGGCCCACTCAGTCACTTTTATCCAGAGGGTCTTTCCAATGTCACAATTGATATAAATCACCACGGCGGGATCAGGCTGAGATTTATTGCAACCTCTGTGCAGGGCAGAGCCAGTTTATGATGCCTGGTCTGAATCAGGGGTGAGAGATCACAGATTCTGTTCCATGGAAGCTGATTTGTCCTCTTCATCATATATCGTTGTTTAGATAACTGTGCAAAGGTTCTCTCCAGGAATTGTTCTTTTTGTGTGTGTGTAAAACACATGGCAAAATGGTTTAACGCCTGTGAAACTGATGTTCACTGTGACCACTCTTTGCATCATTTTCGGTTCACAGTGGAAATAAAGTTTTGGTCATTTAATTAATTTTAAATAATGATGCACTTACGCAAAATAAGATCAATGCATTTTTTCTGTTTTTTCCAGGTCAAAATTGGGACTTTTTCAGTCAAGAATTAGTTTACAGAAAGCAAGCGTCAAGGTAAGACCGCCTCACCTTCAAAGTCACAAAAGCCCAATTTGCTCTTTAAGTACGGCGTTCTGATCGTCCTGAACATGATTCAGGAGTTAAAGGAGCTCCTTCACTTTGTTGTTCCTGTGCGCTCAGGAAGCAAAGCTGAACACTCCAGTCTCTTTAGACTAACACGGCCGGTCTGTCTCCTCCTTGTTGCAGTTAAAAGCAAAAAGAAGCGACTGTAATTCTAAGGCGACGCAAGCGAGGAACGACTACCTGCTAACGCTAGCTGCTGCAAACGCTCACCATGACCGCTACTACCACACAGATCTGCTGCACTGCATACAGGTATGTATCAGAAGGAATCCACAAATCTCCTCTCACAGTAAGTCGGTAAGAAATGGAAGCGGAGGACTAGTTTCTGCCAACATTTTCTTTGAGTAGGAAAAAAAGAGTCAATCTTGTAATACCCAGGAGGATTTTTTTTTTTCTTTTTCTTTTTAGGAATAAGGAAACATCTTCTGGTTCCAAAATTTAAATTCAGTGCCTTTGAATTAAAGCTCAATTTAGGATAAAATGACTTCCTTTCATGGGTGCACACAGTCAGACTTCCATTCAGCTTCAGACGGATCCTTGGAAGGGAAATAACATACTTAAAAAGTGATGATTTCACAGTTTTGGGTCTTCAAGGGATTTGTGAGTTAAAGCAGGCTTATGCGGAGAACAATCCTACAAAATGAGCCGTCCCGATGTCTACTCTTAGCAAGAGATTGGGGGAAAGAAAAGTGTTGAATGAAATGCAGGAGGACAGAAGACAAAAAGGGGTAAAAAGCAGTTAAAGCTTTTTACCCCGTCTTGATTGCTGAACTGTGAGCGACATCCAGGGCCATTGTGAATTTCATATTAACTAAACACATTTAGCCAGTTAAACAGTCTCATTTGCAGTGTTGTCAGTGACAATATCCTCTGTGTTATCTAGGCCTGGTACAATCTTCTGGTTGTGTATGTAAAAACATAAGAGCAATAAAAGAACGCACTAATAAGTCATATTGTGTCAATTACACCAAAATACAAACTTCAGTCTTGTTTTAAAATATTTTAGTGAACATGAATGCATAAACTGTAAATAGGTAATGGATTGTGAAATATGCTAATTTTGTGTGTTTTGTCTGGTCTGCTGGTGAAGTAGCTTTTCTGAGGATGGAAATAATTTTAACCCCGCAGTAAATATGATTCACCTGGCAAATCACATCCTGTCCATTACAACAGCTAAGTTTCCACTATTCTTACTTTTTTTTTATTTTGTCTGTTTAGTGTGACGTAAAGCCTGGTGTTCACGGTTACATTTTGAGCCAAGGTCTGGCTTAATTTCTGAGATGTAGAACCCTGATTTTAAGGCATTGGAACGAATTCAGCTTCATTCAGTGCATAGTGTCCGAGGCGGGAGTGATTAACTGCCCCGACCGCTCTGTGCTCGTCTCGCAGGTACTGATCAGATCAGAACGTTTGGCTGGCTGTCGTCGAGCTCTGCCATAGCTGGAGTGGAGTTTCGTGTCAGATTGCTTAAATCCAGCAAGTTTATTTCTTCACTGTACCTGAAAAAAATTTGAGATCGGAATGAAAATAACATGGCTTTACTTACAATGGCGTCATTTCCTCAGAAAAACAGGATGTAGCGTTTCAGGTCTAGACGTATATTTAAAGCATTATGCTGCATTTCATTCACGAGACCAGAGTAACTTCATGTCACGGTCAACACTGAAGCTGAGCTGTATGTATGAGTTGTTAAAACAACATTAAATCTCTTATTTCTGCTCAGACGGCAGATTTGTGCACAATCATCTTGATAAGCTGATGGGGGTGAACAAACTTCCTGTCCTTCCTTTTCTTCAGCTTTTCTTTTTATTATTTTTATGCAACTTTTGCTTCATCTCAGCTGAAAACAAATCTTAAAGTCACGCATTGGCGACGCTCATATATTCTTAATTGCTGTGCTGTTATTTAACCGTCAGAAAAGCTGGTTTCTGCTCTGCCCTTTTCTTCTTTTTTGTTGCTTTTTGTGATTTTGCCATCCCTGCTTTCAGCATGCTGGTGCATCTATAGTATGAGGCCGCTCTGAATAATAGATCCTTTGCGCCTTGTGACAGGAGGACAGGACTGCAGGGAAATGTGCACATATACACATGCACACGAGGAGAATGAGGGACATCGCTAGAGGGAGGCAAGCTGTTTGTCCCCTCTCCCTCCTCTGCAGTTTTATTTTGTGGTGCATGCAGGTCTTCACCTGGAAGTCAGTGATAAGAGCACTCCCAAGCAGCGGGGCCAAAATCTGCATTACAAAAAACCTCTTCAGTCTATTCACCGTTTGAGAGAGTTTTGCAATATTACTAAGAAGCACTATGTGCTTTTCGGAATCTTCCATTGCACAACGTTCATTTTTACCAAAAGCTGAAATGCTGCATGCTTTACCGTGGACATCATGGACAAGTCAGAGTACAGAACACTAAATTCACATTTCAGAAGTGGAACAGAGCATTTTCCACAGCAGCAAAGCTCCCATCCGTGACCAAGAGAGGCCATCTCTTGGTAATGTTGAACCATAGAGAGGACGATCCGTGCAAGAGGTGATGAAGAGCGATGGAACGCTTTTCTGGGGCTGATGGATGAGGAGACGTGGAATTGAGAACCTTGTTGAGATCAAAACTGGACTCCATAAATTCTGACTGGCCTGAGAAGTGATACACGCCGTGGTAATAACTTCTGCCCGGTATGTGAGCGTTACTGACTGCCTGTCCTAACAGACTGCTCCACGTCTCCCTCTGCTGTCAGCACCCAGCGCCGTTATCACGGTCCATCTTCAAAAGACCCGACCAGACACACACACGCACACACACACACACACTCACTCTTCTGTTGCCCTGTCTGGTAGACGGTGCTGTACTTGTTGTTCGCCCCGATGCAGTCATTCAACCCAAACACACACTAGAAAAACACACACACGCCCACTGGCCCTGGTGTGCAGACGGGGCTTTTTCTGGGAGCTGACTCACTTCATCTCAACACTACCCTAAATGGACGAAAAGAGGAGGGGAGGAAGGGAAGAAAGGGGGAGGAGGAAATGACCAGAGCGATGAGGGAACATTTCGGGTGAAGTCAGCCAGCAACCCAGCCTTCATGACATAATTTCCTTGTCAATATCCCATTGTTTTCTAAGTTTGTGTGTGTGTTCGTATGACTGAAAATGCCACATTTGTGGGTTTTTACTGGATTTGCATGTTTATTCAAAGAGTTATTTTTTTAAAAAGCCTGTTTTTTGCATGTGTTTGTGAAGCTATCAGACAGTTAGTGAGGAGCTGAAAGGATCCTGTGTCTCGTGAGCCGTCTGCAGGATGGGGAGAGAGAGCTGCTGTGAAGTGCTTTGGCTTTGTGTCTGAGTGTGCGTGTGTGTGTGTGTGTGTGTGTGTGTGTGTGTGTGTGTGTGTGTGTGTGTGTGTGTGTGTGTGTGTGTGTGTGTGTGTGTGTGTGTGTGTGTGTGTGTGTGTGTGTGTGTGTGTGTGTGTGTGTATCTGCGGTCTCTGTGTTTTGTTGAATTGGAATATGAACCCCGTCACCTTCCCTTACAGCTGTATGAACACCATCCAAAGAACACTTATCACACACACACACACACACACACACACACACACACACACACACACACACACACACATCTTCAATCCAGTCATTTTTTTTCCCGTCTTTCTCTCGATATTTTTGCACATAGCCACTGATACGTCTCATACCGTTCGAGATGCTCTTCTTCCTCCTCTCCTCTCCTCTCTCTCCTCTCCTCTGCGTTAGCCTCTCTCTCTCCCTCTCTGGCAGTGGAGTCCACAGCTTGGCAGCGTCCTCGCAGCTCCCCACAGAATGGCTGCTCATTTGGACGGCGTACTTCATTAAGATATCTTCATATCGGTGCATCAAAGCTGTCAGATGAAAACATCTGCTTGTTTCTTTCTTGACTCTCCTGCCTCTTCTTTCTCTCAGCAACTTTTCCTCCTACTGTGTGAATTGAGCTTTTGAGTTGATTAGCGGCTACGGATTCCATTAACCTGTTCACCCAACAGGTTTACTCATCTTTTTCTTTTGGAATCAAACTATCGACCCACAACCAGTTACCCTTCATTGAAACTATATTTTTATTTCATACAGCAAATGCAAATATATTGACCACAGAGCTGTTGTTAAACACCACATTGAAACATTTACGACACAACAAAATGATATCATAAGAAAAGTCTATCGACGTTCATCTTTTTCTTTTAGAGCATTGCAAATAGTTTTCACTCTTCGCTGCCCGTGTTTCCAGTTTAGCTGAACAGACGTATCACTCTGTGAAATATGTTTAGCGACGGAGAGCTAAACGCATTCAGACTGAAAGAGCGGACGAGTTCTTGAACAGTGTTTAAAGTTTGGCCAGAAAGAAGAGTTTTATTCATAAAATGAGTTTAGACCAATGGGGCTGTGCTTCAGAGAACAGGATTTAGTGTTTTAGCAACTGAATTTGTGAAGATGTTGGAGACTGTTGTGCTTGTAGTAAAACATCATGTCTGACTGAATTAAAAAGAAGTAGCATATCTCTGAAGCTTTATTCATCTTCTGTTTGACCCTTGTTCCCTGTCTTGCCTGTCTCATTCTTGGTGTCTCCTGCTAATTCCCTTGTACTCTCCACTTTGTTATCAAGGATTATGGACTTAGGTTGATTTAATCCTTGTTTGACTGTAGCCCTTGTTCCTTCTCTCTGTGTGTCCTCCAGGCTTTGGATGGCAGAATCTACGAGCACGTGAAAGACTACCTGGTAGCTCTGTGTCGCACTGAGCTCGAGGCGTCCCAGGCGACACACAACACCTTCCAGTTTCTTCTGGACAAGTCCACCAGGGTGAGTCACGTGTGGCGAGGATTAACGTCCAAGTATGAATGTTATCATAGACACTGTTGAAATAATTGAAGGGAGTAAAGTCACAACCTGCATCACAGTGACTAAACAAATGTTCATCATAGAGTGACCAGTTTAGGAGATGATTAGATTTTTTTAAGTTTTACTGTGGCAGTAAACTCTCATGAAGTAGTTCAGACTCTATATAAGCACGAAATTTAACATAAACAGAGAAAATAGAACTCATTTGGCTGATTTTACAATCCTTCCACCACCTGTAAATTGTTCTCAGGACTCCTTTTTTTTGGTTTTAGTTTTTACTGTTGAAGCTCTGCATGAGGCTGGCACGGAGAATATTTACCAGAGCGGGTTCACCCACACAGACCTGTCAAAACCTTAGGCGCTCCATAAGTGCCCTGCTGACAGCCCCCACTGCACGCATTAAAGAGCAGACCGAGCGTTTTGCAGTTTAAGTGGAGCTCCTAATAGCTTCGTCATTCAGTACCTCCCTTTTATAAACTCATTTTCATTGAGAACCTCTGCTTTTATTTGATCGTGAAATGCAGGTTTCTTCTTTGTTGCTGTGGTTTAGACTCTAATATTTCCTTCTTCATTTCCCGACTATAAATTCTACCAGTCTTGCTCTGTTCTTATCATTTTATATGTTTCACTTGTTAAATTTTTTGCTGTTTTTGGTTATTTCTGTGCTAACTACAACTAAATTTTACAACTAAATTTTGTTTTATGCTTGTCCTAATACCGTTTGTAACACTGATTTGGATAAAGACTGCATAAATAAATTGTATCGGTGCTGCATGGAGTTCAGAGTTAGCTCTGAGTGTGGGGAACACAGGTTCAAATCCCTGTTGTGGCAGGAAGAGCATCCAGCTAAATAACCATCCAAATCCACTGTCTTGATACTCCTGTGAATAAATGCATTGGATTAACTCTCTCCGTCTGTTTTTTTTTTTTTTTCTCAGATAATCCAAGAGTTCAACCAGCAGTTGTTCATGCAGGAGAATCCAGTGTTTCATAAAGCACACGACTTTCAGTTCCAGCCCAGCGAATGTGACACGGTGAGACTCGCAGCTCCACGCAGACATCTGCAGTCTCAGAATTTTATCGAGTCCGACCACGTGTGGATCTGAGAGACTTGCCAAATCAAAAACCAGACAGCCAAACTTGATTATTGTTATTCTTCTGAGAGACTTTTGGATCGTTTGGAGGTTCCTCCATGTAAACATCTCAAGATGGAGTTGTCCAGCTAATGAGTGTCTTCTGACAGTGTGACAGAAGCATGAATCAGCTCTGTGTTCTAATTTTAATCAACACCAAATCAGTGTCCATTGGGAACTTGTTTTCTTCCCGTCTTTGTGTGGTTTTATCTTTTACATAAGAATCATCTGATATTCCGTTTAATTTGTTGCTGAACGTTACAAATATTTAAGACGATTGTCAAACGAGGATGGCGCAGCAGCAGTGGGAGTCATGCCGTCTTCTCCCTCAGGGGGCTTGTTAACTAATGCCGGCTTGAAAAAAAAGAAATAGTCTCACTGGACACTGTTCCTAATTCCTTTATGGAGTAGCAGTCCTTTCTTCCTGTGTGTGAGTCATATTGTGCTCTCTTGTTTCTATGATTCTCTTTCTGTTTCTCTCTCTCTTTCTCTTTCCGCCATTCTTCTCACCATGTTCCAGCCAGTTCTCTCTCTCTCCTTTTTTTTTTTCTTGCCTCTCGAACGCCTTTCCACTTCTCTGGTACTTTTAACACTTTGTGTGTAACGATGATCTATTCCTTCCTTTTGTCTTGCTGTACGTTGGGCCCTTGCTAACACTTTTCCCTCCACTTTCTCCCCCCCCCCACTTAACCCGCCCCTGTGTTTGCCTGTGTGTGTGTGTGTGTGTGCTGCTCTGGGATGTGTGGGTCCGCGGCTGCCCGCCCGTCTGCCTGTCTGTGCGTGTGCCAGACTCTGAGTTCGGTGCAGCAGTTGGTGGACATTGAGCCGTCGCCCGTCAGTGCCATGAGAATGACCCTGGCACAGGTAGTTCTGAACCGTTGTTAGCATTCCCATCACCATTCCCAACACAGACCATCCTCTCCACTCACTCCGAATTGATCTGTCTTGGTAACAGCGGCTTGATCATAAACTGAAAAACTCTGAGGCTGTCATGCAAGTTCGATCTTCATACTGTAATGGCGTTTCCCGTTATCGATAAAAGTATCAGCTCTGAAACCATTCGACGCCTGCTGTCGAATGGTTTCAGAGCTGATACTTTTATTCAGTTTCCAAATTGTAGTCTTCAACCCATTGAGCAAAGTGAACCTGCTACATCCCTGCCTGTAATGCCAACATTACTTTATATTCAGATTACCGTATAAGATAATTAATTGCTCTTGGTGTTTGCAGCCTTTTTTTTCCTCGAGTTTAATTGCACATAAGCTTTAACACACTGCAAATGGATCTGCTGCCTGGAAGTGCAATGAGGCACTCAGGAAATCCCAGATATTATATATTCATCGTCATAATTCTCAAAATCAGTACATAAGTAAGAATAAAAAAAAATCTGGAGATCAGAAGGATTTAGTAGAAATTTATTAAATGGCGCTCATTGTAAAGCGGCTGACTGAGTACATAAACTGCTGTGGGAAGAAGTGTCTACTTCTGTAACTTAAACTGTGAGTTGAAGTCAGCTAGAATAACCTTTTCATCCCGGCACAAAAAGTAACATTACAGCGTGTCTGACTGGGTTCAACACAAAAGCTTTTTACACAGGGGACTTTAAGAAGGAGAGGGTAAAATATTAAAGAAGCCTTAACTTTTGGCCCACATTTGGCACCTTTCTGCCTTCAGTGATCGATTATTATCATCAGTTGACACCAACAACTCCACACGTTTTCGCCCTTCCTGTGTGTTTCGTGGCATTACAGGATTCTGATCCTGCCAAATAAGAGTGTGCACCTGATAACATGGAAGCATTCCGCCTTTAATGATATTTTTCCACTTCTGCTTAATTATAGTGGACCCTGTTGCGATACGTTGTAATTATTGGTCAGTGACGTGACCGCGACTGCTGCACGCTTCAGCAAAACAGCAGAGGCGTGACTCCAGTTACACCCGACACCGTGATCATTACCGGTGCGAGGCATGAAAAGGGACGACGACACAAACACCACACAGCAAACCAGGGAGAATATAAAACACGTATCTTTCACTGTCTTTCATTTTCTACCTCATGAAGTCGACTTTTCTCTCCCACCTGCCATTACCTGAGCAGCTGCAATCGGCCGCACTGCGGGATCGAGCCATCCTTCTTAGAAAGTTAATAGCGGCGGCTGTCTCAGCTAATTCTGTTTGTTGCCCCATTATTACTCTAAAAGCTCTCCCGCTCGGTATTGTGTGGTCGCCTCTCCATAATGAAACAAGATAGCTGCGTTTGCTGGATGGCTGAACGCCGCTGTTACGGCAGCAGCCTCCCTGCACTGTAACGCCGTCGCACATGTGTTGGCGAGCATCGCAGTCCCAACAAAAGATGATTCATCGATGTTGCAACCCTTGAAAAACAAATCCGTAGGCTATCGGCGCCCTCCCACACTTTTCGGTGGTGTCTGTGTGATTTTTATTTGCTCATTCATTTTGTGTTTCAGGTCCATTATAAGGTCACTGGAGAGAGAATGACCTCCTCTGCAGTTGTCTTGTTTTTCTGTTTGCCGTATTTTTTTTTGTTTTTCTTATTTCCTACTGTGTTCCTTCTTACTAAACCATCACAGCATGACTGTGCCACATAATTAATGCGAATAAGTTAAATTTCAAGCAAATACTGAATCTAATACCAAATACATGCATAGTGATCTGGTTCCTAAGCAGAATTTCAGCTATACAAGTTAATGTATTCCTCCTTTTCTGCCAGTAATAAACATATGCTGGCATGTATGATAATGTTCAGGTATTTGCCACATTCAGGAGACAGTCTGCTCCTGGCTGTGCTCACACCTCCCGGTCGAAAGCTCCAGCTGCTTTCAAAAATCAATTTAAACACTTTACATGGAAATACTGCTGCCTCGACTAAAGTCTGATACAGGTGTTGTTCAAGGTGATTTATGATCTCAGCCAAGGCAGCGGTACGTCTCCGCGAGCTGCGGAGGCAAAGAGAGCGAGAGAGAGAGAGAGAGAGAGAGAGAGATCCTCATGTGAAATTAAACAAACTCGCATCAGAGCAGACACCGGCGGCTTCATCAGACATCACAAGTTCAAACCACTGCAGACAGGTTTATTTAACAGTAATATGAAAGGAAGCGCCAACAAAACAAAGACGACGAAGAGCTGCCAGTCTGTACCAGTGGATTTTAAATGGGAAAGAAGAAATAAGTGGAGGGTGGAAATGTAGATTTGTTTTATTAGGAAAAATTCAAATATTGTAATAAGCAAAATGTAAAAGTTCCAGACTTTAAAGATATAATATTTCTAATATTTCTGATTTTCATCTAATCAGGATGACATTTTTTCCTTTTGATTAATAAATCCTCTCAGGAATATCTTTTAATGTGAAAAAACATGTAGAAGTCTAATTAGTGTCTTAAGCAAACAGCCTAAACATGCACTGTGCCTTTTTGACCTGAACATTCACTCTATATTCACCCAGAAAAGTGAGATTTTACTTCCCATGATTTCTTTTAAAATGGTAGTTCTTTATTGGACCATCATTTGACAAGCTACATATTTTTTTTTTGCTACTTACCAGCATGATTTCCTAATCAACATAAAACTGCATCACAGTATGAAAATCTAAGCCAGCGGCGTCACAGGAGCTCATTTAAATGTTACATGTAAAGGAAAAAAAAGGCATATTTATGTACTAAAGTTAAAAATTTCCCCATTTAAGATGCCATGTCACTATCTTGAATTTATTTCAATATTTTATCAGGACATAAATTAGCAGATCTGCTTCCGTCATATGCTGTGTTGAAGCCGGTGTTTTAATATTTTTTTTTTTTTTCTCCCTGCGAGTCTCCTTCTCCTGGATGTAATTAAGCTCTTGATCTCCTGTGTAATACTCTTTGTTTCACGCCTATACTTAACCAGATTCATCCCCTATTGTTACTAATTCCACATATAATTAATAGATATTCCATGCACGAAAAGACGCTATTAAAATATTGTGTCTTTTGTTTTGACTTTGTGCTTTTGTTATGAAACTATGGGAATCTCTGTTTCTCTCATGACATTATAATGGAGGTAGTGAAGTAATTCTTTTAGAGAGATTTGTTACTTTATCCCTGTATGGTCCATATTCACGATTACTAAAAAGAAAACAAAAACTGAATTCAAAGCTGCAAAGCAAATATTCTTTCTCCTTGTTTCCATAACCAGTTTTTTTTTATTATTTTTTTTTCCTTTGGATACTTTTTCAATAGTAAATGAAACATTGAAAAGAAAGCCACAAAGAAACTTAATTTAGAACTAAATTTTGCTATATCTGGCTGTGGTAAGTGATGGTTAAAGAAGATATTTAATATATGAAGACAATTTACCACATAGTTAAAATGTGTCACACTATGCTGTTCATCACGGCTCTGCCTTACCCTAATATTAACTTAACTATAACCCTAAAAACTGCTTCTACAAACTGAAATACTTAGTGAGAGGTTTTATATTTTGATTCCCAAAGACACTCGTCCATGTTTGCGCACGTCGAGTGTGTGTGTTTTCACACACAGTCGTTGCACGCAGTTCTTAAAATGCCAACAGTGAAACAGTTCAGCGGTCGCTGCAATCGTTATGTGAAACAGTCACTGTCACACATATCCGTTTCAATGTTTAATTAGCGGTTTTAGCATCTCACACACACCTTGGGATGTTGTCACCTGCACTGCACTTATGCATGTCTTCCTGCTGTGTGCGCGTGTGTGTTTGTGTGTGTGTGTGTGCATTAGAGTCGTCAGCTGGAGTCGGAGTCGGGGACGACAGAGGAGCACAGTCTGAACAAGGAGGCCAGGAAGTGGGCAACCAGAGTGGCGAGAGAGCACAAGAATATCATTCACTGCAAGAGAGTAAGAAGGACATCACACACACACACATACACACACACACACACACACACACACACACACATCCCGTAAATACCAACTTTAGAACTAAAAGTGAGGTAGATTTGGAAACACGCTGGTTTTATGTTTGTTCTGAAGCTTTGTTTTTTCGCGTGTGTTGTTGTTTTCAGTCGCTGGAGGAGTGTGAGAGCCACGGCTTGCCCCCCACGGAGCAGGGCAGACTAGATCTGGAGCTGAAGATCGAAGACACCAAAGAAAATATGCGCAAATCCGAGGTCTGTGAGTCACATTGTCAACACCTGCTGTTGTCTGGCTGTGTGTGTGTTTGTGTGTGTATTGATCTCAGACCCTCTACGAGGAGATTGTATGTTCCGTCCGTGTTTGTATCATCTGGATGCTGCGTTTCCCTCCCGCTCAGTCTAAACACATGTGTTTTCTCCTCTGTGAAAGCATGTGTACATGGGGAAGCGTGACTGCTAAATGTTTCCTGCTGTCATAAACACACTGCTGATGTTAGTCGGCTGGAGCGTCAGAGCAGCTTTCTGCTGCTCGCTGGGTCGAGTATTTCAACGTAAACCCCGATTAATTCAAGTACCAGATCTAATTTTCTTCCACTTCTTGCTCTTTTAGGTTTTCTTTCTGTTCCACCTTCATTTTTTGTCCTTGATCACAGTCTCATTTTTTTGTTTTTGCACCTTTTCCTTTTCTTTCTTCCCCGATCCCCAGCCGTCCCACCGGCTCATAAATCTCTCATTTATGTATCGATTCACACAGATTGAATGTGTCACCCGCTGAATAAGGCCTCTGCATCATCTACTCCTTCAGCTCACTTCAGTCTCTGTTCAGAACTCACTCTTTTTCTCTCCTCCTTTCTGTCTTCCAGTCTCTGGTGCCTCCTTCATTCTCAGTCTGACATTGCCTCTTGGCCTGCACGCCACTTTTCCCCATCATCTTTTTCTGTGTTTGGCACCCCCTGCTGTCTGGTTATGGTCAAAAACATCTCATTTCTGATTACATGTCCTGTTGAATCATTCTCAGTTTAGCAGATTATTCCAGTGTAGGTTAGGAAGTGATGATTTGGTCACAGCGTATACAGTATAATACTTGCAAAGTGCAGATATGTCAACACATTCTTACTCTCTCTCACCCTCTCTCTCTCTCTCTCTCTCTCTTTCCATCTGCTCCTCCTCACTCTTCTCGGCCGGCATTACCTTGACTGAGACGATGAATATTTTATAAGCTCATTGGATACAAATGGCTTCATCACAGAAACTCAGAGGGAGTGGAGGCAGGACTAGAGACATTACGTAGGTTTGATTACAGCATTATCTGGATAACGACAGCTCCATCTTCACATCTCTGTTCATTCCATCAAGCCTTTTCCAAAAGCACTTTCAACCCCTTGTTACACTTTTAGTACATTTTTCAGTACAAATATTATATTTTATTGTATCAGTAGTATTTTTTTGTCACACTAAAGCATATTTTATCATACCTCTATTATGTTTTGTTCTATGAAGAAAAGAATCCTTTGTACCAATGACTGTTTGCTGAGCTGCAGTCTAATAATAACTGTGAGTTCTATCAGAAACAGCGTATCTGAAACAGCGAGAACCAGAAAGGAAAACTGATATCTCGTTGGCCTCACTAGTTGCCTTTTTTAATTTGCTTTCATTTGTTTTGAAAACGTCTTAATAAACTTGGTGTGAGTATTTAATGCAGCGAAAGTGCTATAAATGTGGTCGTTGTTCACGGCCTGCCAAACGGCAGGAGAAAAACAACTTCGTACTACTGAGGCTCAGTTTAAATCACCCCATTGATTCAGCCCGATGGGAATGCTGTATTAAGAGTGATCACAGCTTAACTTCACTCTAAAAGGTTTGCACATCTACTTATTTTTCATTATTCGACAACAAAAAAGCATCAGACAGGCTCTCACACTCTTAGAGAATTATCAAGCCAAAGGGAGATTTATCGTCAACTTCTGCAGCGTTTGGAAGACACGCAGTAGAAATACAGAGTTGGTCTCACTTGCCCTCCTGAGGTGGAAACATGTGTTTCTCACAGTAGAATAAAAATAAGAACAAAGAGAATGTTGATCAGAGAACCTGTGCAAGTAAAAGTGTGCACTACATCCTGAAATAAGCAACAGTTCAATAATAATAAGCGCCTGAGACTGATTTGCATAAAAACATATTTATTTGTGCGCATCTCATCAAATATACTAAACACTCCTCTTTATCAAAATATATGTTGATATTGACATGAATTGTGATCAGTTTGAAGCTTTGGGCTTTCACAGTAGTCTCACCTATGGTTTCCCGCTCCTGGTGTGGATTGTTCCTTCTTGTAACGCCTCAGTTTTTACTTTATGAAGATAGTTTTCTGTTATTTCCTTCCTGTCAAGTCAGGAAGCAAACCAGAGGAAGCTATACAGTCAAACTGAATGTTTTATTTCGTGAAGTCTGTTTTGCTGTGATCAATAGTACACACCTTAATCTTTATCAGAATTCTCTTTTTTTTTTTCCTGGGTGTTTGAGGAGAATCGATAACACTGGCAGAGCTGCTGTATGTCTTCTCGCTTCGACTCGCGCTAATTTGGTTTTATGGCCTCCGCCTGAGTGCTCGCTAAAAGAGTGGAAGAGTGAAACAAGACTGTGTATATCTGTCTATGAAATTACAGTCCTCTAATTGTGATGAACATAATTAAGCTTCGCAGCACGGTGAAGACATGCGAGCATTTTATGTTTTGATACAATGCAGCCAAATGAGAAGTGAGAATTGTTTTGTTTATATAGCTATCAATTATGACGCTCTACCTCCACTGCTCTGTTTGAGCTTAATAATGAAAAGATCACAAATGATAATCAAAAGAAGAAGAAACAGGAGAAATGGACAGATTCTCCTGGAAACGTGAACATATTAAACACACTTGTTCAATCCAGTGAGATCCAGCGCTGATTTTCACGGTTTTATTCCAAAATAAATGAGCAAGTGAATAATAAGAGATGATGTTAAAATGACATGTAATCTGTAATCACTTGAAATGAATCAGATTGACGTTAAAACGCTTTCAGTAAAACCATATAAAGAATGTCTCCTAATGGTGAAATATGAAGAATTGGCCCTCTACTGCATTAACAGCATTTTACTTGTATATTTTTCACATTTTCTCTGAAATAATTTTTTTTTTTTTTAATACTTTTGGGCATGTTCGCTGTTTCCTTCTTTCCTAACAAGCTTTCTGAGAGCGGGAGCGGTCGAGGCAGGAAGCCTCTCTCCATACTGAGCTGTCCAGAGCTGCTTTCCAGAGCTGGCTCCACTCGACAGTCTGGCAGTTCGCTCATGGCGTGGAGACAGCGAGCGGGTCGTTGCTCTCAGAAACATTCTCATCAGAGCAAACCAAACTACCAGCACACTTCTGATTTGGAAGAGCTCTACCCAAAAACCTGGAACCCATTTTTAAATCTGCATTTCAGTCTTTATGTCTTTGTAAGCAAGACATGGTCATAATTATAAGACTGTTTACATGTTGGACACTTTAGAATCAGATTCACTCAGAAGCAGCTGTGGGATTATTACAGGGGTGTGGAGACTTTTTCAACATTTTTGCGAAACATGTTGTAACAAAAGTCACAGCAAAATCTGCTCTCTGCCGCGTCTCTCTGCTTGTCTGCCTGTTATCTGTTTTCTGCCTTTCTCTCAGGCTTAGATGTATCGATTGGCGTTGCTCCGCCGGACTGTCTGCCCGAGGTTTCGCTGTCTGTACCTACCAGCGATCTACTCACACCTCTTCCTCTCTTCTCTATTGACTGAAGCTAATGATGTGCTGCAGGAAATGCTTCATATGCGCAGTTGTTGGCTGAATAAATGCCAATATTTTATCTTTTTTCCAAGGTGTGTTTATGGTTCGGGAGCAAGTTTTGTTGCGCTTGCTGTGTGCCGCTCATGGAAACTGAAGGAGAGTGGACGCTCTTAAGGAGCTGGGCTCCTTATCGATTTAAGTGAGGACGGCTGTCTTTGACAGCGTGTCTGTCGGCCTCCGTGCCTCTGTGGGATGGAGCGATCAGCTATCAATCTGCCCTGTCAGCATCGCTGAGGAAGGACAGATGCTGGTAATGAAAGAGGAAATTGATGAAAATGGTGAGAGAGTTCAGGAAGGAGAAAAAGAGTGGATCAGAGATGAAAGAGCGCCGAGGAGGAGAGACAGAAGGGAAATCTCGGAGGGGTTTCCTTCTGGCGGTGAAAGCCTCATCATATGGTCTCATTAGGGAAGCACAATGTCGTGTTCACAGCTCACCGGGAGAAAGTTCAGCATGTTTTGGATGATTTGTTTTTGAGGCGACTTCAAGCCGATCATTAAACGCGACGCGTGGTTTGAATTCAGTTCACGTCAAGGTCATTCCTGAGCTGCTCGATCAAAACAACCCTGGCTCAGAAGCCTCGATTGTAATAGCTTTTGTAAACAGGTTCACTTAATCCGTGTCTTCCTGCATCCGTTCAAACATCTTCTGTAAATAATTAACCATCTCTTATGGGATGGTTAATCGCTCTAGTTTATCAGTTTCATCACATAAAGGATTCATGATGTTTGTTGTCTTGTCTATATTTTTTGGGGATATTAACCTAATCTCTGAGGTTAATCTGGGAAAACATGTGTGTATTAACTCTGGAATGTGGTTCTCTCTCCAAAGACAATAAAGTTGAAAGCTGAGGCTCGGCTGGACCTTCTGCGGCAGGTGGGCGTGTCCGTGGACACCTGGCTGAAGAGCGCCATGAACCAGGTTTGTCTTGTTAGAAAGATGGGGGGTGGAAAGAACTCCCAAAACAAAATCAGTGCTTTATTTCAAACTGTATATCTGAGGTTCATTCTATATAAATGAAAATGTTTCAAGCTTTTTTTGTTTTGTTTACAATTCTTGAGAATGAGTCATACAAGTATCAGCGTCTTGGTCACCCTCACTGTCTCTGTGCATGCTGTAGGTGATGGAGGAGCTGGAGAATGAACGCTGGGCCAGCTACACTTCCCACGATCCCTCACTGTCGGTGAGACACTTCCCCCTCACTGTGCCTGTGTTTCTGCTTTCCAGCCCAGCGAGCAGAATTAAACCAGTCCTTCCAAATTTAAAAAAAAAAAAAAAAAAAGAAAATCTATTCATAAACTGTGAAAACAGAGGAGGAATAAATAAACCTGGGAACGTTATCGACAGTCTAGTGTTACTTCAGCTGCCATCGGGTCAGATGATGAATCCTGGTGTTTAATTCTTTAATGTCTTCTTGAAGAAAATAGAAAACATTAAACTCATTTCTTCAATGAGTTCTGAACACTTTGAAATCAACCTCAGCTCTCTAAGCTCGACTCTGAACGTCAGACGTGGACCCGTGACAGAGGACCTGGATTTTATCTCACATCTGGACTGTTTAGAACGAACTCAGGCTTTAAACTGGACTTTGAACTCCACATGGACTCTTAAAACCTGAGCAGGACTCTTTCACCATTACCAGAGTCTTTATAGACGGATCCAGATTTGGGTTCTTTAATCCAAATCTGACAATTGAAAACGTCCAGACTCTTTAGAATTCAACTTCAGACTGTTTAAAACACCAGAATTCATTCAACGGTGCCTATAACAAATAAAACCTTTTGCTTTTTTTTACTTTACTTGATTCCTTCAAACTACAGGTGGGACTCTTTAAACAACAACAAAAAACAGTTTTCAGTACTTATAATCTTTAAAATGAGCCTGAATCATTTCAGTTACAGACCCTTGTTAAACACATGAATTTTGCAAATACTGCAAAGAGCAACAGACCAGTAATTCTACCAAATAGTTCAGTGATTAAGTTTGATTAAGTTGCTGACTTGGCTGGAAAGCTTGAATTGTACACCTGCGGGGAGAACTAGAGGAGTCACTGCCACACATTTTAAGTTATACGAGTCTGCATTGCATGGAGTGTGACCCACTTCAAATGAACGCACTGGATTCAGTGTGTGTGTGTGTGTGTGTGTGTGTGTGTGTGTGTGTGTGTGTGTGTCTCCACAGCAGGTTTCCTTCTTCACAAACACGCCTGTTCAGCAAATTCAGAACAAGTTTTGTTTTTTTGTTTTTTTTTTTTTTTTTTCCCATGATCCAAAGCTCATAATGGTGGATTTTTCAGTGTTATGGTTCCATTGTAAGCGAGAGGCATCCAACCTGAAAGCCGCTCCTGACAAATCACTTTTTGAACGATGTCGTATTGAGAGATAATTGACCTCGGTCCTGCTGCCTAATCGTCCATCACATCATTTACAGCCTCTTAAAAATGGCCCACTTCCACAGCGGAATACTGATGCACTTCTTACTTCAACTCGCAGTTTTTGTTTCTCGACCTCTATTGTTAATGCAGCAATACACCGACGGCAGATCTCGGGCTCTTTTCACCACTTCTTCCTGTTCATGAGAAATTCTCCAGACTGCATTGACGATGTGAACTCCAGCCAGAGCTGCACTCTCACTTTCCACCATTGACTGCCAGTTCTTCCTTTTCCTGCCCTGTACAATGTTCATTCATTATTGAATAGATCGATATGTTGGGTATTACATCGTGTTCCTCCATTGCTGAGGGTCAGGCACCGCTCTTGCAGGTTTACCTTACAAAACAAGTAAATGTAAGGATAACTACAGCCCTGTTGCTAAAATTAAGACGAATAAGATGCATTGTGTTTAAATGCTGACATCTCTGATTTCGAGAGTTGTTTTTCTCCTTTAATTAGATTTTATGTGTGTATATATATTAATAATTTAATCTAATATCAGGGGTTTCCAGCATGTCAGAGGATGTCCCCACCATCACAGAGCTTTAACCACGTTGATCACCTGAAACTTTCACTCTACATGTGCTTTTTCACACACTGAGTCGTAGTTTTTAGTCGTGTGTTGAACTTCATAATGTTTTTTACATTCTCAGATATTACTGTGAACAGTTGTTGAACTCTATATGCAATGAAATGGATATATATATATATATATATATATATATATATATATATATATATATATATATATATATATATATATATATATATATATATATATATATATATATATATTTAGTAATAGTTACATGATAGTCTTTATTTGAATCCATTCCACCGCCCCATTGGAAGCACTTTACATTCCGCTCACACAATATTGCAGCTCGCAGCTAACAACAACAGAAAGAGAGAGAGAGACACAGAGAGCGAGAGAGAGAGAGAGAGAGAGAGAGAGAGAGAGGAAGAGTTAAATAGGAAGGGGATGAAGAGGGAGTTGGAGACAATTATTGAGGAATGAGAGCGGAAGGTGAGAATCCACTGAGGGAGCAAAGGGAGGTGTGATGAGGCAGAGAGAGGGAGTGTGCAGAAGGAGGAGAGTGATAATGCTGAAGTAAAATTGGATGCGAAGGTGAGAGAGATGACAGGATTGTGAAAAACAGCAAAGCTCCCTCTGTAAGGTCAGAGCAAATAGCTTCACTACACAGAAAACTTCACAGATTAATAAAAATATTTCAAGAACCTAAGAGAAGACTGACGTTTGGCTGCATCTTCAAAACTCTGTGATATCTGATTTCTGTTCGTTTCACATTCTACCTTTAGA
This sequence comes from Salarias fasciatus, assembly GCF_902148845.1. Lineage (NCBI taxonomy): Eukaryota > Metazoa > Chordata > Actinopteri > Blenniiformes > Blenniidae > Salarias > Salarias fasciatus. Next base: position 7,067,447 of record NC_043758.1, on the reverse strand, counting down.
CCATCATTAGGCAAAAATCAAGAGCTGTATGAATAATAACCAGACCGGGGAATTGATTTGATTTAATTTGTTTATTTGATTTTTCTCACCCTGTTTCAGTTGAGTGAGTTTTGGGGCGGGCGGTGGAAACCCCTCCATCTGCTGTCATTAAATGAAGAGCTATATACCAGCAGTTCAGCGGCGCTGGACTTTGTTTGAGGCGTACTGGAGCCTCTAGAAACAGAGAAGCAGCAAAGACTGTGAGATTATTTTTAACAAGGTGTAAAGAAAAAAGAAAAGAAAAGAAACAAGGGAAAAGAGGCTGGAGAGGAGAGAAAATAAATGACGGAGGAATAATTAACTGTAGTTTGACAATTAGAGCGAGGTCAAGAAGCGATCAGCAGCGATAGGAAGAAGAAAGGTTGGCTGATTTGTGAATAATAAGAAAAACAATGAGAGCGTAGAGCTGCCCTTTTCTACTTTCCCACTTATTTTTACTAATATGAGTGTGAAATACTGCAAGCTGCAAACCTCCAGGTCTCCCAGGCAGCCGCTGCCTACATTACAATTTCACTTTTACGGTTATTACCTGCAGGGCCGATAAAAGCCGCTGCTGGCCTGTGTTTCAGCCGCACTGCTACATACGCTGAGACGTAGCGGCCGCCATGCTTTATTGCGTTATTACTCAAATACGCGTTGCTCATTTTACTTTGGGGATGGAGAAGAAGTCAGCCGCCAGACTGCGCGGCGTACTCGTAAATCAGTGCCGCAAAGTGGATCCGAGTGAGGCAATACAAGTAAACACGCTGTCATCAGAAATACGGCTTCAGCCGACGCGCCTGAAAATCTGGAGGCGTGCGTAACGTCAAGTTGTCTGCTTTCATTTATTCCACGCGTGCGTCTGAAATCACTGCCTTTAAAAATGTAAGTACTGCCTCCGTACAGGCAGTTCTCTGACAGAACGCCCGGTCGCGGTTTACAGCAGACCATAACGGCTTCTCGCTCACAGTCTATACCGTGATCATTACAGCACGTCAGGACTGAAACACTCCGCGATAAAAGGAAACATGTAAAAACCTCAGTGGAGGTAGAGAGACGGAGCAGCTGCTGCTCGTCTTGCACTGTTTGTTTTAGTCTGGGACTAAAGTCTGCTGACCCTCAGACCTCCGGACGGCAGGTCAGTGACCCCAACAGCATTGATTTACTCAGTCTTCATCAGGGAAACTTGGAAAACATTTTTTTTTAAATCACTTGAAGGTTCAGTAGATGTAACAATGATGAGTGTGTCATTTCAAATGATGTTAAAAGAGAATCAAGTTATCAATACTTGATACACAAATACAAACGATACATTTGACAGGATTCTTCTCATAGCCATGACTTCAACATGATAGTGAGAAAATTCTAAACTTCCAGAAGGCAGAGAAGCAGAAATACTGAACGTCCACAAAAATGTTTTCTTTCAAATACACCAAATAGTTTCATTTAATGAGTTAAACTGCTGAATGTTTGACATAAACATTGTTCCATAAATCATTGTATCCCTCTAGATAAATCATTACAGCTGATTTAAGTCAGGTTGTTTGTTTTCAGCTGTGGTTCAAAAGCAAATCTTGCTGAAATATGATGTGAAACAGGGGAGCTAGCTTCATCAAGCCGTGATAACCATCTTTCCAGTGCAAACTTAGATTTCTAATATATTGTTCTCGGCTTTTTAATCATGAAAATTCCTTAAGACCTCGCCTGAGGCTGGTATTTCAGAAGAGAATAGCTTCATATGTACAAAACTACGACGGCAGAGATTAATTCATATACTAAGCAAACATCTGAGCCGGTGGAGAGTTTACTTTGTCAACAGAAATCTGATGACTAAACACAATGACTTAGCAATAGGCAAACACACACGCGCGCGCACACACACACACACACACACACACACACACACACACACACACACACACTGTCTTTCTATTGTTATTGGAGAGGTCAGCTCGCTGTGGGTGATGGATCTTTCCACTGTCTGGGTCACATGACTTTGGTACAAGCCAGTCAAATGCACAGGGAACAAAAGAGGGAGGGGCGGCGTCACATGAAACTTCAGCCCCGCTACACCTGTTTCTAAAAGCTACAGTCGACCCGGTGAGCCGCGGACAGGACGGATAAACAAACAGGGAGAAAAGAGGTGAGACGTTATCAGAGGTTTGTGTGAGGAGAAAGGAATCGGACATGGGGGTGAAGGTTTGGGGCTCGTTAGGCTCAAGAGTCGAGGAAGATCTAAGAAATACCGAAACCAAGCTTCCTGCACATTTTATGAAATTCTGATACGGGTTGTCTTAATTCAGGAGAGTTGAATGTTTGTTTCCGTACCGGCCCTCGTGCTCCTCGGAGCTTCTGACTCGGTCTGTCTGTGACTTTGCTGTCGTGTTTAAAGGGCACGGTGGACTTGGAGCGTGAGGAGGGCGAAGAGTGCGAAGAGAACATGGAGGTTTTTGACGACAGCAGCTCCAGTCCTTCGGGAACCCTCCGCAACTACCCACTGACCTGCAAAGTCTTGTACTCATACAAGGTAAACAGCAAAATGTGTGCGTGTTCGCACAGTCACTCTCTCCTGCTACAAGGTTACATCTCTACCTGCGGCTGTTTGTGTGTTTTTCCACACAGTACGACAGCGACGCATGAATATCAACACAAACTGCCAATATGTTTCAGAACGGAGTTTCTAAGTGTGGCTTCCTGCTCGTTTGTTTGTTCCATTCTGGTGCCGAACACCGTGTGTGTTTCTCACAGGCTTCTCAGCCAGACGAGTTAACCATTGACGAGCAAGAGATGCTGGAGGTCATCGAAGATGGAGACATGGAGGACTGGGTCAAGGTGAACCAAACGCCACAAATCAGCCAAGCTGCTGTTGATGCTTCTCTGTTTTGTGTCGTGTGTCTGCTCGCCTTGGATTCACTGTGCTTCCACTTGTGTTGCAGGCTCGCAATAAGACAGGTCAGGTCGGCTATGTTCCGGAGAAGTACCTGCAGTTCCCCACCTCCAACAGTCTGCTGAGCATGCTCCAGTCTCTGGCCACGCTCGACGCTCGATCGCACACCTCGTCCAACTCGACGGAACCAGAGCTGCACTCCGGCTGCATCAATGGAGACACAAATAGTAAGTCCAGCACAGGCCAGAAGCTTCTGTGAAAGTAGTAAATTGAACTTTGTGAGTAAGTTTCCTCGTCGGAGCAACTGTGATGAGCTCCAGCCTGCAGTTCATCTGTACAAAACACTGCTTTTCACAAAGTAGTTTTTTGCAAAAGCTCTTGCTTTTGAGATCAATCAAACATAAATACACAAATGGTTTCAAGATATGAGCAGCTGTTCAGTAAAAACAGCACTTAATAATAAAACTCCCATGTTTGAGCAGGTTTATTAGATTCTGTCCCACATGATTTCCTTCCTATCCATATATTTAGCAATTAGACGAGCCGGAGCTGCCCGAGCGGAAGAGAAACTCGAGCAAAATGGTTGTAAAAGTCGACGAGGAGAAAACACCTGAGGCTGGCACTGCAGCTAAGTTTAATGAAATGGGCAACGGCGGCGCATTAACACGACCTTAAACTGTCTTTTGGTCTCCCTCTTTTTATTTGAGCAACCGCTCCAGACTGCATCCAAACACACTGCAGATGTTGAATATCTTAATCCTGAAAGGAAACGCTCAGGACCACAGCTTAATTTAAAAGTAAATTAAACTGCTGGATGCAAGCTTGGAGCTGTAACTCAGGACAGATTTAGGGGAAAAAAAGGAAATACTGGAGAGACTTTAGCTTTAATTTTCTGTATCCCTCTTCTTCCACGTTGTGAGGATCCATCCTTTGGTCTCTTGCACTGTTTTTTTTTTTGTGCTTCCTCACTCTGGCCATCGGCGTCATTTTTTTCGACATACACCAAGCAAACGAAGAACATTTCCCCCCGAGAATAACTGGTCTGCTCTCTCCTCCGCAGCGGTGTTTGTCCGTGCACTTTACGACTACGAGGGCCAGGCGGACGAGGAGCTCTCCTTCGCCGAGGGAGCCGTGATCCGCCTGCTGAGCCGCGACACCCAGACGGACGACGGCTTCTGGGAGGGCGAGCTCAACGGCCGGGTGGGCGTCTTCCCCTCGGTGCTGGTGGAGGACCTCACGGAGAACGGGGAGACGAGCGCCGGCGGAGCGGGAGACACGCAGGTGCGGAAACAGGCGGGTTTAAAGTCGGCTGCAGATGCGGCACAAGCAGCTCTGGACGCTCGGTGGGAAAAGTTGGAGTCTTTTTTCCTATTTAGGCAACTGGCAAACGCTCGGTGGCTCGTTCTCAAGCTGAGCTCGACGTTCGGTCTTATCAGTTTTTCCTGAGGGCAGAAATACCAGGGACTGGGTCTGCGGTGCCACTTTCTGCCCCTCCTCTCCCCCTTCCTGCCCGTTGTCCGGTTAATCTGTCGGCAGGGCAAAGTTCACAAAGACTGGATCAGAGCTGCCATGTTCCTGCAGCGCTCTGATAAAAACTCCGCAAGCAGCCCAATCAGAAAAAAAAAAAAAGAAAAGAAACATCTTATCTGTAGAGCTGAGAGCTGCTGCCCCATTAGAGACTCAGCAACAGGAAGGAAACAGCCGCTCCCTTCCCGGAGCGCACAGACGTGACACGCAACGCGGCGGAAACAGTCCAGCTGTGTTTCTGTTAGGTTTTTTTTCAGTTAAAACTAATACTAATAATATTTTCTCTGGTATCGGTGTTTTTTTTTTTTTTTCCAGCGGACTTTAACAAGCTGATACATAATTGATAATATCGCATTTTGGTTGAGTTTTAATTGATACCCTGGCAGTGCTCTGCGTTCACCTTGTTTCACTGCCCTCGAGCAAAAACAAATAAGTGAAGGAATGCTCTGGTAATAACAACCCATTCGTTGATACTGACAGTTTTATTCATCATTTTCACACACGCATGATGTTTATGTAGCTTTTCCTAATTATAGATTTTTTTTTTATTATTTTTTTTTGTCTATCTTGCAGTTTTGGAAAGTGAAAACTTAACAGCAGATGTTTGTGTGTCCCTGAGGATTATGCTTTCTTTAAATAACGATTCAGTTTCAGTTCCTGTTAGTTCGTTTTATCACATTTGAAGCTCTGACTTCACCATGAAAAGTGTCAGTATCGAAGATTTTTACTGTAGTGATGTGTGAGAGAAGCCATGCTTCAGACTATTTAGTTTTCACCTAAATCAGTGTTGTGACCTGAGAGCGGTTTAATATAATGTTTGATGTTTTCACAGACTTGAAAACATTCAGTAGTAGAAAATTTTGAATTCTTTTTCATGTTTTGCAGATCTCTCCGTCTCTGAAGTTGCCATCTTCTCTACCACCTCTCCCTCTCTACGACCAGCCTCCCATCAGCCCCTTCACCAGCCCCGAGACCTCCACCCCTCCGCCCCTGCCGCGCTCGCCCTCCGCTGCACTCAACGGGGAGCACAAGCCTCCGCTGCCCGCCTCGGCACACAAAGGGCCGCTGTCCGCTCACAGTAAGACGCGCACGCCTGCATCGCAGGGGGAAGCTGGCTGCCGAGTTTGATCTGAACACGTTGTGCGTGTCTTTGCAGATCAGAGCTCTGGCCGGAGTCCAGTCTCTCCCGGATTCGTTCAGACACAACCGCAGCGATTCACTCCAGACGGAGGCCCCGGCAAGCTGCGACCCGTAGGTGTCACGGCTTTACTCCAGGAGTGCATTTTATGTCAAAGTTGTTTCACAATAAATCTCTATTCAACAGCACTGCTGTTAAATAGAATCAGATTTGATTATTTTTGCCTCATATACTGTGCCGCAGGTGCGAGCTGCTCCTCCTCCGCCCAAACAGCACTCCCGTCGACAGCAGGAGAAGAGCGACAAGACGGAAGAGGTGGAGATCACGCTGGTGTGACGGGCCCGAGGAAAACGGGATTTGGGGACCTGAACTGCTTTGAACTGAAGTTAAAAGCTGGACTGAAACTGAAGCGAACCACGTGGACCCCCTCTGGCCGCCGCCGTCCTTCCCATCGCGTTCGTGTTTAGAGAGCGGAGAGAGGGAGGATGGAGGCAGAGGACCCAGTTAAATAATCTTCCTAATGAAGTGCAGCAGTAGCAGCCACCCCCCCCCCCCCCCCCCCATCCTTAAACCCTCCCCCTCCTCCCGCTGTCCCTCCATTCTTGCCTTATAACCTCATCTCATTGGACAGCCGAGCAGAGCGCGGTGAAGAGGAGGAGGAATGTCTGGAGAGTGGGCGTGTGAGGAAAAGTGCTGATGGGTTTGGCAAGTGTTTTTTTTTTTTTTTTTTTCTCTTCTTGCTTTTTCCTCATTAAGCTTACTTGAACCTGAGTGGTGTGGTTTTATTCCCGTGCAAAGGCGGCAGCTCCCTGTGCTCCATTTAGCCTCGTTTCCACCCACGCACAGAGCCAAACCTGAACTGGAGGTGACTGTAATTTATTGAAATTACTTTCAAATTGTATTTGAAGATCTGCCTAAGTTCTACACCAAGTAAGAATGTAAAGTTTAAACAGAAATAATACAAATTAACTAATCAACCACAACATTATGGCGTAAAGTGATTAACAGTTTTATTACTGGCAGCTGCTGGTGGATATTAGGCAAAGAGGAAACATTTTGTCGTGTAAGTTGAGGCGTTAGAAGCAGAAAAATGAGCAAACGTCAGGATTTGAGCCACTTCTGATGGGGATAATATTGAGATTTCTGAACCAGAGCGTCTCCAAAGCTGCATCTCTTGCTTGGCATTCCGGGGCTGCAGTGCTCAGAGTCTATTAAAGGTGGTTTAAGGAACGAAAGGCAGTGAACTGCTGACAGGATCGTGGGTGGGAGAGGCTCACTGATGCACGTGGGGAGTGAAGACTGGACCCAGCGAGCTGCTGGAGCTCAGACTGCTGCACGAATTACTGCTGGTTCACAAGCCGTGTTTTGAATTACTAAAGCTATAAGAAATAACTTGATTTGAAGCCGATTTTAGAATCCGATACCTTTTTGCTAAACCTGTTGTCTTCTTTTAAAGTAAGCTTGATGAAAGATACCGAGGGGAAAACTTGCCAGGCTCACGGTCTTTCAGCCTTCAGCGGAGGTGGAACCGAGCGAACAGACCCTCCCCCCACCATATATAGTCATTATCATCATACGTATTCAATGTGTATTAGTACAGTACATTACTGTGGTCATAGGAATGTTATGCACAGCGTTTCATATAGACTTAACTCAGCCGAATGGAGAACCATGTCCGATATGTAGTGGAAGTTCTATCTTCGTCTTATCCTGAAAGGGCATTGTAAATACTTTAGGAAGGAGGGACGAGAGGAGAGAGCGAGGGGCGGGGGAGAGAGCGAGGAGGCTGGATCCTCCGCTCTCCTCCTGTCTTCACCTCCTCGGCATCTCCCCCTCTCGTCTCTGACGTCTGTTCAGTCCATCGGCAGTCGGTGTGAACCAGTGGAGACGTCCACGCATAGTTCTATTATACTACTCGAACACGTGGGTGTAGCTTTCCTCATTCTGTGTGTCGGGATCAGGAGAAGGCCGTCTTTGGCGAGTATTCACTATGTGCTGACTTATAAAAAAGAAGAAAAAGAAGTTTAAACAAGGAGGATTTGGGCCCTGACAAGTATTCAGTCCTTTTTCTGAGCACAGAATGATCATGTACAGTGTTGATCCCGTCTGATCAAATCTCCTCCCACGTCGATTTTGTTCATTTATAACATTGTTCCGTTCACCGTTCACATATTTCCTTGTTTACGTCATATTTGTTACGTTCAGAGGTTCTTTTTGGTTCCCCGTTATTTTTACGATTGCCTCGTCACTTTCTCGGTTTTCTAAAACTCTCTTCTTTTCGTTGCGCGTTTCACCGGAGCGAGGCGTGTCGAGCAGGTCGATCACATGGACGGAGCGAGCTAACGACATTCAAACCGAGCTGAGAACAAATCTGTTGTTTTGGGTTTTTTTTTTTTTTTTTTGTTATTGTTATTTTACTAAAACTTCCCCCTCAAGCCTTTAACCCCCCGTGCCCAGAGGGCAGTGTAGCACTTTCATTTATTTCGACCTTCCCTGGGAAGTAGCAGTACCTTCACCTGCAATCAGCATGGACAGAAATGACTCCGGAAAAATCACCGTTTTTCACCAAACGCAGACGTCTGAGTCGTTCTGTTTCATCCTGATCTTATGGACACTGTTTTTTTTTTTTATTATTATTATTGACTGATTCTTAAAAATATGTCTCTGCATTTCTGAAGAGGTGGGAGAAGTGTTTGTGGACAGTGTCATTTGGTGTTATTTAATTTTACAAAAGCAAAGAAATGTAGAAAACAAAAGAAAATATGTTTGAAATAAGGACATAGAGAGAATGTGTGTTATTTTTTTTTTTCTATCTTGGCGAGCGGCCTGGCTGTTTGTGATTTAAAAAAAAAAGGGAGAGGAGGGGTTTTATTCGACTTTGTTTAGACTTAGTTTAAAGTTTTCAGGACATTTAAGTGAATTCCCAGCAGTCAGTATCGACCCCAGATCAGTAATGGTCAGTTTTGAAAATTGTTTAACCCACTGGACAATAATAGTTGGAAGCGGATAAAAAAAGTTCTGTTCTCCACCTTGTAATGCAATGAACGAGGCCTCTGATCGGCTTTAAGGACAATCAGTATGATCCGGGGATGGAGATCTCAGATCTTCACACGAGCAGATATACACAAAAGATCTGAGGTTACTTTGATCAAAAAAGGCTGTTTTGAAAGCGTTCGCTCTAAAATACTGATTCCTCCTTTGTACATTTATTTTTATTGATTAGAAAAAAAGAAGAAAGTCTAGTGGAATGATGCTTTCAGAAAAGAAGAATTAGTGTTTTAGACTGGGCTGCTGTTCCAGTGTCTTCAGATCAGTTTTTCAAGGATCGAACCGCAGATCTTGGGGGTGTGGCTGTAAACCGGTTCATAATAAAGAATCAGTACAGTCATTCGATCTGATTTCTGGTCCCGTTTTGGTTAAATTGACCTTTCTATGTAATCAGTGATTTACATTTTTGGAAATTGCAACCAACCCACAAATAATGGGGACGTGGAGGCGGAGTCAGCAGTTTCTCTTATCTGCCCCAGATTCACTTTGTGTTTCGGTGTCGTGTTGTCGGATTGTGTCTCATCGCACAGTCGAAAAACTCCAAACTGCTCCGACTGAGACGGCATCCAGCATAAATAGCTGTCTGTCTATTAATGTCACCCCTTGGACTTCACCTTTGTTTTCAATTACTGAAATGTAGAATTGATTTCGTGCGTTCAGATTGGAGGATGTGGAGGATGAGCTCCGCCCACAGAGCTTCAACAAACTCCAGAACTCTCATAACACACACAGTTCTGGATAAATTCCAGATTTCCTGTTATTTTCACGTCAATAAATCAGTTTCAAATGACTGTTTGGCAATAACATCACTTTTTATCACATAGCGTCATTTTAACTTTAAATGTCTGGAAGGTTTTGATTCATGGTTTTGCACAGTAAAAGCTTTTTCTCTGCCACACTTCAGATAAAATTTCTTCTGTAACATGTTTGTTCGAATAAATTCCCGCCCTCCACTTATTTATTATAATCCTGCTTCTACAGGTTTTCCCTTCCGCTGATCTCTAGAGTCCCCACAGGGGAGACCCGGCCCACACTTTGATATCCAGCACCTGCTGTGTAGTGTTTGTATAGTGGGAGTAAATCCATTGGCTTCCCTTTCTGAAAGCTGAACTCGATCCAGCCGAAGCGAGTCCAAACACGACGTGAAAAATAAAACCTTTCGTTTAGTGTAGCATCTTCTGCTGCTGCGGGAACCGGCGCCGACCCGTGGCCGTGTGGTCGCTTCAACAGCGGCCGCTCCTTGATCTCTCTGAGATCTGATTTGTGACTATTTTCAAGCTTGTTTTGAAGTTTCTGGTGTCAGAGCAGCGTCCACACAACGTCCCCCCATGAAAACCTCCATCATCCAGCCTGTCAAACGTCACATTCAGGACCTTTTGTTGCCTGCTGTCACTTTGAACATGAGTATTTTCCTTTTTTCTAACAGCCCCGGTGTTTAATTATTTGGTATGAGCCTCTTTTTTTAGATTTTCTTTTTTTTTTTTAAATGTTTTATATAATTCTTTATTTTTCTTGTGTGGATTCGGAGCAGCACAGATGTGGTGGAACAACTGGCCTTCTCTCTCTTCACAGACTGCTGCCATGATGACAATAATGAGAACAGGCGCAAAAGTCTTTCTGCATATTATTATTGGCTGTACAAAAAAAAAAAATAAAGTTTGTATTTATTGTGTACAAATGTTAATAAAAAACATGGAAAAGCTGTGTTTTTGTGGAAGTGATGTGTGTTTTCACATGTTTCAATGGGTCTGTCCTACAATAACATACGCAGGAAGTGTGTGTGTGTGTGTGTGTGTGTGTGTGTGTGTGTGTGTGTGTGTGTGTTACAGTGAGAAGTGGGCGTGATTTAAACAGTGTATAAACCTCCAGAGGACAGGGTTTCCCGAGTGGAGCCAGAGGGAACAGAGGAGAACCTGCATCCCTGAACCAGTGAAGATGCTTCATAAGCTCCTGCCAAAACTTTTCTTATTTTGATTAACAGCTGTTTATCAGCCATGAGCTCAGAGGGAATGCAGTCCGGCTCCAGCTCATCCTGTGTGAAGATCTACCTGTGCTCCAACCCAGAGGGTATGTGAATGATCTACGGTGCTTCTTTTATTCATTTTATTTAACTCCTGCTGCTTTTAAAAAGTGTCCATCTGTCTGCTTCGTCTGTTGTGCGATCACATCCTGTTTATGTTCCTGTGTGTGTGCAGACAGCGTGGTGGAGCGCAGAGCTCTGAGAGACACTGTGTTTCCCAGACTCAGGGAGCAATGCAGACTGTCAACGGGGCTGGAGGTCAGGGTGAGTACACACTGGGTTTGGATAGAAACCCTGCTCATTGTAAAAAGAAAAACACTAGTTTAGCAGATGTTTGGGCAATTTCACAATTCACTTTTGACATTTCTGCATCCTTCTTGTCCCGATAACCCCTCTTACAGTAACTGCTTATGACCCACACCCTGCTGATCAGAGTATGTCCATCATTAATGACTTCAAATTTTGGAAATAACCACAATAAACAGGAAGGTTTAACCCTGAGGCGTTGCTGACAGATATTCTCACATTAAGACACATTTATACAATCAAACATGTGCATCAAATTGGCTGTAAACTGTACAAAATCATATATTTCAGTATTTATAGTTAAATAAAAATACATTTGAAGGAAAGAACTTAAGTTTTCGCTTCAAATGCATTCTGTAGTCAGTACTTGTTGGCTCGGTGCTTCTACTTTTCCACAAAACAGTATCTACTGTTGCATTAACATGTGATACTTATCGTTGTAAACTGATTTAAAATTCTATAATTCATCATAAAAAACCTCGTCATGTCTCCAAGAAATAGACTTTTACTAAATTATCATATGATCTTTTTTTAAAAAGTTATTTTGACAAAGCTACGATAAAAGAGCACAAAACAACTTATACAATATGGAAGTCAATCATTTGCAGCTGCATGTTCGGCCACTTAATGGCAATCGACTAATTTCCTGGGATTAATGCAGATGGATCAGAACAAGTCGTTCACAGGGCTCCTCGTAAAAACAACTGTGTGTGCGTGTGTGTGTAGCGTGTGTGTTGTTCCACGTTTCCTCCTCCAGGCTATTCCTTCAAAGCTGCAGTTGAATTCACTCAACTTTATTTAATTAAACCTGACAACAAAGAGGACGAGCAGCTGTAATACAACTGTTTGCACTGTGTTTGTGTGTGTGTGTGCATGTGTGTGTGTGTGTGTGTGTGTGTGTGTGTGTGTGTTTATCAGATCACCCCTGGTCACCTCGATCAGACCATTGTTTGCAGCTTCTATTGAGCAGCGTGTTTAATTAGACGGAGCGAAGAGAAGCGGCCGGCCGGCGCTCCGTTCTGTTTCCAGTCTTTGCTCGCCTCGCCTCCTGTTTTTGCCGAGAACCTTTTAACTCTGCTTGTTTGCTTGCAGCTGATAGATCCCTTTGAGTCCACGGATCCCGGTCGTTGGCCGGATGAAAACACCAGACGGCAGCTCATCAGGGACTGCAGAGAAAGCTCAGCCGGGCCTTTTCTACTGGTAAATTAACTCAGTGAAAGAAAATCGCTCCCAAGTGTAAAGCAAACTTTAAAGGAAGTCCATTGGGGTCATTTTCAAGGTTTCATTTTTCCATTTTGGAGAGAGTAGCTTTTCAAAATCCTGAGGTAAAGCAGAAGATTATTTATGTTATTGTGGTTTTTTTGTGCAGGGCATTAAAAAATGTTCAGCTGAATGTGATTAACGCCTCTTTTGAAAGTCCCGTCTCCTCTGATTGGTTCAACTTTGACCTCTTTTTATGTCTCTTAGGCTACAGACATGCTGCACAGTACAGTGGAGGTGCTTGTAATTTGACACCAGCCTCATCAGGTTATTTGTAGCTGCCGGAAACAATCAGCTTTATAGAAAGAAATCGGCTTCAGCATTGTTCAAAGGGAATCAGTCAACAAAATAATCATTTTTGATGTTTTAGTTTCTCCTTCTTCTCAACTGTAAAAGCTAAAATACCCAGAAACACACCTAGAAGTCACTGCTCTGTCAAGGTGTGAGAGTGGTCAGTATAAACACAGCGATCAGTATCCTGCAGTGTTCCTCATGGTGTTCACAGCCACTGAACCTGGCCGCAGACTTCTTGTTGTGCATTAATCAAGCAAAGTAAAGGCACGGCCACTTAGTGTGAAACTGTAAAAACGTTGCTTTATGAGCTTCATAAATCCATTCCCACCTCCTCCTGCTGCCGGTTTCAGGCCCTGATCGGTCACCGGTACGGCGCCGCCGGCCTGCCCGCCCGGGTGGAGGTGACGGAGTACCAGCTGCTGCTGCACCAGAGCCAGCAGGCGGGCGTCAGCACCCAGGAGCTGGAGGGGGAGTACCGGAGGGACGAGAACAGCATCCCTGCCTCCTACCGCAGGACTCCCTCGTCCAGGCACACCTGCGCTCCTCCGGTGAGCGCCGGGAAAACCTCTCTTCACTCTGCTTCGCTTTAATTTAGCAATTCTAATTAGGGCTCTCCTGCTGGGGGAGCAGAGGAGGGTTCAGGCAAGGTTAGCGCTAATTAAATGGGGATATTAATCTCCCCTCCTCAGATGACGCACCGCATCTATTAACAAGCGTTTGGAAATAGCAGTTAATGTAACCAATCAAATGAACTTCTGATTTACGCCTTCACTCTTTGAACCGCTGCTGTTGTTGTTGTGCAGGCGGCGGCTGAGGGAGGGGAGGGGGCGGCCAGAGAAAAGCAGCTGAGGAGGACGTTCCAGGATGCTGTGAGTCTGAGTGTCCACGGCGGCCTGATGAGTCCAGAGAGGGGGCGGAGCTTCTGCAGATCAGGTGAAACACACATTGCGTGTCTGCATGGACGATCTTATTCCACTGTCATAGTGAGAATTTCTATTCAGATATTTAAACTGAATGCTGATTTTCACTTGATTATTTCCCATTTAATCCACACGTCACCTCCTTAACATTAGCTCCATTGGTTTAACATGATTGACTGATGTATTTGGTTTGTGTTGTTGTTCTTTGCGTGTAACTGAAACATTTCTCTTCAGCGCTTGACGCAGACCTGCGATTCGCTCTGGACGACTGTCCTGAAGAAAACATCTCTGGACGCTGCCTGATCTACGTCAACAAGGTGGTCAATGCCAGAGGAAGGCGAGCAAAACAGCAGCTGCAGCCACATGCAGAGGTAAAGAAAACACACTGTGAGTGTGTTTTCATAGCCAGAGATCAATGAACCTTCAAAATGCATTTTTCTGTGACGGTATTGGGAACTACCATGAAATAATGCATTGCTATTAAGGGCTGAGTTTTTAGCTGAAATACAACAGTAAATTTTTACAAATCAAACTTAATGGAGAAAATCCTCTCGATACCCAGGTGGAACATATGAACTGTATACAGAAAGACCTGGAATCAAACTTGACTTTTAAAAACTCTATTCTGCATTTTCAGGCTTTGACCTTTGACTCTGATGGCGATCAGCTCTTGTCTGAGCTGTGTGATTCCTTCCTCCCCGAGGCCGTCACCGCCCGCCAGCTTCTGGTTTACACCACCACCACGGAGTGCGACCCCCGCCACGGTTACACGACGACGCGGAGGCGGGGCTACGCCGAGTCCCTGTGCCAGCAGGCGCACTGCGACCTGCTGAGGCTGACTGACGGCCTGAACGTCCCAGAGGTCAGAGGTGACGCTTTGAGGAGGGAGCAGGCGGAGCAGGAGGAGCTGTGTGGCCTCCTGTCTGGACTGTATGAGGTGAAGCAGCCAGAGGAGGAGCAGGTGAGGGACAAGATGACAAACACAGCTCATGTTCTGCTTCTTTTAGTTTTTTTTATTTGAACAGTCAGATTTTTCTGCTCTGATGAACCTTGACTGATGACTCCTTGTAGATCAGAGCTTATGTGGAGCAGAGAGACCAGCAGGGCCCTCTAGTGGTGACAGGAGGCCCCTGCACAGGGAAGACGGTGCTGCTGGCACATTGCTCTCAGCAAGTAGGTGGACTAAAGTCAAACCTGGTATATGTCTGATACTGAAGGTAAAGTCTGCCTCTGCTTGTGTAGAAGATTCATCAGGTGTAACAGAAGAACAAAAGAGGTCCTGCCTGAAGTCAAACTGCACGGAGAATCAGAGTTATGTCACCAATCTGAGAAATAAAACACCCAGATCTGCTGAATCAGAGAGGAAATGCCGATCAAACACGTTATCTTTTTACATGTCAACATCCATCAGTGTAAACAAAAAGGAGACAGATCAGAGACCCTGAGGTCCAGTGGGAACGAAAAGAGTCCGTTCCTTTCATGCTGCTTGTGACAGAACGAAACTTACTCCGTCTGTTGTCCTGAAGCACAGAACTGCTCCGAAAGAGGCTGTTTAAAGTTTAAAGAGAGGTGACAGTCATTTGTTTGAGCTGTGTGATCAATAGGTTTCTTTTGTACATATTTGTGTTTAGTTCCAAGCCACAGAAATATTAAAACAACGTGCAGCTTCTCTCTTTATGTTTCATCTTCAGTAGGCCTTATAGGAGAAGTGTATATAGTCTGAATCAAGATTAAAGGGTTCAGTCTATAACTTCCAGTTATGTGATGGGAATTACCAGAGAAAATGTTTAAGCCACGCACCCAACCAGTCAGAGGGTTGAAACAAGAAAAAAACAAGTGCTTTGTAGCCTGATTTTGCACATTTCTGCATGTTTGTAACATGTGAGATGTTACATATTTCTAATATGCAACAATGTATTGCGTTTCTCTCCACAGATAAAGTCGTGGTCCGCAGACAGCGATCCTGTGGTGATCTGTTATCTTTGCAGCCTATCAACCGACCCCTCCCCAAAACATCTGCTGTCCAGCCTCTGCAGTCAGATCGCTGACAGTTACCTCAGCTCTTCCTCCAGGCAGGATCCCAGCGTCTGCCTCCACGCTAACCAGGAAGATCCGAGCTGCTGCACCACGAACACCGGCCACCTCGGATCCAGCTGCAGCTCCACATCTGCCCTGCACTCCCACCAGGAGCCCTGTGTTCATGGCCCTGGTCTGAACCAGTGGAACCAACCGTGTCTTGAACCAGAGGAACTCCACTGGATTCTTCTGAAACCAGACATTACTCTGTCTGATATCAAAGATCTCCTCTCTTCTCTACTGAGCCTCCTGCCCTCAAAGAATCGGCCTCTTGTGCTTCTCCTTGACGGATTGGACCAGCTGGAAAACGGCTTTGGTCCTCAGATCATCGAGAGCCTCCCCTCCCCTCTGCCTCCGCATGTCAGGCTCATCCTCACAGCTTCATGTTACCGAACACGCCTCCTGCACGCCATCACACTGCACTACCTGCAGCACAGCGCGGGCGGCGAGGGGAAGTCCGTGTGCGAGCATGTCCAGCTGGGACCGCTGGACAGAAAGCAGGGTGTGAAGATGTTGGCGTCGCTGCTGGGAGGTTCAGGGAGGAGGGTAACCTCAGGACAACAGGCTCTGCTGAACCAGACGCTGAGTCGCTGTGGTCTCCCTCTCTATGTTCGACTTCTGCACACACACACGTCGCTGTGGCGCTCTGGTATGACCCACACAGAGACCTAATCAACTTAAACAAGGTTCTTTTAGGCACAAAAAGAACAGCAAGGTGTGATCATTTTGATTTGATAAAAATGAAAACACTCCTCCTACTTGACCGCCTTCCATCGTTTCTCCCTCTCTCCCCAGATTCAGATGTGACCGACTCGTCTCTCCCTGACTGTGTCCATTCAGCCATTTCTGCTTTCTTGGACCTCCTCCAGCTCAAACATGGCTCCTCTTTGGTGGAGCGGGCCGTCTCCATCATCACCCTGTCTCGGGCCGGGCTGACCGAGTCCGAGTTGGCAGATTTGTTGTCCAGACACAGTGAAAGCAAGGTGACACAGGTTGACCTGGAGCAGCTCCTTCTGGATCTGAAGGGCTTCCTGGTGAGGAGAACGGCTGCAGGGTCTCAGGTTCTACAGTGGATGAGCCGCCACTTCAAACTGGTTGTGGCTAAAAGGTTTCTTGGCAGTGAGGAGGTGCGGAGGCAGATTCACGTGGAGATTGCAGATTATTTCAGTGGTCGCTGCGCTCACGGAGGCGACGAATCAAACGGGAAAGATGGATTCATTTCACACATCAACAAACATCCATCTGGGAGACCGTTTGTCTTCACTGCGTTCAGCGATGTTGTTCAGGTGAGCTTGAGGAGGGTTGTAGAACTGCCTCATCACTTGAAGCAGAGCGGCAGGTGGGAGGATTTGCAGTGCGGGTTGTTCGTGTCCTTCAGCTTTCACCAGGCGATGGTTCAGGCTGGACTCCTGGCAGAGCTGGTGTCTGTGCTGGAGACCTGTGAGGACTCAGCTCAGGCTGAGTTTTTAAGAGAAAGGCTCCTCCTGGCAGGAATATTGAAGTCCTCTGCTTGCTTCCTGCAGAGTTCACCTCTGCAGCTGTGTGCAGTGATGGAGTCAGGACTCCTCCCTTATCTGGAGGTCTTTCCCACACTCAAGAGCTACGTCAGCGACATCCGACTGGAGAGGATACGGCGAGGAAGCGGGTTGGGAATATCACTTTCTCCCAGTCCTTCCTCTGTTCTCCCCATCCAGCATTTAAAGCACAGTAATAAAACCAAAGACCATTGTGTTACGGGAACTGCTGCTGCAGAGTTTGGGGTTGTGGTCGAGCTTTTAAGTGATGGCACAGCTTGGGTTTGGAAAGGCTGCGGTTGTGCAGTAACTAAACTGTCGCTGATGTGGGAGGAGACCGAGCTGAAGTTTGCAGGAGTGAAGAGCAGCGGTGGACTGATCCTGCTGTCAACTCAATGCCACAAACATTTTGTGTGCCATGCAGCAGGTCCAGAGATGTTTCAGATTAAAGCCCCGCTGAGACCAACGTCCGAATCGAGCCAAACACTGAATAAAGTCGAGGGATTCGTCTCTTCTCAGAAAAAGTTGCTCATGTGGTGGAAAGATGAGAATTTTGTGAGTGTGTTTGACACTGAGACTGAGATCATGACTTATTTCCAGTGTCAGAGCAGTGTGACCTGCGTGGTTGTGTCCTCTGATGGCTGTAGTGTGTACTGTGGGCAGGAGGGAGGCTCAGTGTCCATATTCGACACTGAAAGCAGCTCTCTGCTTGGCACCTGTTCAAACTCAAACCACGGTGTGGTCGCATCAATAATCCTCAGTGAGGATAGCCAGAAGATGGCATGTGTTGACAGGACGGGGAATGTAGCCCTGTGGGATGTGGCAGCCAAAACACAGCCGGCAAGGCTTGTTAAGGAAATCTTCCATCGGGGTAAATCCAACAAAGTCCTCAGTACAGATTATTCTGCAGAAACCGACTCTCTGTTGCTGTGTGGAGCTGAACAGGTTAGTCTGTATGATACGTGCAGCTGGGAGCTGTGGGACCAGTTCTTGGCTCCACATCAGAGAGCCTTCAGCCACGCCCTGCTCTCTCAGGATGGCCACCTTTTGTTGGCTCTTTTGGAAAGCTGCACGCTGGTCCTGGTGTGGCGGATCACCTCCGGGGAGTGTGTTCTCTCCTTAGAAACCAACAGGCAGCCACATGCACTCCTCAAAACAGACACTGATATCATTTGCGTAGCTCAGGACGGCTGCCTGACGGTGTGGGATTCAGAGATGATCGCTGCTGCTGAAACGACTCCAAAAATGAAGTGTGGAGTCAAAGCACTGATGGTTGACCCCAAAGGGAAGTGGTTCTACTCCGCCGATGGGTCAGAGCGGGTGTGGCGATGGCGTTTAGACTCCAAACTCCCGCATGCTTGCTTCCTGCACGGTGGCCCTGTGGACAAGCTGCAGCTTTCTCCAAACGGCGTCCACCTCGTGTCGCTCTCTGCAGGAGACATCTACGTTTGGCAGACAGCCAGCGGCGACAACGTCGTGCGTATCCGTGGCAGCAGGGCAACGGACATCCTCATCACGCCAAACAGTCACTTTGGAGTGAGCATCTCTGAGCGGGGCCTCTCTCGGGTTTGGAGGTTGGCGCAGGGGAGTGTTGTGTGCAGCATCCACCTGTACCTGTCCGACGCTCAGGTGTCACCCGAAGGAGCCTTCCTCATCGGCCGCCGCCGCGGAGACCTGGTGGCCGCCAGTCTGTGGTCGGGCTCCATCAGCAAGCGCTTCTCCTGCGTGGAAGGTTCGGAGCACGTCACGGCCTTCCACACGCTCACCCAGCACCCGGACTACGTGCTGGTGATGGCCGCCTCGGGGGCGGTGTACACCTGGAAGGTAACCGAGGAAACGGCGTGCAGGCACTTCCAGCTGCCGCAGGCATTTCTGTGTCGACCGCAAGACTTCCAGATGTCCTCTGACTGCAGCTACGCTCTGCTGTCCACTGATCACGGCACCATCAACCTCTTGGACCTCTCTCAGGTCAGACTGTGCACTTTCAAAAGTGACGGTCCCATCATTAAAGCCTGTTTGGATAAAAAGGGAAGTTTTGCCGTGTATGTATCACAACCAGCCAGCCTGGAGAAGAGCTGTACCTGTTTCCTGCACACAAGGCCGGTCCTGACCGCCATCCGACTGTCTGACGGAGAAACAATGGGCCGTGTGAGTCTGCCGAAGAACCCTCTCACTCTGGCCGTGTGTGGGCAGCTTGTGTTTGTGGGTTTGGAGGATGGATCCGTCGCTGTCTACTCTCTTTCCAGCGTCACCGTCAGTGAGAACCAGTTCAGGAGCAGGGGGGATTTAAACAGTCAAGCCAAACAGTGTCCTTTTGATAAAGACGTAACCTGCTGGTTCCCTCGAGTCACCGCCTCTGTTACATGGCCTTAAGATTCATGGAGAGGGACTGAATCTTAAAAAATGACACGGAAATCAGGTTCAATAAAATACATTACAGGCTTTTCCAGGTGTAGCAGGATGAGCTTGACAACTGTCAGGATTTTTTCACAAAAGAAAAGAAATTTCCAACAAAATTTGTATCAAATATTGTATGAGCAGTTAAAACAGTAATGTGATGAATAAATCTCCAAAAAAAAAAAAAAAAAAAAATCATCTTTTCTGGTGGTTTTTCGGTTACAAACACAAGTGTATTATCACATTCACTATTAATATTCAGCAGATCCCACTCAGTCAAATATTTATTTCACAATAAAAGCACAGTCAGTGAGTCAGGAAGTGAGAGAACAAAGGCAAGTAAACAAGCTTAGCCTTAAATAAACTTGATTTGAATTGGATGACTCTCCGAGAATCCGGTAATTGGACTCTCCTGGGTCTTCACTAAGTTTCATTTCTGTAAAAACAAAACCTCTGCCTGGTTGCTCTGTGCCTTATTTGTGGTAGCTCCTGATATTATTTACAATGTATAGGTATTATGTACAGGTATATAATTGTAAAACAGATACTATTCTGTTTTAAATACAATGTTGATGTTATTGTCGGAAATCAGGGCTTTGTATGTTATTATTTTAATTACATCTTGTCTACTGTTCTTGAGCGGAGAAAAAAATTGTTTAAAAATTTTTAAATGTCAGAAAAATGAACACAATGTTTGAAAATCATGTAATGTGTAATGTGTATGTGGCTGTGATTATCGTGATGCGTTTTCAACATTAAGCTCGGAAATTTGAACTCCATAAAGGTTTTGCGTACTTTGGAGTGTTAAAATTTCTAAATACTTTTGAGGAGCAAGTGTAATATCTTGTTAGGATAATAAGCTTTTGTGAAACCGATGTTTTTATTTCGAAATGCAGAGTTTTAATGTGTTCTCGAAAGCGCGGAAGTGTAATGTCCGACAGTCAGTGAAGGCATCACTGTTTGATAAAACTTTCCCGCAGCCAGAGTCAGTCAGTCAGTCAGTCAGTCAGTCAGTCAGTCAGTCAGTCAGTCAGTCAGTCAGTGTGAAATATGCAGCTGTATTGTTGGGGAGACAGCTCCAGTGGACAGTTCGGTCCCCGGGGGGGCCTCAGACCGGTGTCCTGGACTGTCCCCGGGACCATCACCAGTATCTGCTGCGGAGACAGTCACACCGTATTCCTCAACGCAGATGGAGACGTCTTGTCATGCGGACTAAACTCGCAGGGACAGCTGGGAAGGAGCAGAAATACAGATGGAAAGAAACTGAGTGAGTAATTCATAATAATAACAATAATAAAAATGATAATAATAATAATAATAATAATAATAATAATAATAATGATAATGATGATGATGATGATGATAATAATAATAATAATAATAATAATAACAACAATAATAATATAAAACCTTGACTATTGTAGGTATTTTATGTGTTATTGCCTCTCGTGAGGCTTGTGATTTTATTGAAAAACTGCCTCTTTCATTTGATACCTGACGGGTTTATTGCATCCCTCTGACGTTACGCAGTTTTTATTGACCGGCTGAGTTTCAGTTTCGTTTCATCCTCCTCAGTCCAGAAACGAAACTTATCAGAGGAGCTTCTGTCAGAAACAGCTGTGAAAGGAAAGCAAAGTCTTTAGAGTTTGGTCATGGTTATAGGGAATTAGTCTTCATGTTTAATTACTCAGGAATACACAATACTGAAATATATAGTGAAAGTGAAAAAGGTTCATTCTCTTTGTATGTCCTGGAGAGTAGCTGGATGATATGATCATTAGACTGGTGTGTAGAGGCAGGGAGAAAGCTGACACTTGCAGTCAGTATTACAGATTGTATTCTTGAACTTCATGTTTTTTCCTTTGCTCAGCTTTTCATTTTGTCAGTATGGAAGAGAAGATAGTTAAACATTTAATGTAAACACAGACAGTACAGATTATTCAGTAAACAATAGAACATCACTGAAACTTGAATTCTTTTTTCTTTTTTCCTAAACTCATATCCTCAAAAGTTTCAGCCTTATTTGAAAAAACACAGCAAAACTTCTGATCTTCTGAAGTATGAATTTTCTCCATGTTGTGTTTCCGATTTTTAGGAAATATATAATCTGACGTAAAGAATAAAACCCCCAAAAGTGTTCATATATAGTATTTTTACCTCTTTCTGAACTGTTGCACTCATGGTTTTAAAGTTTAAGCAACTTTAGTTTTATAGTTTGGAGCTATCAAAAGTTTTTTTCTTCCCTCTCTGAAACTCTCGGGCATCCCCGGAGGGAGTAGAGGGAGGTTCACCCTTCATGGACCTGAGTCATGCAGTGGCACCTGTCCATTATCTGAACTGATAAACCCAGACACATGCCATCCTTGATAAGCAATGCTATGAAGCTAGTTAATTCAACCAGGTCTTTCCAGTCGCAATCGGTTCAAGTTCGGGGAAGAGTTTGCATCATCTGACCAATCACAGACTGCAGAGCAGCTTATGTAACAGAGGAGATAAGCATCCTCCAGAATTTTGAAGAATTCAAACACATGAAGAAACCCAAAAGCAACACTGTTATTGCAGCAAAAGCCAGGAAGGAAAGACTCTGTTGATATGTAACTTTGTGAGATTTTACAATGTTGATTCATCTGGACTTACTGACCCCTCGAGGCCCGTGTTCTGTCTCAGTGAAATAACAGAGCTCGAGGTAAATAACATCATTGGCTCACTTAAGAGTTCCAAAGCAAAAGATGCCCATGAGTTTGACGCCTACACTCTGAAATTATGCAAAGACTCCATAGCTGAGCCTATAACACACATGATCAATTTGTCACTCAAGAGTGGAGTTGTCCCATCCACCTGGAAGATGGCTTCAGTCTAGCCTGGTAAACCAGCCCCGCCCACTCCTCATCCACGTTTGGATTTTGGAGATCCAAATCCAAATGTGGATGAGGATTGGGCGGGTCTGGTTCACGAGGCTAGCTTCAGTCATACCAATCTTTAAATCAGGGGATAGACTAAATGTAGCTAACTACAGGCCCATTAGTATTCTTCCGGTGGTTTCTAAGGTGGCTGAAAAATGGGTTGCAAAAATGATCAATGAACATCTGGTCTTTGCCCCCTACACCCTTTGCAATTTGGGTTCCACACCAATCACTCTACAGAGTTTGCAATTAGTTTCGAGAAAAAATGAAAAGCAAACTAGATAACAACGCATGTGTTGGTGCGGTATTCTTAGACCTGAAAAAGGCATTTGACACCGTTAATCATGAAATTTTATTGTCAAAATTAGCAAGTTTCAATTTCTCACCCGGTGCTTTTCAATGGTTCAAATCTTATTTATCCTTAAAGGTGCATTAAAGTGATACTTCAACATTTTGGAAAATTGGCCCATTTAGCGCAACTCCTTAGTCATTTCGAACAGCATACTTACTTTTTTTGGGAGGGCGAGCTGTTGTTTATTCAGAGGTGAGTCGGGGAAGGTTTTCGGGACGGACACAATGGAAATGGATGGTATTTTTGCTTCCCCTCTTCAAACTCATCAAATACACAATCCAACAACCCCAAAACACTTTGGTGGACACGTTATAATCCGCACATTCACTACACATGTCAAGAACCTGTCAAACGCAGTCAAGTTGAATCTAAGAAATTTTAGGCAGATTCGTCAATATATAATGCTTGGAGGCGCAAAAATGTTCTTATATTCAATGATTCTGTCACACATCGAATACTGTATCACATGCCGGTCGCTGACGAGTGTGGGTACTTCAAAATCTATAGAATCTCTTTACAAAAATTTGTTAAAAGTTTTTGACAAAAAGCCGAGATCCCGCCATATTTGTGATGTTTTACAAAAGCACAACTTCTTGAGTCTAGAGAATTTTAAGCATTTAAAATCTCCATGTTTTGTGTATAAAGTGTTTCATGGACTAGCATCCCCTCCACTGTTGGACTATTTTAAAATAAAGACTGGTGCAAGGACACGTTCCACCTCTAGGGGCGACTGTGAGGTGCCTTTCAGAAGAACTGCTTTTGGACAAAATACTCTGTCTGTGAACAGGGCCGGCTCTAGGCATAGGCGAACTAGGCGGCCGCCTAGGGCGCCACGTCCCGAGGGGGGCGCCGCGGTCGTACAAGGGGCGCCACGACGCTCTGTGTTCCATGTGCCCCGCTGTGTAGCGGTCCGACGCACCGCGCTCCTCGTCCTCGGCGCTGCCCGGCACTGATCGGTATTGTTCGGCGCACCCCCCCCCCCCCCCCCCCCCCCCCCCCAAATGTCGGGACCGCTCGAAAAACACGCTCCCAAGGGGCGCTCGTCTCGGGCTCGCCTAGGGCGCCTCTGAAGCCCGGGCCGGCCCTGTCTGTGAAGACCAGTAAGACCTGGAGCAGTCCCCCCCTCACTGTCAGAGAACGCTCCACTTTTCCTCTGTTCAGAGCTCAGCTCAAAGTGTGGCTTAAAGCAAACCAGTCTTGTAATCACTGACTCTATTTTTAACATGTTTTCTTTTGTACTAATTGTGTTCTTTTCTTCTTGTATCTGCCTTGGGACTACGGATGTAAATTAGCCTCGTGGCTATAATCCGGCATATTTACGCCTGTTATTGTCTGGCAATGCAGATGTTTATTAATGTGCACTGTCCCTATAAAATAAATAAATAAATAAATAAATAAATAAATAAACCAGACAATGTAAACAGACTTGAAAACAAGTCAAACACAAGTACAAGACTCCTTCAATGCACTCAGCGACAAGGGTTTACTTTTTTACTTACATATTTTGTTAAAGGATTACATCTCCACACACTGTAAACTCTCAGTCCCAATGTGCAGTGCTTCTTATTGTCCCGGGAGACGTTCTGATGTTCACTTCTCTGTCCATCTTCTTCTGGAAGGTCGCGTGGAAGGCCTGGGTAATGTGGTGGCCATCGCCTGTGGTCAGAACCACAGTCTGGCTGTGGGTGGATCTGGACACGTGTTCTCCTGGGGGGCAGGGGTGGATGGACAGCGAGGACTGCCGCCTAATGAACTTGCAGCCATCGGTAACAGACCAAGGTAAAACGTCACCTTTTGGAAGATACATTCACTAGTTTCTACTTAAGTACACTTTTCCAATCTGCTTCTATAGTCTTGATCCATGTTCAACTTTATTTCTGCATTTACAAAAAAAAAGAACATTCAAAGTGTCATAAAAGCTTCAGTCAAGCTCTACGCTTATCTTTTATTTATCTATTAACTGTGATCAATTAACTGTAAGTTCCTGAAATTCATTGCAGAACAATTGTTTTGGAGAACATCGACTTGTGGAAATGTACCAAATTTACAGAAGTGGTTAATATGCATGCTTTAACTTTGGCAAGCAAAGCTCTAATTTTTTGTTTTTTTATCTCACCATGATTCAGCCAGGTGCCTATACCGCTCGCCATGCCGATTATTCAGGTTGCCTGTGGAAACTCGCACTCCCTGGCATTGACCAACGGTAAGACGACGATGGCAGGAGAAATCTTTGTGTGCCTGCGTTGGACATCTCAGTCCTAAGGAGAAAGAAATCAGGACGCGGTCCCTTTTCTCACCACTTCCACAAATAAGGGTCAACAATAGAATTATCCCCCGCTAATACCCAAATATTTTTATCACTATAAACAGATATTAGTGAATATCTTCAATAAACAAAAGTTCCTTCTTTCCACTCTGTTGTCCAGGAGGAGACGTCTTTTCATGGGGTTTGAACAGTCACGGTCAGCTGGGCCAGGGGAAGGAAGTGGCGCTGCAGTACGTACCTGACCTGGTGGGAGCTCTGAGCGGCGTCGCCGTGACCCAGATTGCGGCCGGAGGGACCCACTCCCTGTTCCTCACGCTGCCGGGCCTGGTGTACTGCTGCGGTGCCAATAAGTCCGGCCAGCTGGGCCTCAACAGGGTGGATGATAAAGGTAGACGTCAGTCATTTACACCATCTGCAGGACAACTTTTTCTTTAGCACTAATAACTGCTTAATCTTAAGAGGTACATGCTGTTATCATCAAGATCACGGTCTTTAACAGGCAGGTTCAATGTCTGCATGGTGCCTGCTCTCAGACCTCTGGGTGTCTCCTTCATCAGCTGTGGAGAGTCGCACTCTGCCGTGTTGACAAAGGTACAAAGCCAACAGGCTCTCGGCTTCCCGGCTGTCCTTTACAAAATAATAGATAGTCATGCTATGTTAGTCTGAAGTTTTAACACGACTGTGTGATTTCCAGGACGGCGAAGTCTTCACATTTGGAGAGGGTTTCTATGGTCAGCTGGGTCACAGCTCCTCTGCAGATGAAGTGAGTCCCAGACTGGTGGAAGGTCTGGATGGACCTGCCTGCCAGGTTGCATGTGGAAGGCAAGTGACGCTTCCAGTTCAGACAGGATTGCTTGTTTTGGTTCAGAATCATATTCATAATTACTTCAAGAGTGACATTCTTAAGACTTCCATTAAGTTGATTTTAATGTGGTTTCCTAATAAGTAGGTACAATTTAAAGTGGGGTTTAAAGTGTGAGGGAGTGAGCCCCCGTCACAGAGCATGAACCACATTGCAGATTTTAGAAGTCTGAATTATCTAAATATTTGTATTTCAGCATGGTTTTCAACTCCCGACTCCGGGAGAGCTTCTCTCATGTTCCGAGGGAGGCTGGGGACATTGAGTCCAAGTGGACCATGTTCTCTATCTCCATTGTCGAAGCAGCTGCTTGGCGCTGTGGTTGTAAGGTCTCCGGTGCCTGCCATGGTGGAAACCCCCGAACCCGGTGGTGGACACCGGAAGTAAGGGCTGCTGTCAAGCTGAAGAAGGAGTCCTATCGAGTCTTGCTGGCTCGTGGGACTCCAGAAGCAGCTGACAGGTACTGGCAGGCCAAGCGAACTGCAGCTCGAGCGGTTGTGGAGGCAAAAACTTGGGTCTGGGAGGAATTTGGGGAAGTCATGGAGAAGAACTACCGGTCAGCCTCAAAGAAATTCAGGCAAACTGTCCAACGCCTCAGAGGGGAAAGCAGGTCACCACCAACACTGTTTACAGTGGAGGCAGTGAGTTACTGACCTCAACTGGGGATATTATTGGATGTTGGAAGAAATTCCATCACCACGTCTTGTGTGGAAGAAGTAGATGCTGAAGTCTCGGAGGGGGACTCGTCCATCACCCAAGCTGAAGTCACCGAGGTGGTTGGTAAGCTTCTCGGTGGCAAGGCACCGGGGGTGGATGAGATTCACCCCGAGTACCTTAAGTCTCTGGATGTGCAGGGACTGTCTTGGTTGACACGTCTCTATAACATCATGTGGCAATCAGGAACAGTGCCTCTGGATTGGCAGACCGGGGTGGTGGTTCTTCTTTTTAAAAAAGGCGACTGGGGGGTGTGCTCCAATTATAGGGAGACCACACTCCTCAGCCTCCCCGGGAAAGTCTATTCCAGGGTACTGGAGAGGAGGATTTGACTGATAGTCGAACCTCAGATCCAGGAGGAACAATGCGGTTCTCGACCTGGTCGTAGAACACTGGACCAGCTCTATACCCTTCATATGGTGCTCGAGGGCTCGTAGGAGTTCACCCAACCAGTCCACATGTGTTTTGTGGATTTGGAGAAGGTGTTCGACCATGTCCCTCATGGTATCTTGTGGGGGGTGCTTTGTGAGTACGGAGTCTGGGATCCCTTGTTAAGGGCCGTCTGGTCTCTGTATGACCGGAGCAGGAGTCTGGTCCGCATTGCCGGCAGTAAGTCGGACCTGTTCCTGGTACATGTTGGACTCCGGCAGGGCTGCCCTTTGTCACCGGTTCTGTTCATAATTCCTATGGACAGAATTTGTAGGCACAGCCAGGGGCCGGAGGGGGTCCGGTTTGGTAGCCATAGGATTTCATCTCTGCTTTTTGCAGACAATGTTGTCCTGTTGACTTCATTGCACCCGGACCTGCAGCATGCACTGGGGCGGTTTGTAGCTGAGTGCGAAATGATGGGGATGAGGATCAGCACCTCCTAATCCGAGGCCATGGTCCTCAACAGGAAGAAGGTGGTCTGCCCCCTCCAGGTCAGCAGAGAGACCTTGGCCCTAGTAGAGGAGATCAAGTCTTGGGGTTTTGTTCAGAAGTGGGGGATGGATGTAGCATGAGATTGACAGGCGGATTGGTTCAGCGGCTGCAGTGATGCGGTCATTGTATCGGTCCATTGAGGTGAAGAGGGGGCTGAGCCGAAAGGTGAAGCTCTCAATTTACCAGTCAATCTCCGCCCCCACCCTCATCTATGGTGAGGAACTCTGGGTCATGACTGAAAGGACAAGATCCCAGATGCAAGCGGCTGAAATGAGCTTCCTCTGTAGGGTGGCTGGGCGCTCCAGAGTTAGCTTGAGGAGCTCAGTCACCAGGGAAGAGCTCAAAGTAGAGCCGCTACTCCTCCACATTGACAGGAGCCAGTTCAGTTGGCTCTGAAACCTCTTTAGCATGCCTCCTGGATCCCTCCCTGGGGAGGTGTTCCTCACATGTCCCACTGGGAGGAGACCCCAGGAAAGACCCAGGACACGCTGAAGAGACTATGTCTTTCAGCTGGCCTAGGAACACCTCGGGATCTTCCCGGAAGAGCTGGAGGAAGTATCAGGAGACAGGGAAGTCTGGCCATCACTACTTAGACTGCTGCCCCTGCGACCCGGTCCCAGATAAGCGGTATAAAATGGATGAATTGATGTATGTATTTCACTATAGATTGATTTATACAGGACGTAAACAGATCTGTCTTATGCATTTACAAATGAACTTCATTTGTTGTCCCCCCAGGCATCACACTCTGGTTTTGGGTTCCTCTGGCCAGCTGTGGGCTTTTGGCAATGGGTCGAAAGGTCAAACTGGAAGTGGAACGACGGATTGCAGTCTGAGTCCGGCTCTGGTCCAGCTTCCCTGGACCACTGACAGCTCGGCAGCCGTACCCAGCGGTTCGTACGCTCCAGCTCCGGCTCTGAACACAGATGTTGGATTTTAATGAGGCCCGTGTTGTTGAATCTAAATAGACCCAATAGACTGTTGTTGTGATTCTTCATCGGCCCTCTTGACACACAGTGAAATTATTTTCTAATATTTTGATGCTCCTAATATGTAGATGAAGGTCATGAGGTGTAAGACTAACAGATTTCTTTCATATTTACCAGACTTGAAAATATCAGCTGGATGGAACACAAACTTCACCTACTCTTCACCTGCACAGGTAAATATACTGAAGTTCATAGATTTTACAGTAATGATCATTAAAATAATGATTTAAAAAATCATTTTTTAATACCTTGTTTTTTTCCCTTCAAAGAGAGTACACCATGGACAGATCATTGGTCGACTCGATGAGGCCAAATTGCAGAAGTGGCTGTCACAGAGACATGGCAGCACTGAAGCAAAGAAGTGATTCACTCAATTTTGCAATTGTCCCGACATGCATTAAATAATTCCCACAACTTTAAAATGTTCATAATGTTTTTCTGTATTTTTTATGACAGAGAAATCGCAAAAATGTTCTTGACAAGTTCAAGTCTCGTTGCAAGTTTCACAAAAGCTGAGTGAGTTTTTTTTTCCAAGTGACTCAAGTTTCAGCTGAATTTAAGCAAGTTTCATTAAGAAAAACTGTCACTTTTCTGTGTTCATGTTTTACGTTCAGTGGGTTTCTACTGAAAGCCGACGCCTTGACTGTGGACCTTGAGGCTGCCAGTCGCACCTTCGACCAGATGCTGAAAATACCGTGGATCAAACAATCAGTGAGGAGCATAAACACTCAGTTATTTCGACTGAAATTGGCTGTTGATATATAGACAATGATGAACTAGATTATTAAAATGTCCCACTTCCGTCCATGCAGGTGAACATGAAGGTCCTGATTAACTTGCTGGTGGCGTCACGAACTCTCCTGAAGTGTCCAGAGATCCTGCTGGTCCTGCTGAGCTGCCCCCTCCTGCTGGAGGACTCCAATGTCATGAACATGGCTTTACCTGTGGCGGTCGTTATCGATCATCTCAATGAGAAAACTGTCTCCAGCCTAAGTAAATACCTCAGAAATACACTATGAGAATGTACTGTACTAATGATTGGATTGTTAGCTTGCATGTCAGCAATTATTACACAACAAACATCTAATGATTCTGATTAATGGAATGTATTCTCTTTGTAAAATGCTGTATCTGTGTTTTGTTGTGTCTGCAGGAAGTTGGTGGTCTTCGCTGCCTGTTTCCCTGCTGATCAGGCACATCATGGTCTTCAAGCAGGCGCTGGCCTTCATGCTGGCGAACGGCCTCCTGGCTACCCACAACGGCTTAGTCAGATGCCTGCTGAATGCCCTCAAGCTCCTCTACAAAGTCAGTATTTAATGTTCGTCACATTAGGTTTGGTGTTTAGAATTACTTCACTGATCTGAGGCCAGTAAAAGTTGAGTAACAGTGACTGAGACTCATCATCAGATCTGACAGACATGAGACCCTTAGTGCCCCGAATCTAACTCCAGCCTGTGAATCTCCAAACAGCGCAGACACTGATGTTTTTTAAAGACTAAGGAACTTTTCAACCTTAATGAAACATTTTAACATGTTTTGTGATGATACATCAACTTACAACTAGTTGAATGACCCCTCTGTCACGGCCTGATCGTCAGTATTGCTTTCACTTGGACTAAGCAGCTGTGAGGAGGGTGGTAGGAACCCTGCACACTAAAAAACTCCAAATGTGCGAACTGCTTTACGGCATGCGTCACATCATGATATAACATTGTTTAGCCACCATTAGATTCATTACCTCGTTGCTATCCGTCCTTCACACAGTCACTGGAAACAAATGTAGGCGAGTTCAGTCCGACAGCATGCCGCCGGGAGCAGCGTTTTACCACGCCACGCGCTAGTCCTCATGGGAACTGTAGTATTCCTTCACTACCGCTTTGTCCACTGGTGCCGCCAAAATCAACGTAAACTGAAAGTTCCTTTGTGTTGCTTTAAAATCCTGACGATGGCAGAACTATTTAGTTGTGTGAGAAACGTCAGGCGTGGCGTGTGAATGGGCTGAAATGTGTGAGAGTTGAGAACCCTGTGTTTCCTTTTAGCACTGCAACCCGCTGCAGCACATACGTATTGACCCGCCATCATGTTGCTACACTGCAAAAACTGCAAAAACCCAACATCTTACCAAGTTCATTAGTATTGTTTTCTGTCAAAATATCTCATCCCACTTGATTTAAAATTTAATTTAAATAGAGAGACTTATTTCTTGATTTAAAATTCTCTTATCAAGATCCCTTTTTAAGTAAATTGTATTTGCTGCATTTCTCTAGTTCTAAGAGTAATTTTCTTTAATTTAGGGTTTATATCTTGTGTTTGGGCTACTCTTTTTTTGTAGCATATTCCTCGTAGTCGTAGTGGGTGGCAGCGTTCCAGGCGCGAGCTTGTATCCCGCCCAGTGGGTTTATTACGTGGGAAAAGCAGTCTTTGCCCTCCTGCATTTTATTGGTTCATACCGATTTGTATCCAGAAATACTGAGAAATGCAAGCATAATTTTGAGCATAATTTTGTCTAGATATGTCCTCGATCAGCATAAAAACGCTACATGAACATGTGAACATGATTTTCATTGAAGTAGGTCTTTAAAAGAATAATCATGCATTATTGGTTGAAAAGTTTAAACAGATCTCGGTTTATTTCATTGTTTTTTTAATCCATTTTCAAAAAACTATCATTGCTCTCGTACTTCATATTGTCAAAGCTAAGTACTGTTTCTAAAATGCGAAATTAATTTATTTTTTTCATTGTCGTTCCTTTTTGTTGTGATAAATGTTTATTCACAGGCAAACAAAGTTGGAAGGTCCTACAAAGTCCCACTGAGCACCTTTTATGTGGAGGAAATAGAAACAACTCTGGAACCATTTCAGGACTTCAATCTGTGGCTGCTGTATGCTGCAGAGGAGGTAAAAACTTCACTTTAGAGGTTATACAGTGTTACATTGTCTCAGATCAGCAACCTGCCCGTCTGTCTCGAGTCATCAGTTTGAGAGCTTCTCCTGAAATGATGACATACTGGTGGTTCTATTGAAGGATCAAGAACAGACTCCTGCCATCTTCTGTCGCTACCCCTTCCTCTTCACTCTGGTAGCCAAGGTGGCGATGTTCAACATCAGTGCGCGTGTTACGAAGGTATTCTTTTTAAAAGTGACATTATGTTTGACTTCCAGCTTCTTTTGGAGTTCGACCCCATTGATGCTTTTCATGTCTTAGAGCTGTTTTTCCTCTTCTTCTTCTTCTTTTTTTTTCTTTTTTAAATGTCAGGTCGCGCATCGTTTCGTTCATCAGATGGCTTTGGATCAGCCTGAAATTGCGCTGACGAGCCCAACAGACTCGGCCCCGCCGCCGGTCTTCCAGCTGACTCTGAGACGAACTCACCTGGTGGAGGACACCTTCCGACAGCTGGACGCAGCCGAGCACTGCGCCTACCGGAGGGAGCTTCTGGTACTCTCAACGTCTCAGTCTGTAAAATCAAAAAATAAAGTTGACACGGTCTTAAGCTAAAATGTGTGACTCTTATCATAATATCTTGACACTTCTCTCTATCCATTTCTGAATTTTTTAGACACGATAGGTCATGATTACTTTACTTACAAAATATCCTTTTGTTTGCTTTCGAATTCCAGGTGCAGTTTAAAGATGACAGGAAGTTGATGAACGTGAACAAAAAGGACCTTTTCCTTCACATTTTTGATGAGCTGATAGCGCCTGAGTCTGAGATGTTCATGCACAACGAAAGCAAGACTCTGGTTTGGTTCCCTCCCAGGGTAGGTTCAGGTTCACTCTAGAGGAAAATACAGCAAGTTCTGAACTGGTCAGTTATGTGAAATTACAACAGTTTTCTGTTTCCAAACCAAAACCAGCCGAAAGTGGAGGAGAAGCGCTACTTTCTGTTTGGGATCTTGTGCGGTCTGGCTCTTTATAACCACACCATCATCCACCTGCCCTTCCCCCGGGCTCTCTTCAAAAAGCTGCTCCGCGTGCGGCCGACGCTGGACGACTTGAAGGAGTTCCAACCTGTGGTGGCAGAGTAAGACGAATTTTTAAAGATGTGCAACTCATATGATCCATTTTAAATATTGAAGTTCAATCGACTCTGCAGTGATTAATTATACTGGATAGGTAATTGGATAGGTAATTATAGAAATGAAGACTTTTTTTTAGTTAGAGTCAGATCAGATGTGTTTGTTTATGAAGAAATATTATAAAGCACGTTTGAGTCATTTTGCAGCTGTAGTGGTCCAGTAGCAAAGTTAGCAACGTCATCCAATGCGTGCTTGTGGAAACTATCCTCAGCTGTTTTCTGTTTCTTCAGGTCTTGCAGGTACATTCTGGAGGAATGCTCTCCTCATGAAGTGCAAACTCTGGAGACTACTTTCACCGTATGTTTCACTCTGTTAGTTTTTTTTTTTTTTTTTTTTTTTTACCATGATGCCAGTCTGCTATATTTACACCTGCTGTATGTATTGCAGGTGTCCTGGGGTGGTGAGGAAGTAGAGCTGGACCCCCAACAACCGAGGAAACTGGTCACAGGGTCCAACAGGTTGGTTTCATAGAAGAAGTGACTCTACCATCACTGCATCATACTCTAGTCTTCAGTGTGTTTCTGATGAGATCCAGCTCTCCCTGTGAGCTGACAGCTGTTCTGCATGTGCGTCGTTCTCGGAATACAAACATCACATCTGCGCCCGTCCAATAGACTGATCATAATGATGCATTTATGAGCAACATCTTTTTGCCATTTATGACTTTGGAGCAGTGTGTGGTAAACTTCAAGCCTCACACACATCGTTTTTGTCAACTTCTTTGTTTTTTTGTTCCCCTCAGGAAAGAATTTGTTGCCGCCTATGTCGACTATGCCTTCAACAAGTCGGTGGAGGGAGTGTTCGAGGCGTTCAAGCGAGGGTTTTTTAAAGTGTGCGACATCAGAGTGGTGGAGTTCTTCCAGCCGGAGGAGCTGCAGTCGGTGATGGTGGGCTACAAAGACGCCGACTGGGAGGTGCTGAAGCAGGTGTGCAGAAGAATTACAGTCATCTGAGAAATGCACACAGAGACAGAAACCGCTTTTACAAGATTACATCTTTATTTTATTGAAGAGTTGGAAACCAGGCATCAGAAATCATGAATAAAAGTTTTCTTTATTTTTGTTCTGACTGAACTTGAACACCTCAACCAAGACTTTCTGTGTTATTGTGTTGAGTGTCCAGCCTCATGATCTTTTCTTACAGAGAGCAGCTTTCCTGCTCACAGTCGACCTGAGTGACGTTTCTTCTCATCCTTCCTGATCAGAACACTGTTTATGAAGGCGAATACCACGCAGCGCATCCCAACATCCTCATCTTCTGGGAGGTGTTTGACGGCCTGACTGAGGACGAGAAGAAGAAATTCCTCTGTGAGTGTTTCGATCTGCACGTGACGAGTTCAACACTGTCACACTTCACGATTCGTCTCACCTCACCGAGTAACATCCTCCCTCAGTGTTCCTGACCGGCTGCGACCGCGTGCCTTTCCTGGGGATGGAGTGCATCAAGATGAAAGTGGCCGTCCTGCCCAACGCCACCGAGCTGCACCTGCCGGAGTCGCTCACCTGCCACTGCCTGCTGCTGCTGCCCATGTACGGCAGGTACCCGGTGGACAGAACCATGAGGAGCAGACTTCTGGAGGCTATTAATCACAACAGAGGCTTCTGGAAGTGAAGGCACTCTGCCGGTTTTCAACCTGCAACCTGTCCAGAGTTCTTTTTCTTTTTAAAAATGCATACGCCACATTATCGTAACGTCATAACACCTGAAAGCATTCTACACAAGTAAACCGTGTCTTATGACAGTTTTACAAACTAACACTGTGTGCAACTATTTGTATTCATTTTCATATCATGCATGCTTTTTAACTTAAACTTATAGAATCACTTCTGAATACTAGATGCTATAGATTTGCAACCTTATTTCCTTTTTGACATCAAGAGTGTAATCAAGATAACAGTCACTTTTCTCATTTACATTTCACCAAGAAAAAAATAAATCATCATCTCCATAGTTTTGTCTTGTATTTTCTGATGTTGTGTGACCTGCGTGGTTGTGTCCTCTGATGGCTGCAGTTTGTACTGTGGGCAGGAGGGAGGCTCAGTGTCCATATTCGACACTGAAAGCAGCTCTCTGCTTGGCACCTGTTCAAACTCAAACCACGGTCTGGTCGCATCAATAATCCTCAGTGAGGATAGCCAGAAGATGGCATGTGTTGACAGGACGGGGAATGTAGCCCTGTGGGATGTGGCAGCCAAAACACAGCCGGCAAGGCTTGTTAAGGAAATCTTCCATCGGGGTAAATCCAACAAAGTCCTCAGTACAGATTATTCTGCAGAAACCGACTCTCTGTTGCTGTGTGGAGCTGAACAGGTTAGTCTGTATGATACGTGCAGCTGGGAGCTGTGGGACCAGTTCTTGGCTCCACATCAGAGAGCCTTCAGCCACGCCCTGCTCTCTCAGGATGGCCACCTTTTGTTGGCTCTTTTGGAAAGCTGCACGCTGGTCTTGGTGTGGCGGATCACCTCCGGGGAGTGTGTTCTCTCCTTAGAAACCAACAGGCAGCCACATGCACTCCTCAAAACAGACACTGATATCATTTGCGTAGCTCAGGACGGCTGCCTGACGGTGTGGGATTCAGAGATGATCGCTGCTGCAGAAACGACTCCAAAAATGAAGTGTGGAGTCAAAGCACTGATGGTTGACCCCAAAGGGAAGTGGTTCTACACTGCCGATGGGTCAGAGCGGGTGTGGCGATGGCGTTTAGACTCCAAACTCCCGCATGCTTGCTTCCTGCACGGTGGCCCTGTGGACAAGCTGCAGCTTTCTCCAAACGGCGTCCACCTCGTGTCGCTCTCTGCAGGAGACATCTACGTTTGGCAGACAGCCAGCGGCGACAACGTCGTGCGTATCCGTGGCAGCAGGGCAACGGACATCCTCATCACGCCAAACAGTCACTTTGGAGTGAGCATCTCTGAGCGGGGCCTCTCTCGGGTTTGGAGGTTGGCGCAGGGGAGTGTTGTGTGCAGCATCCACCTGTACCTGTCCGATGCTCAGGTATCACCCGAAGGCGCCTTCCTCATCGGCCGCCGCCGCGGAGACCTGGTGGCCGCCAGTCTGTGGTCGGGCTCCATCAGCAAGCGCTTCTCCTGCGTGGAAGGTTCGGAGCACGTCATCGCCTTCCACACGCTCACCCAGCACCCGGACTACGTGCTGGTGATGGCCGCCTCGGGGGCGGTGTACACCTGGAAGGTAACCGAGGAAACGGCGTGCAGGCACTTCCAGCTGCCGCAGGCATTTCTGTGTCGACCGCAAGACTTCCAGATGTCCTCTGACTGCAGCTACGCTCTGCTGTCCACTGATCACGACACCATCAACCTCTTGGACCTCTCTCACGTCAGACTGTGCACTTTCAAAAGTGACGGTCCCATCATTAAAGCCTGTTTGGATAAAAAGGGAAGTTTTGCCGTGTACGTATCACAACCAGCCAGCCTGGAGAAGAGCTGTACCTGTTTCCTGCACACAAGGCCGGTCCTGACCGCCATCCGACTGTCTGACGGAGAAACAATGGGCCGTGTGAGTCTGCCGAAGAACCCTCTCACTCTGGCCGTGTGCGGGCAGCTTGTGTTTGTGGGTTTGGAGGATGGATCCGTCGCTGTCTACTCTCTTTCCAGCGTCACCGTCAGTGAGAACCAGTTCAGGAGCAGGGGGGATTTAAACAGTCAAGCCAAACAGTGTCCTTTTGATAAAGACGTAACCTGCTGGTTTCCTCGAGTCACTGCCTCTGTTACATGGCCTTAAGATTCATGGAGAGGGACTGAATATTAAAAATGACACGGAAATCAGGTTCAATAAAATACAGGTGTAGCAGGATGAGCTTGACGACTGTCAAAATTTTTTCACAAAAGAAAAGAAATTTCCAACAAAATTTGTAGCAAATATTGTATGAGCAGTTAAAACAGTATTGTGATGAATAAATCTCCAAAAAAAAAAAAATCATCTTTTCTTGTTTATAGGTGGTTTTTCGGTTACAAACACAAGTGTATTATCACATTCACTATTAATATTCAGCAGATCCCACTCAGTCAAATATTTATTTCACAATAAAAGCACAGTCAGTGAGTCAAGAAGTGAGAGAGCAAAGGTAAGTAAACAAGCTTAGCCTTAAATAAACTTGATTTGAATTGGATGACTCTCCTGGGTCTTCACTAGGTTTCATTTCTGTAAAAACAAAACCTCTGCCTGGTTGCTCTGTGCCTTATTTGTGGTAGCTCCTGATATTATTTACAATGTAAAAGGTTTTACAATTGTAAAACAGATACTATTCTGTTTTAAATACAATGTTGATGTTATTGTCGGAAATCAGGGCTTTGTATGTTATTATGTTACATCTTGTCTACTGTTCTTGAGCGAAGAAAAAAATTGTTTAAAAAATTTTTAAATGTCAGAAAAATGAACACAATGTTTGAAAATCATGTAATAAAACTCAGTTTAAAAAATAAATGTGAAGTTGATTTTTTTATGTGGCTGTGATTATCGTGATGCGTTTTTCATCATTAAGCTCGGAAATTTGAACTTTATAAAGGTTTTGCGTACTTTGGAGTATTAAAATGTCTAAATACTTTTGAGGAGCAAGTGTAATACCTTGTTAGGATAATAAGCTTTTGTGAAACCGATATTTTTATTTCGAAATGCAGAGTTTTAATGTGTTCTCTAAAGCTTGGAAGTGTAATGTCCGACAGTCAGTGAAGGCATCACTGTTTGATAAAACTTTGCCGCAGCCCGAGTCCAACTCAGTCAGTCCGTCAGCGTGAAATATGCAGCTGTATTGTTGGGGAGACAGCTCCAGTGGACAGTTCGGTCCCCGGGGGGGCCTCAGACCGGTGTCCTGGACTGTCCCCGGGACCATCACCAGTATCTGCTGCGGAGACAGTCACACCATATTCCTCAACGCAGATGGAGACGTCTTGTCATGCGGACTAAACTCGCAGGGACAGCTGGGAAGGAGCAGAAATACAGATGGAAAGAAACTGAGTGAGTAATTAATAATAATAATAATAATAATAATAATAATAATAATAATAATAATAATAATAATAATAATATAAATGATATAAAACCTTGACTATTGTAGGTATTTATGTGTTATTGCCTCTCGTGAGGCTTGTGATTTTATTGAAAAACTGCCTCTTTCACTTGATACCTGACGGGTTTATTGCATCCATCTGAAGTTACGCAGTTTTTATTGACCGGCTGAGTTTCAGTTTCGTTTCATTCTCCTCAGTCCAGGAACGAAACTTATCAGAGGAGCTCCTGTCAGAAACAGCTGTGCAAGGAAAGCAAAGTCTTTAGAGTTTGATCATGGTTATAGGGAATTAGTCTTCATGTTTAATTACTCAGGAATACACAATACTGAAATATATAGTGAAAGTGAAAAGGTCTTTGAATGTCCTGGAGAGTAGCTGGATGATATGATCATTAGACTGGTGTGTGTAGAGGCAGGGGGAAAGCTGACACTTGCAGTCAGTATTACAGATTGTATTCTTGAACTTCATGTTTTTTTTCTTTGCTCAGCTTTTCATTTTGTCAGTGTGGAGCAAACTTACACACACACACACACACACACACACAGCATAAAAATGAGAGAATATAAATAAATAATACACATGGAGTGCAAGGAAGAGAAGATAGTTAAACATTTAGTGTAAACACAGACAGTACAGATTATTCAGTAAACAATAGAACATCACTGAAACTTAAATTCTTTTTTTTCTTTTTTCCTAAACTCATATCCTCAAAATTTTCAGCCTTATTTGAAAAAACACAGCAAAACTTCTGATCTTCTGAAGTATGAATTTTCTCGATGTTGTGTTTCAGATTTTTATGACATATATAAAAAGAATAGAATAAGAATAAAAACCCCAAAAGTGTTCATATATGGGTGATTCTCTGAATTCGGTGCTCTTTGAGCTTTCTGAGTATTGAAAAATATTCCACAAAAAATTGTGTTTCTAATAATTGCATCTGATGAAGGCATATTTGAACCTCAGAGAAAATAGGAATTCCCACCTTAGGCATGAAATCCAAATGAATGTGAAATATTATTGATTTAAAATGGACTGGCTGGTGCAACATTCAACCCCGTAACAGCGCTTCAACCATGTAAAAGTACTTTTTTGTTACGGAGTTGAATGTTACGGGGTTGAAGATTTTAGCTAAAAGTAGTCACACATCCATCATTAGCTAGGGTGTAGAGCATCATATACCATGAGGAAAACAAGAAATTCATGTATTTTACCAAGACAATTATTTGCTTTTACTCAAACAATAGTAAGTATCATTTACGTATGTAACAGAGTTGAAAGGTTGAGCTTGACGATGTCAATCTGATGATAAAAACAATTAAATATCACAAAGAAAGTATGCTAACACTTTCCTCTCTTAACAGAATGTGCGGGAAAATGATGAGAGATGTCACTTTCTGGATGCTGAAGAACTTGGGCTGAACCATTATTTTGAAAAGGGGGGGGGGGGTGATATGGTGTTACGGGGTTGACTGAGGGACATGGTTAAATATAGCCATTGTATAAATTGTATACATTTTTAATGTATTTTTCTTATATTTCTTCAATTTAGGTAATCATAGACAAGAAAATTATTATATTAGCAAACATATATATATTTACTGGATATTTTTATTTGGTTTATATTCAATGAAAAAGTAACTTTGGTAAGTGGGGACATGTACATTTGGCAGGCCTCTCGGCCTCAACAAGTCATACAATTTTTCTAAACATAATTTTAAAAATATATTTGTGTGTGTCGAGGTGTAAAATCTTCAGCCCGTCTCCATGAGGCCGCTCCAGCCGAGGCTTCCCCTCCAATCACGCCTCGATCCACAGAGCCTTTTTGGATCCCAATATCAAGGTGTACAATAAGGACCTGCCAACTTCTGGCTGTTTAGTGCGTGAATTTATTACAGGAAGATGTTGTTTCCCTGACAAGGAATTGTAGTCTTTTGAGTCCCTGGTCTACCCGTAAGTAGCGTCCAGCAGGCAAAAAGCGATGTCTAATCTCTGTGTGTCTATTTCTGATTCCCCGCTCGCAGGCGGGGTTCTCAAACAGTGGTTCTCGGTAGTTTTCCATCGTCCGCCCCGCCCTCTCTCCCAGGCATGTGGATCTCCCAGGTTCCGCATCCTGGGTTATCTCGCCCCGACAGTCTCCGTCTTTCACTCCCTCAAGCGTTATCTGCAAGAACTCAGACGAGAAAAACTTCCCGGGACCTCATGTGCTTTTTTCATGGTTAAGGTTACAAATCATTAAGAAATACAAAAGCAGCTGCAAAACAAAGTTAAATGCATATTATATTGTGATATTTTCCCCTGAGTATCATATGTGAGCAAGCAAGTATTAGAATAAGGATATTGAAACTGAAATAAATTCCCACATGTGCTATAATGTAAATACACATGGATCCTTCAATTTCTTGTTTTAAAATGCCTTTTGTGATTCACTTTAT
Organism: Salarias fasciatus; assembly: GCF_902148845.1. Taxonomy (NCBI): domain Eukaryota; kingdom Metazoa; phylum Chordata; class Actinopteri; order Blenniiformes; family Blenniidae; genus Salarias; species Salarias fasciatus. The sequence continues at coordinate 7,027,505 of NC_043758.1, read as the reverse complement.
ATGAAAATCTTTGAGGTAAAAGCGTGGTACACCAAAGTGCACCGAATTCAGAGAATCACCCATATAGTATTTTTACCTCTTTCTGAACTGTTGCACTCATGGTTTTGATTAAAGTTTAAGCAACTTTAGTTTTATAGTTTGGAGCTATCAAAAGTTTTTTTCTTCCCTCTCTGAAACTCTCGGGCATCCCCGGAGGGAGTAGAGGGAGGTTCACCCTTCATGGACCTGAGTCATGCAGTGGCACCTGTCCATTATCTGAACTGATAAACCCAGACACATGCCATCCTTGATAAGCAATGCTATGAAGCTGGTTAATTCAACCAGGCCTTTCCAGTCGCAATCAGTTTAGGGAAGAGTTTGCATCATCTGACCAATCACAGACTGCAGAGCAGCTTATGTAACAGAGGAGATAAGCATCCTCCAGAATTTTGAAGAATTCAAACACATTAACCAGCCCAAAAGCAACACTGTTATTGCAGCAAAAGCCAGGAAGGAAAGACTCTGTTGATGTGTAACTTGGTGAGATTTCACAATGTTGATTCATCTGGACTTATTGACCCCTCGAGGCCCGTGTTTTATCTCAGTGAAATAACAGAGCTTGAGGTAAATAACATCACTGGCTCACTTAAGAGTTCCAAAGCAAAAGATGCCCATGAGTTTGACACCTACACTCTGAAATTATGCAAAGACTCCATAGCTGAGCCTATAACACACATGATCAATTTGTCACTCAAGAGTGGAGTTGTCCCATCCACCTGGAAGATGGCTTCAGTCTAGCCTGGTAAACCAGCCCCGCCCACTCCTCATTCGCGTTTGGATTTTGGAGATCCAAATCCAAATGTGGATGAGGAGTGGGCAGGTCTGGTTCACGAGGCGAGCTTCAGTCATCCCAATCTTTAAATCTGGGGATAGACTAAATGTAGCTAACTACAGGCCCATTAGTATTCTTCCGGTGGTTTCTAAGGTGGCTGAAAAATGGGTTGCAAAAATGATCAATGAACATCTAAATAAAGGTCTTTGTCCCCTACACCCTTTGCAATTTGGGTTCCGCACCAATCACTCTACAGAGTTTGCAATTAGTTTCTAGAAAAAATTAAAAGCAAACTAGATAACAACACATGTGTTGGGGCGGTATTCTTAGACCTGAAAAAGGCATTTGACACCGTTAATCATGAAATTTTATTGTCAAAATTAGCACGTTTCAGTATCTCACCCAGTGCTGTTCAATGGTTCAAATCTTATTTATCCTTAAAGGTGCATTGAGGAGTTTGCACGTTTTATGCAAAACAGCGGCCCCTGCAGGCCTTGGGCATAATGCAGCTTAGTGAAACACTTGTGCCTGTAGCTTGCGTGCATGGAAGAGGGGAACTCCTTCCTCGCTCTTTTAGTAAAATTTAAGTTTCTTTTAACTGGTGGAGTCTGTGCTGGAGTTGTGGCAGTGCTAGAAGCCAGTCTTTTCTTACTTTGCAATGAATAAGTCAGGGCACATTGTACACATCATTAAAAATGTGTAACATATTTATGGTGGAAAATAAGTACTTTTTAAAGTTGAAAAACTCCTTAATGCACCTTTGAGAAAACAGTTTGTTACGATTAATGGTATCAAATGCCCTGCTCTGGATGTCCCTGTAGGAGTGCCGCAAGGGTTAATACTTGGTCCACTGTTATTCTCCTTGTATACAAATGATCTGTCAAATACATGAGCTGAAGTGGACTTTCAAATGTATGCAGATGATGCAGTTGTCTTCACACATGCAAAAACTCCTAATGAGGCTTTTTCCATCCTGACCTCGACTATGGAACAGATAAATCAATGACTTTTCAAATCTTGCCTGTTGCTCAATAGTAAAGAAACGGTCTGCATGATGTTCTCCAAACAGTCTTTAAACATTGCCCAGTCTGGTGTATTTTTAAGAGTTGAAGAACTAAAAATTGTTCCTGATTTTAGGTACTTAGGTGTGACTATTGACTCAACACTCAGTTTTAAAAAAACATGTCAAGAACCTATCAAACACAGTCAAGTTTAATCTAAGAAATTTTAGGCAGATTCGTCAATATATAACGCTTGGAGGCGCAAAATTTTTCTTACATTCAATGATTCTGTCACACATCGAATACTGTATCACATGCTGGTTGCTGACGAGTGTGGGTACTTCAAAATCTATAGAATCTCTTTACAAAAATTCGTTAAAAGTTTTTGACAAAAAGCCGAGATCCCACCATATTTGTGATGTTTTACAAAAGCACAACTTCTTGAGTCTAGAGAATTTTAAGCTTTTCAAATCTGCATGTTTTGTGTATAAAGTGTTTCATGGACTGGAACCCCCTCCACTGTTGGACTATTTTAAAATAAAGACTGGTGCAAGGACACGTTCCACCTCTAGGGGCGATTGTGAGGTGCCATTCAGAAGAACTGCTTTTGGACAAAATGCTCTGTCTGTGAAGGCCAGTAAGATCTGGAACAGTCTCCCCCTCACTGTCAGAGAACGCTCCACTTTTCCTCTGTTCAGAGCTTGGTTCAAAGTGTGGCTTAAAGCAAACCAGTCTTGTAATCACTGATTCTATTTTTAACATGTTTCTTTTGTACTATTTGTGTTCTTTTCTTCTTGTATCTGCCTATAGGGACTACGGATGTAAATTATCCTTGTGGCTATAATCCGGCATATTTACGCCTGTTATTGTCTGGCAATGCAGATTTTTATTAATGTGCACTGTCCCTATAAAATAAAAAATAAATGAATAAATAAATAAATAAATAAATAAATCAGACAATGTAAACAGACTTGAAAACAAGTCAAACACAAGTACAAGACGTCCTTCAATGCACTCAGCGACAAGGGTTTACTTTTTTACTTACATATTTTGTTAAAGGATTACATCTCTACACACTGTAAACTCTCAGTCCCAATGTGCAGTGCTTCTTATTGTCCCGGGAGACGTTCTGATGTTCACTTCTCTGTCCATCTTCTTCTGGAAGGTCGCGTGGAAGGCCTGGGTAATGTGGTGGCCATCGCCTGTGGTCAGGACCACAGTCTGGCTGTGGGTGGATCTGGACACGTGTTCTCCTGGGGGGCAGGGGTGGATGGACAGCGAGGACTGCCGCCTAATGAACTTGCAGCCATCGGTAACAGACCAAGGTAAAACTTCACCTTTTGGAAGATACACTCACTGGTTTCTACTTAAGTACACTTTTCCAATCTGCTTCTATAGTCTTGATCCATGTTCAACTTTATTTCTGCATTTGCAAAAAAAAAAAAAAATCAAAGTGTAATAAAAGCTTCAGTCAAGCTCTAGGCTTATCTTTTATTTATGTATTAATTGTGATCAATTAACTGTAAGGTCCTGAAATTCATTGCAGAACAGTTGTTTTGGAGAACATCGACTTGTGGAAATGTATCAAATTCACAGAAGTGGTTAATATGCACGCTTTAACTTTGGTAAGCGAAGCTCTAATTTTTTTGTTTTTTTATCTCACCATGATTCAGCCCGGTGCCTATACCGCTCGCCATGCCGATTATTCAGGTTGCCTGTGGAAACTCGCACTCCCTGGCATTGACCAACGGTAAGACGACGATGGCAGGAGAAATCTTTGTGTGCCTGCGTTGGACATCTCAGTCCTAAGGAGAAAGAAATCAGGACGCGGTCCCTTTTCTCACCACTTCCACAAATAAGGGTCAACAATAGAATTATCCTCCCCTAATACCCAAATATTTTTATCATTATAATTATCATTATAAACAGATATTGGTGAATATCTTCAATAAACAAAAGTTCCTTCTTTCCACTCTGTTGTCCAGGAGGAGACGTCTTTTCATGGGGTTTGAACAGTCACGGTCAGCTGGGCCAGGGGAAGGAAGTGGCGCTGCAGTACGTACCTGACCTGGTGGGAGCTCTGAGCGGCGTCGCCGTGACCCAGATTTCGGCCGGAGGGACCCACTCCCTGTTCCTCACGCTGCCGGGCCTGGTGTACTGCTGCGGCGCCAATAAGTCCGGCCAGCTGGGCCTCAACAGGGTGGATGATAAAGGTAGACATCAATCATTTACACCATCTGCAGGACAACTTTTTCTTTAGCACTAATAACTGCTTAATCTTAAGAGGTACATGCTGTTATCATCAAGATCATGGTCTTTAACAGGCAGGTTCAATGTCTGCATGGTGCCTGCTCTCAGACCTCTGGGTGTCTCCTTCATCAGCTGTGGAGAGTCGCACTCTGCCGTGTTGACAAAGGTACAAAGCCAACAGGCTCTCGACTTCCCGGCTGCCATTTACAAAATAATAGATAGTCATGCTCTGTTAGTCTGAAGTTTTAACACGACTGTGTGATTTCCAGGATGGCAAAGTCTTCACGTTTGGAGAGGGTTTCTATGGTCAGCTGGGTCACAGCTCCTCTGCAGATGAAGTGAGTCCCAGACTGGTGGAAGGTCTGGACGGACCCGCCTGCCAGGTTGCATGTGGAAGGCAAGTGACGCTTCCAGTTCAGACAGGATTGCTTGTTTTGGTTCAGAATCATATTCATAATTACTTCAAGAGTGACATTCTTAAGACTTCCATTAAGTTGATTTTAATGTGGTTTCCTAATGAGTAGGTACAATTTAAAGTGGGGTTTAAAGTGTGAGGGAGTGAGCCCCCGTCACACAGCATTAACCACATTGCAGATTTTAGAAGTCTGAATTGTCTAAATATTTGTATTTCAGCATGGTTTTCAACTCCCGACTCCGGGAGAGCTTCTCTCATGTTCCGAGGGAGGCTGGGGACATTGAGTCCAAGTGGACCATGTTCTCTATCTCCATTGTCGAAGCAACTGCTTGGCGCTGTGGTTGTAAGGTCTCCGGTGCCTGCCATGGTGGGAACCCCCGAACCCGGTGGTGGACACCGGAAGTAAGGGCTGCTGTCAAGCTGAAGAAGGAGTCCTATCGAGTCTTGCTGGCTCGTGGGACTCCAGAAGCAGCTGACAGGTACTGGCAGGCCAAGCGAACTGCAGCTCGAGCAGTTATGGAGGCAAAAACTTGTGTCTGGGAGGAATTTGGGGAAGTCATGGAGAAGAACTACCGGTCAGCCTCAAAGAAATTCAGGCAAACTGTCCAACGCCTCAGAGGGGAAAGCAGTTCACCACCAACACTGTTTACAGTGCAGGCAGTGAGCTACTGACCTCAACTGGGGATATTATTGGATGGTGGAAGGAACTGCATCACCACGTCTTGTGTGGAAGAAGCAGTCGCTGAGGTCTCGAAGGGGGACTTGTCCATCACCCAAGCTGAAGTCACTGAGGTGGTTGGTAAGCTTCTCGGTGGCAAGGGTGGATGAGATTCACCCCGAGTACCTTAAGTCTCTGGATGTGCAGGGACTGTCTTGGTTGACACGTCTCTATAACATCATGTGGCAATCGGGAACAGTGCCTCTGGATTGGCAGACCGGGGTGGTGGTTCTTCTTTTTAAAAAAGGTGACTGGAGGGTGTGCTCCAACTATAGGGAGACCACACTCCTCAGCCTCCCCGGGAAAGTCTATTCCAGGGTACTGGAGAGGAGGATTTGACTGATAGTCGAACCTCAGATCCAGGAGGAACAATGCGGTTCTCGACCTGGTCGTAGAACACTGGACCAGCTCTATACCCTCCATAGGGTGCTCGAGGGCTCGTAGGAGTTCACCCAACCAGTCCACATGTGTTTTGTGGATTTGGAGAAGGTGTTCGACCATGTCCCTCATGGTGTCTTGTGGGGGGTCTGGTCCGCATTGCCGGCAGTAAGTCGGACCTGTTCCTGGTACTTGTTGGACTCCGGCAGGGCTGCCCTTTGTCACCGGTTCTGTTCATAATTTCTATGGACAGAATTTGTAGGCGCAGCCAGGGGCTGGAGGGGGTCAGGTTTGGTAGCCATAGGATTTCATCTCTGCTTTTTGCAGACAATGTTGTCCTGTTGACTTCATCGAACCCGGACCTGCAGCATGCACTGGGGCGGTTTGCAGCTGAGTGCGAAATGATGGGGATGAGGATCAGCACCTCCTAATCCGAGGCCATGGTCCTCAACAGGAAGAAGGTGGTCTGCCCCCTCCAGGTCAGCGGAGAGACCTTGGCCCTAGTAGAGGAGATCAAGTATCTTGGGGTTTTGTTCAAAAGTGGGGGATGGATGGAGCGTGAGATTGACAGGCGAATTGGTTCAGCGGCTGCAGTGATGTTGTATCGGTCCAATGAGGTGAAGAAGGGGCTGAGCCGAAAGGTGAAGCTCTTAATTTACCGGTCAATCTCCGCCCCCACCCTCATCTATGGTGAGGAGCTCTGGGTCATGACTGAAAGGACAAGATCCCAGATACAAGCGGCTGAAATGAACTTCCTCCGTAGGATGGCTGGGCGCTCCAGAGATAGGGTGAGGAGCTCAGTCACCAGGGAAGAGCTCAAAGTAGAGCCGCTACTCCTCCACATTGACAGGAGCCAGTTCAGTTGGCTCTGAAACCTCTTTAGCATGCCTCCTGGATCCCTCCCTGGGGAGGTGTTCCTCACATGTCCCACCGGGAGGAGACCCCAGGAAAGACCCAGGACACGCTGAAGAGACTATGTCTTTCGGCTGGCCTAGGAACACCTCGGGATCTTCCCGGAAGAGCTGGAGGAAGTATCAGGAGACAGGGAAGTCTGGGCATCACTACTGAGACTGCTGCCCCTGCGACCCGGTCCTAGATAAGCGGTATAAAATGGATGAATTGATGTATGTATTTCACTATAGATTGATTTATACAGGATGTAAACAGATCTGTCTTATGAATTCACACATGAACTTCATTTGTTGTCCCCCCAGGCATCACACTCTGGTTTTGGGCTCCTCTGGCCAGCTGTGGGCTTTTGGCAATGGGTCGAAAGGTCAAACTGGAAGTGGAACGGCGGATCGCAGTCAGAGTCCGGCTCTGGTCCAGCTTCCCTGGACCACTGACAGCTCGGCAGCCGTACCCAGCGGTTCGTACGCTCCAGCTCCGGCTCTGAACACAGATGTTGGATTTTAATGAGGCCCGTGTTGTTGAATCTAAATGGACCCAATAGACTGTTGTTGTGATTCTTCATCGGCCCTCTTGACACACAGTGAAATTATTTTCTAATATTTTGAGGCTCCTAATATGTAGATGAAGGTCATGAGGTGTAAGACTAACAGATTTCTTTCATATTTACCAGACTTGAAAATATCAGCTGGATGGAACACAAACTTCACATACTCTTCACCTGCACAGGTAAATATACTAAAGTTCATAGATTTTACAGTAATGATCATCAAAATAATGATTTAAAAAATCTTTTTTTAATATCTTGTTTTTTTTCCCCCTTAAAAGAGGGGACACCATGGACAGATCATCGGTCGATTCGATGAGGCCAAACTGCAGAAGTGGCTGTCACAGAGACATGGCAGCACCGAAGCAAAGAAGTGATTCACTCAATTTTGCAATTGTCCCGACATGCATTAAATAATTCCCACAACTTTAAAATGTTCATAATGTTTTTCTGTATTTTTTATGATAGAGAAATCGCAAAAATGTTCTTGACAAGTTCAAGTCTCGTTGCAAGTTTCACAAAAGCTGAGTGAGTTTTTTTTTCCAAGTCACTCCAGTTTCAGCTGAATTAAAGCAAGTTTCATTAAGAAAAACTGTCACTTTTCTGTGTTCATGTTTTACGTTCAGTGGGTTTCCACTGAAAGCCGACGCCTTGACTGTGGACCTTGAGGCTGCCAGTCGCACCTTCGACCAGATGCTGAAAATCCCGTGGATCAAACAATCAGTGAGGAGCATAAACACTCAGTTATTTCGACTGAAATTGGCTGCTGATATATAGACAATGATGAACTAGATTATTAAAATGTCCCACTTCCGTCCATGCAGGTGAACATGAAGGTCCTGATTAACTTGCTGGTGGCGTCACGAACTCTCCTGAAGTGTCCAGAGATCCTGCTGGTCCTGCTGAGCTGCCCCCTCCTGCTGGAGGACTCCAACGTCATGAACATGGCTTTACCTGTGGCGGTCGTTATCGATCATCTCAATGAGAAAACTGTCTCCAGCCTAAGTAAATATCTCAGAAATACACTATGAGAATGTACTGTATTAATGATTGGATTGTTAGCTTGCATGTCAGCAATTACTACACAACAAACATCTAATGATTCTGATTAATGGAATGTATTCTCTTTTTAAAATGCTGTATCTGTGTTTTGTTGTGTCTGCAGGAAGTTGGTGGTCTTCGCTGCCTGTTTCCCTGCTGATCAGGCACATCATGGTCTTCAAGCAGGCGTTGGGCTTCATGCTGGCGAACGGCCTCCTGGCTACCCACAACGATTCAGTCAGATGCCTGCTGAATGCTCTCAAGCTCCTCTACAAAGTCAGTATTTAATGTTTGTCACATTAGGTTTGGTGTTTAGAATTACTTCACTGATCTGAGGCCAGTAAAAGTTGAGTAACAGTGACTGAGACTCATCATCAGATCTGACAGACATGAGACCCTTAGTGCCCCGAATCCAACTCCAGCCTGTGAATCTCCAAACAGCGCAGACACTGATGCTTTTTAAAATCCTGACGATGGCGGAACTATTTAGTTGCGTGAGAAACGTCAGGTGTGGCTTGTGAATGGGCTGAAATGCGTGAGAGCTGAGAACCCTGTCTTTCCTTTTAGCACTGCAACCCGCTGCAGCACATACGTATTGACCTGCCATCATGTTGCTACACTGCAAAAACGGCAAAAACTCAACGTCTTACCAAGTTCATTAGTCTTGTTTCTGTCAAAATGTGTCATCTCACTTGATTTAAGATAATTTTAAATAGAGAGACTTATTTCTTGATTTAAAATTCTCTTATCAAGATCTCTTTTTAAGTAAAATGTAGTTGCTTTATGGACAGATAATTTTGCTAGTTTTAAGAGTAATTTTCTTTAATTTAGGGTTTATATCTTGTGTTTGGGCTACTCTTTTTTTGTAGCATATTCCTCGTAGTCGTAGCGGGCGGCAGCTTGCCAGGCGCGAGCTTGTATCCCGCCCAGTGGATTTATTACGTGGGAAAAGCAGTCTTTGCCCTCCTGTATTTTATTGGTTCATAGCGATTTGTATCCAGAAATACTCAGAAATGCAGTTTTGAGCATCATTTTGTCTAGATATGTCCTCGAGCATCATAAAAACGCTACATGAACATGTGAACATGATTTTCATTGGAGTAGGTCTATTCAAGCATCATTGGTTGCAAAGTTTAAACAGATCTCGGTTTATTTAATTGTTTTTTAATCCATTTTCAAAAAACTATCATTGCTCTCATACCTTATATTATCAAAGATAATAAGTACTGTTTCTAAAATGCCAAATTATTATTTTTTAATTATCATTCCTTTTTGTTGTGATAAATATTTATTCACAGGCAAACAAAGTTGGAGGGTCCTACAAAGTCCCACTGAGCACCTTTTATGTGGAGGAAATAGAAACAACTCTGGAACCATTTCAGGACTTCAATCTGTGGCTGCTGTATGCTGCAGAGGAGGTAAAAACTTCACTTTAGAGGTTATACAGTGTTACATTGTCTCAGATCAGCAACCTGCCCGTCTGTCTCGAGTCATCAGTTTGAGAGCTTCTCCTGAAATGATGACATACTGGTGGTTCTATTGAAGGATCAAGAACAGACTCCTGCCATTTTCTGTCGCTACCCCTTCCTCTTCACTCTGGTAGCCAAGGTGGCGATGTTCAACATCAGTGCGCATGTTACGAAGGTATTCTCTTTAAAAGTGACATTATGTTTGACTTCCAGCTTCTTTTGGAGTTCGACCCCATTGATGCTTTTCATGTCTTAGAGCTGTTTTTCCTCCTCTTCTTCTTCTTCTTTTTTTCTTTTTTAAATGTCAGGACGCGCATCGTTTCGCTCATCAGATGGCTTTGGCTCAGCCTGAAATTGCGCTGACGAGCCCAACAGACTCGGCCCCACCGCCGGTCTTCCAGCTGACTCTGAGACGAACTCACCTGGTGGAGGACACCTTCCGACAGCTGGACGCAGCCGAGCACTGCGCCTACCGGAGGGAGCTTCTGGTACTCTCAACGTCTCAGTCTGTAAAATCAAAAAATAAAGCTGACACAGTCTTAAGCTAAAATGTGTGACTCTTATCATAATATCTTGACACTTCTCTCTATCCATTTCTGAAATTTTTAGACATGATAGGTCATGATTACTTTACTTACAAAATATCCTTTTGTTTGCTTTCGAATTCCAGGTGCAGTTTAAAGATGACAGGAAGTTGATGAACGTGAACAAAAAGGACCTTTTCCTTCACATTTTTGATGAGCTGATCGCGCCTGAATCTGAGATGTTCATGCACAACGAAAGCACGAGACTGGTTTGGTTCCCTCCCAGGGTAGGTCCAGGTTCACTCTAGAGGAAAATACAGCAAGTTCTGAACTGGTCAGTTATGTGAAATTACAACAGTTTTTCTGTTTCCAAACCAAAACCAGCCGAAAGTGGAGGAAAAGCGCTACTTCCTGTTTGGGATCTTGTGCGGTCTGGCTCTTTATAACCAAACCATCATCCACCTGCCCTTCCCCCGGGCTCTCTTCAAAAAGCTGCTCCGCGTGCGGCCGACGCTGGACGACTTGAAGGAGTTCCAACCTGTGGTGGCAGAGTAAGAGGAATTTTTAAAGATGTGCAACTCATATGATCCATTTTAAATATTGAAGTTCAGTCGACTCTGCAGTGATTAATTATACTGGATAGGTAATTATAGAAATGAAGACTTTTTTTTAGTTAGAGTCAGATCAGATGTGTTTGTTTATGAAGAAATATTATAAAGCACATTTGAGTCATTTTGCAGCTGTAGTGGTCCAGTAGCACAGTTAGCAACGTCATCCAATGCGTGCTTGTGGAAACTATCCTCAGCTGTTTTCTGTTTCTTCAGGTCTTGCAGGAACATTCTGGAGGAATGCTCTCCTCATGAAGTGCAAACTCTGGAGACTACTTTCACCGTATGTTTCACTCTGTTAGTTTTTTTATTTTTTAAACATGTTATCCATGCAGTGGCATGATGCCAGTCTGGAATATTTACATCTGCTGTATGTATTGCAGGTGTCCTGGGGTGGTGAGGAAGTAGAGCTGGACCCCCAACAACCAGGGAAACTGGTCACAGGGTCCAACAGGTTGGTTTCATAGAAGAAGTGACTCTACCATCACTGCATCACACTCTAGTCTTCAGTGTGTTTCTGATGAGATCCAGCTCTCCCTGTGAGCTGACAGCTGTTCTGCATGTGCGTCGTTCTCGGAATACAAACATCACATCTGCACCCGTCCAATAGACTGATCATAATGATGCATTTATGAGCAACATCTTTTTGCCATTTATGACTTTGGAGCAGTGTGTGGTAAACTTCAAGCCTCACACACAACGTTTTTGTCAACTTCTTTGTTTTTTTGTTCCCCTCAGGAAAGAATTTGTTGCCGCCTATGTTGACTATGCCTTCAACAAGTCGGTGGAGGGAGTGTTCGAGGCGTTCAAGCGAGGGTTTTTTAAAGTGTGCGACATCAGAGTGGTGGAGTTCTTCCAGCCGGAGGAGCTGCAGTCGGTGATGGTGGGCTACAAAGACGCCGACTGGGAGGTGCTGAAGCAGGTGTGCAGAAGAATTACAGTCATCTGAGAAATGCACACAGAGACAGAAACCGCTTTTACAAGATTACATCTTTATTTTATTGAAGAGTTGGAAGCCAGGCATCAAAAATCATGAATAAAAGTTTTCTTTATTTTTGTTCTGACTGAACTTGAACACCTCAACCAGGACTTTCTGTGTTATTGTATTGAGTGTCCAGCCTCATGATCTTCGTACAGAGAGCAGCTTTCCTGCTCACAGTCGACCTGAGTGACGTTTCTTCTCATCCTTCCTGATCAGAACACTGTTTATGAAGGCGAATACCACGCAGCGCATCCCAACATCCTCATCTTCTGGGAGGTGTTTGAGGGCCTGACTGAGGACGAGAAGAAGAAATTCCTCTGTGAGTGTTTCGATCAGCACGTGACGAGTTCAACACTGTCACACTTCACGATTCGTCTCACCTCACCGAGTAACATCCTCCCTCAGTGTTCCTGACCGGCTGCGACCGCGTGCCTTTCCTGGGGATGGAGTGCATCAAGATGAAAGTGGCCGTCCTGCCCAACGCCACCGAGCTGCACCTGCCGGAGTCGCTCACCTGCCACTGCCTGCTGCTGCTGCCCATGTACGGCAGGTACCCGGTGGACAGAACCATGAGGAGCAGACTTCTGGAGGCCATTAATCACAACAGAGGCTTCTGGAAGTGAAGGCACTCTGCCGGCTTTCAACCTGCAACCTGTCCAGAGTTCTTTTTCTTTTTAAAAATGCGTACGCCACACTATCGCAACGTCATAACACCTGAAAGCATTCTACACAAGTAAACCGTGTCTTGTGACAGTTTTACAGACTAACACTTTGTGCAACTATTTGTATTCATTTTCATATCATGCATGCTTTTTAACTTAAACTTATAGAATCACTTCCAAAAACTAGATACTATAGATTTGCAACCTTATTTCCTTTTTGACATCAAGAGTTTAATCAAGATAACAGTCACTTTTCTCATTTACATTTTACCAAGAAAAAAATAAATCATCATCTCCATAGTTTTGTCTTGTATTTTCTGATATTCGGTGGAAAATTGAGCAATTTTAGACGTATTATTGTTTCATAAACTAAAATATGAGGTTGAAAAACCGGTTTATGTTCATACTCTCATTATCTCCCACTCATTTTGTGCTACTGATTGTGTGAATCTGAATAATTTAAACTTCAGAGCATGTTGAATCTGTCTGAATCTGCATATTTGATTTTCGGGGGACATTTTATTAGCTGCAATATTTTGGAAAAAAAACTATCAAGCTCTCTGAGAATATGCAAGGCACACAAAAAAGCCCTGCTGTGATCGGGAGTGAAAACTTAAGCTTGCATTCAGGGAAAAGTAGCTGAAAAATGTCTTCGGAAACACAATCAGACATAAAACCAGTCTCATCTCAGCAGCTTCATCATTTTTTATTTAACCGTCAGTTCACTTCATTGGCTGTGTTCATTTTGACACTTGACCTCAGAACAAGTCCGACTCGGCCGAGAGGAAGAGGATCCACTGCTACGTGTAGAAAGAACTCCGCGGATTTGGTGAGATGTATTCTGTTTCAGTTAGTTTTTATCTAAAAAAGTTGGAAAAATGTGTAAGAGTTTATCATCGAGTTTAATGTAAGAAATTCTACTGGAAGCAAAACACTGACAGAGATCTCGAAAGAAAAGAAGAGAGAATTGATGAGTTAGTTGTTTTGTCAGTCATGTCTACATATGAACTACTGTGAAACATTTTTCAAAATTTATTTTAGTGGGATTTAGTCAAATTGTAAAAAAAAGATAAATATTGTAATACTTCGAGATGAAGAATAAAACAAAAAAAAGGCTTCAATTATTTAATCTATATGAAAAAAATCATGTAAACCTTATCTAAGAAACAAAACTATTGATCTAATTTGATTTTTTGAAATGCAGCTGTGCGTAAAAAGCACAGACAGTGACGTTAGACGACTCCTCAGCACATTAAAGCATTTCTGACAGTAAATTCAAGTATCTTCAACAGACATAGAAGAGTTTTTTTTTTTTTTTGCAGAAACAAACCATCTCATTTTCCCTTTCTTTATTCCATTGTCTTTCAGTATTAAACACATCTAATAATTTATGTCCTTTAAAAAACACATCAACGTTAGCTTGACATTTGATCATGAAGTGTACACCTTAATGACATTGTTCCTTAGAGCCGATCTTTCTGTTGAGGCAGCGAAGCTCAAACACGCACGACTGCACGAGCACAGACCGGTCAGCTAAACCTCATTTCCAGTGAGTCCCGGTACTCCTCCCCCCCTGAAACATAATTCACATTACAAAACCACAAAGAAAGTCCTTCTCGTCAACGCATCCACGAAGAGCCCGATGATCACTTAAAACCCTGCAGTTTCGTTCTTCGGCCCAAACGGACGGTTCGTGTGAGGTTAGTGTGCTTTTCTTTTTGGTCGGCTCAGAAAATAATCAGACCGGAGTGACGTCCACAGAAATACTACACACAGACATTCGTATTTAAATAAGTCTTACAAAACATAATTAACAGGTAATTACATACTATAGAAAAAAACAACTTAAAGCTGCTTGCTTTCTGCTACAAATTTATGAAGACGTTTAAAAAAAGAAAAAAAGGCAAATCTGCTGACATGGCTGTGCTGTGAGACGCCGCCTCACTTCTCCTGATGGCTGGCGGCGTGTCGCTCTGCTCCACGCACGAGGAGAGAGTCGTCCTGGACTCTGCTCTAACACCGCGACCACCTTCTTTGATATGTGTGCGGGGTGGTGTTTTTATTTGACTTTTTTTTTGTTTGTTTTTTGCGTGTGTGTGTAAAGGGAGGGGGGGTGAGATGGCGTTCAGACGGTAGAGTTCATCTTCTACGTGAGCCAAAGTGCGTCCGTGTGTGGAGGCTTTTATCTGACGAGGTGGAATGTGAGCCAGTACATGAAGACGGGCTGCGCCGCCGCTATGGTCATGGTCAGGTACATCCTCAGCTGGTTCCTGGCTCCTCTGATCAGCCGGCCCTCCGCCGCCGCCTCGGACAGCAGCTTCAGGCGCATTGTGCGAATCTGCACAAAAAACACACGGAGATGTGTTTTTAATCACAGTGCTAAACAGAAAACTGAAAAAACAAAAATCCCTTTTTTGTCCAAATTTCTTTGATTTTCCAATAATTAGGGACCGAGCCCCGGAGGGCAAGGTGGCCGCAGGCCACCTTGCCCGTAGGGCAAGGTCTCTATTGTTATTCGTTCGTTTATTGTCGTCGTTCTATATTATTATTATACTAACGCCCAAAGAAACGCAAATTTGACCCACTAAACATGCACGAAAACTCACCAAATTTGGCACACACATCATGACCGGCGAAAAATTTTATAAAATGGAAAAATTAACCCCATCTGCTCTCTAGCGCCACCTAGAAACAGTAAAATTGTCGCTACAGTCCGCAGGAATGTCGCAGAGAGATCAAACCAACGTTGACGCGGTCGTCTCATCAAGGTCTACATTTCACGCGCTGACACCCCTGACCTAAATCCAACAGGAAGTCTGCCATTTCCCTTTCAAAGTAAAATTATGATCAAAATCACTCCTCACGAAAAAATTATCTCCTCCGAGACCGTTTGTCGTACAGACATAAGAGTCACGCGACGTGAAAGAGGGCAAATTTCTCTACAAAAGTTGTGAACAACTTTGTCAAAAGTCTAACGGTGTGGATTTTATTAGCGTACAAAGTTGGAAGTCTGAAATCCTGCCTTGCTCCGGCCCTCATCCGTTATAATGGGGAGAAAAGGAAAAAAGTCGCCTTTTTTCAGCATCTCCAACAAGTGGCGACTGCGGCTAAACCGTGACTCCTATCAACAAACCGAGCACACGTAAAGTCTCACCAGATTCTCCCGAACAAGATGATGTAACATAAGTGGGGAAAATGTCATGATTTATGTACGTTTTCACAGGTATAAGTTGGTGTGCGCTCTGCATTTTTTTCCCTGTCAGTTATAATGGAGCCGGATGGGGAAAAATCTCGCGTTTCTCACAAGCTGAGGCCTCTGAGGTCCAAACTAAAAGTCTGACTGCTCTGAAAGCCTCACCAACTGAAAGACAACAAATTTTCCTATCAAACGTGATATTTTTTGTTCAGTTATGCCAAACAGCAAAGGAACAAGGAGCAGTTGTTTCCCAAACAGAAGCTTTGATTTTCTCCTCTCTCCACTCTAACTGAAATGACCATATATGGGCATGTATTGCAGTTACACAGCGGACAGCAGCTGTCAATCAAACTCTGCCACTGATTGCCTTCATTCAGTGACTCTCAAAAGCAGCTGGGAGAAGCTAACAACTCCATGTTAGTGGATGGAACATGCAAACAGCTCAATGTTAGTGGATGGGAGACGCTAACTACTCCATGTTAGTGGATGGGAGATGCTAACTACTCATTGTTAGTGGATGGGAGATGCTAACTACTCCATGTTAGTGGATGGGAGATGCTAACAACTCCATGTTAGTGGATGGGAGATGCTAACTACTCAATGTTAGTGGATGGGAGATGCTAACTACTCCATGTTAGTGGATGGGGGATGCTAACTACTCCATGTTAATGGATGGGAGATGCTAACTACTCCATGTTAGTGGATGGGACATGCTAACTACTCCATGTTAGTGGATGGGAGATGCTAACTACTCCATGTTAATGGATGGGAGATGCTAACAACTGCATGTTAGTGGATGGGACATGCTAACTACTCCATGTTAGTGGATGGGAGATGCTAACTACTCCATGTTAGTGGATGGGAGATGCTAACAACTCTGTGTTAATGGAAGACAGATTCTGACAGCTTCATGTTAGTGGGTGGACGTCTCAGTCGCTGGCCGGCGCGGAGGCTCGGTCCCGACCAATGCCGCTTGCGGCTTTAATTTTAGTATCAAGCTTTATTTTCAGACCACAAATTTTGCTTAATCTCAAAATGCACATCTTAATCCCAAAACACTCACCATAAAGACAAAGATGGCAGCACAACACCAGAGTAGAGAGAGATAATATGCCGGCCTCCCAAACAAAAGTCCTGCCACCACTCCTACGATCATCCTGACAAGACGGAGAGAAGAGAGAGACGCTCAGTCAGGTCTGGTACGAACGGACCTGAACAACAACAACAACGCAGGTCGTTACATACCCTACATATTTGTAGCCGGAGAAAGCCAGAAGGTCTATGGTGGTGAGGTCCGTGTTCACGGTGACAAGGTAGAGCGACAGCAGGACCGCCAGGACCTCCATGATCAGCCACACCAGCGCCGAGCTGGCCTGGACTCCCAGCAGCTCCGGCGAGAACCTCAACACCACAGCAGACAAATGAATAACGAGGGACGGTCGGCGGTCTGACATTCTTCAAAACCTTGGGACACACTGCGTGTGTGTGTGTGTGTGTGTGTGTGTGTGTGTGTGTACCGGTTCTGTGTGCCGAGGGCCAGTCCGGCCACCAGGATGTACGTGATGAAGCCCATGGTGGGGATGTAGAGATCAGGAGCGTTCACGTCAAAGCGTGGAGCCACAGGAGTGTCCTGCTGGTAGCTCACCTCCCAGTTCTGCAGCACATACACGCGCACACACACACCGTGACACACTTAGCACTGCTTGACATTTAGTCCTGATAGAGTTTCAAGTAATTTGACACACAATACAGAACGGCTCGACCCTGTGGCTGGAAAATGCAATAATGCACACGGACAGAAGTGTACATGTAAAAGCTCGAAGTGTGTGTGACCTGGATTTCTTTTTTAAGCAGCAGAAGAAGCTGCAGTGGTCCACAGAGACTCTTTCATTGTCTCACCCAGGGAACTGCGCGCAGATCTAAAGTCAGCAGGTGGAAGCAGACTAACCTTGTGCATGTAAGGAAAAACAAGGAGGCCCAGCTTCTTCCCCACGTACACCGTGTCCACGGCGAAGTAGTACTTCAGCTTCGAAATGGGGATGAACCGGTCCAGCTGAAACAAGCAGGAACACAGAGACACACACACATGATTTGATTTGAAGACTGAAGCACTTCAACAATATGAAGGGGAGGAAGAAGAAGAAGAAAAAGAGGTTACATTTTTGTCCACCATCTCCCTTCCCTGGGTTGCCAGGGAGCTTCCGTACGCCATGGCCAGGTTGGACATGGGGTCTGAGAGGATCGACTGGCCAGGAAACCCCTGAGGACCGGGCTGCTGGTTCCTGTACAGGCGATGCCACACAGTGACTCAGCTGAATGAACACTTCAATACAGAAGCGAAGAAGAGACTGAAGCTCATGTTGAGCATATTGTAACAGTTGTATATAATTATGTGTCATTTTTAACTAGTATAAGCCATGCTGAGGGGTGTCTGAGCTGTGCTTCAGACTGGATTGTTGACTGACAGTGGACCGCCCACCTGAAGCCCGCCTGTGATCCGACTCCAGCTCCACTGGTATCCTCAAACAGCTGGCTGCCATCTGAGCCGTCTGCAGAGCTGTTCCTGAGACGCATATTAGGCTCTGCAGGAAAAATGAACACAGAGTTGGAGATATGTCAAACTCAGCATTAGATCTTAACCAATTTGTTTGACACTGCATTTCTAGGCGATGCATTAGGAAAGCGGGACAAGGAAAGCCAACAAATGCAGCCACAATTAAAAGGAGAAATGAGAAAAGCAGCTGTTTGCTTTCTTCTGCACGGCAAGAAATATTCAAATTCACAGACACTCGAGTCGTTGTGTAGATGTGCAACACAGCAGTGTTTCCCTTTAAAAGTACTTCAGTGTTTATTAAACTAAGCGGAGACTGATGCAACACAACAGAAATGCTTGTGCTTCGAGGTTTGTTTCCTAATTACAACTAATACAAGCTAATCTTGGAAAACTAGAGTGAAAGCTCCTGCAGAAAGTTTACTGTACGTTTCTGAAAAAGTTTTTAAAAACACTGGTATGAGTTAAAGTGAATTGGAAAGATGATTAGTTAAATTTTACATGCATTAAATGTTCTCATACTCCCGATTTCAAAGCTCTGAGCAAAAGAAAGAGCTCTTTTTAACCATCATTACCAGAGGGAGCGATCACTTCATCACACACTGATCACAAGACAAGACTGCTCTGTTTCCTCACCACCAACACAAAAACATTCACTGTGGTTTGATGCAATTTCTGATGCAGGGGCAGATCTGGCTGCATGGAGTGTTTCTTTTTAAATTATTATTTTTGCCACAAGTCTCCTCTCATAGATTCAATATTTTCTTGAAATCTCTCAGTTTTCAAAGTTACTTCTTCTTTTGAAAATGAAACAAATTGCAAGAGTTGGAGGAGGAAGCAACTACTGCTCTCCAAACTGTCCACTGTTCCATCGTTTAATGAACAATAAGTGAGAATACAGTCCAGGATGATTACATCATGTATTTTGACATTTATTATAATTCTGTTTCAATGCCTGGAAGGTCTTGAAATGTCCCACCTAGACCTGGGTATAATAAAATCTAACAAACAGGAAAGTTTCAGTTAGAAACTTCCAAATAGGAAGCCACGTCCAAAGCTCAAGAACATCACTCAACAGAATTTCTATATGAGGAATTAGATTTCCTCCTGATGGACTTTATAATACCTTCCAACCTTCTTTAAGTTAAACAATGTAACTCTCTAGCTAGTGAAAACAACAGTACTGTAAGCGGAAGCTATGGATATCGAATCTACAAGCATAATTTCGTTCACTCGTTTAATAATGACAATGTTTGTTATTTGGAAAGAGACTTTCCCAAACGATAACTTTACGAGTTCCCAGCACACGAAATAAACATCACTAACACCATCAGTAAACAGGGAAATCACTTCATCCGAAACACCACAGACACCAAAACACTCGTCAACCACTCTTTTATGAAGAAAGCATAAATAGGTCACTGTCACCTGAATCATAATGACGATAAAGTTTGCTGTAAACATTAACAATAAGAACAGTGGCCAAAAATAAAGAAGTGTAATAAATCAGAAGATCGTTAACCAGCCAAGCCCCGTTTTATGTCAAGAATTAGCCTGGCAGCACTCCGCTCTTTTGTAACACGATATACTGAAGGCACACGCTCAGAACTTTAATTTATTTTTTTCTTCAAAGCCATCTCTCGTGACGGCCAACCTTTTACATTGGTGAACATGTCCACCTTAGTGATCTGAAGTGTTTCATATCAATGGCTAGCCTCAGCCGGCAGACAGCAGCGACCCGATGTTGCGGGTTAGGTGGTTTCCCTGGTAACTGATGGCCGATTTCTCCCAGCGTCCTTCGTTACTGCTAGTAATAGCAGATGTTATACAAAAGAACAGGAATCCGAAGCTATTCAGTCGAATACCGTTTAACCGCATTCACAATACAGTCATATCTGCTACAACAAAGCACACTAAAGGGCTGTCGGCCACCAGTTAACAAAGAAACCAATTAATCCGAAACACCAGAGGGTTAGCAACACCATTTACGTTAGTCTGCAGACAGTAAGCGGCGCGAATGAATAAAACTACTGATCGGATCATTGAAACCACGTACGTAACTTACGCTGTCTGAAGCCACTCTGAGTTGCAGTATAATCCATTTGGAAAAGCAGCAGCAGCTCTCAAACAACCAACTAAACTCTGCACCTCTCGTGTCTCTGTGTGTGTCTAGTGCCGAGCAGCTGCTGTCATTCTTGGATCGAACCGGAAGTGAAACAATTCTACTTCCGCTTTGCTGCAGCTTGGAGGAGGAAACATCCCTGTGCTGATGCCATCTGCTGTTGAATCTTCACATTGATTTGCAGTCTGTTTTCTGATCCTTTTACGATTTTGATTCACTCAGCTGGCTGCGAAATCACACACTGAGAGGACAAATATGATGCGTTTAAATCCTCGAGGAAATGTACTCAGCCTGTACTTGAAATCCTCTTCAGCTCGTTGATTTAATATGTTTGTGCTCTCACTGTAAAAAAAAACACAATGGCAATGGCAGATTAAAAGCACACAAATATGGGTTCAGATCAGTGAAATCAAAATGTCAGGTCTGGATATGTTTACACTCAGAATAAAACGATACCTTGAGAACTGCTGACATATGCATTTTTTTAAATCAGCAATTAAAATATTGTTATATGAACACACTTTTCCATTAAAAATTGCATTTTATTTATTTTATTATTGCAATTTAGAAAATTTTAACTATATTTATTCTCAATTTTATGCGATTCTTAATCGTTTTGTTTTAATAGATGTCATAATCTTAACTTCTTTAGATTAAGATTGTCCTGTTTTAATGTATTTCTATGAAAGGCACTGTGAAGGTCTTTGCATCTAAATGGTGCTATATAAATAAATTTGACTTGACAGGGTGCATGGATGTATACTGTGTGTGTGTGTGTGTGTGTGTGTGTGTGTGTGTGTGTGATTTAAAAATATATATTATTTTTAAATCTGTAGTTTGTGTGTAATCCGTAACACCACATAAATCCCAGGACACACACACACACACACACACACACACACACACACACACACACACACACACAAGTATCCAAGTACTGGTGTATGTATATATATATATATATATATATATATATACATATATATATATATATACATATATATATATATATATATATATATATATATATATATATATATATATATATATATATATATATATATACATATATATACATATATATATATATATATATATATATATATATATATATATATATACATATATATATAATAAAAATAATAAGAAAAAGAATCATTTAAAATAGGTCATTTCCGATTTATTATCTCAATGAACTATTCATATCAAGTGCAGACATTTTCCTTCAGAGAAAAAAAGAACTTGTCCTGTTAATATTTAATTTCATCTTGGGAAATATGATCAACAGACAGAAAACTAAAAAAAGAAAAAAACAGTGCTGGTTTGAACAAGCTTACAGATTTACTACACAAGTGCCTAACAGATGGATGGAAAATAATGTTACAGCCATGCTAAAATACACACTGCTACTAGTGTACTACTAGTATACAAGTACTGGTATATTTGTGTGTGTGTGTGTATATATATATATATATATATATATATATACCAGTACACAGTACCAGTATGTGTGTGTGTATATATATATGTATATATATATATACCAGTACTTGTATACTAGTAGTACACTAGTAGCAGTGTGTATTTTAGCATGGCTGTAACATTATTTTTCATCCATCTGTTAGGCACTTGTGTAGTAAATCTGTAAGCTTGTTCAAACCAGCACTGTTTTTTTTTCCAGTTTTCTGTCTGTTGATTATATTTCCCAAGATGAAATTAAATATTAACAGGACAAGTTCTTTTTTTCTCTGAAGGAAAATGTCTGCACTTGATATGAATAGTTCATTGAGATAATAAATCGGAAATGACTTATTTTAAATGATTCTTTTTCTTATTATTTTTATTTTAAATTTGAAACTATTCAACTTGATACACCTCATCATGAAATGTATGTGAAATGACTTGGGACTGAAAGCTTTTGCCTTTGCGGAACTCGATGTGTGTGTTTTGTTGTGACGTTCAGACTGAGGAACATGCCTGCATGTCTGTGAACAGAAGCAGCCACATTCCAGGTGGAATATCTTGGTGTAAAGAGATCAGCTATAACTGGAAACTGATAATCAAAGGAATTTCTTCCTGTAAGCGAATAGGAGTTGACAAACATCCTTAGCTGCTTTTCTCATTTCATCAAGTAAAGTGAAATCGTGTTTTTGAACTGTCGGTGGAAAAATGAGTACCCACAGGAAACCCTTGCACAGGGAGAACATGCAAACCCCATACAGAAAGGCCCATCCACCATGAGGTGAGAGTGTGAACCATGACATCACTACACAGCCTTTGAGCAGTGAGGTTTCAGACTACCAAATGGAAATCCCCTGTTCCCAGCCTCTAATTCAACCTTGTAATAATACCATCAATCTTGCCAATAATCAATAATATTAAAGACCCCCCCCCCAGCAAACAGTTTTTAATTGGATTGCTGATATTCATGTGGGAAAATTCAGAAATTATACCTCTAATAAAGACTGAAAGTGTTTCTTTGAAAGTGTACATAACAGTTACTTAAGACAATATTTACTTCCTGAATCAAAGTTCCCCCAGCTGGCGACTTTTATTTTCACTTCACATTTACTGTAAGGAGTCGTCAAACTAGAATGGTGACTTCAGGACACGATTACTATGAAGTGTGTGCATTCATAAATGTGTTCAGCACAGCAGATCTGCTCTGTCGTGCTGTGCAGCCATGGCGTATTCTTCCTTAAGACGATATCAGCCAGATTCTTCAAGGAACCACAGCCCAGGTAATCTGCAATTAATCACAGTATTTCATTCATTAAGCTTTTTGTGCAGTTATGTGCAAGTCAAAGCTGATTTCTATTTACATTTTTTAAGAATACATATTTGCCAATAAATATGCAGAATACAGTCTGAACCATTTAATTTCAAAACTACAAAACTGAAGGAGCACCAATGTAAATTACAGCGGATGCTAAAATGTAACCTTTATAACACTTTACAAAGTCAGTAATCTCTCATACTTGTGAATGAATTGTTAATTATTTTGGTCAGATTTAATCAAAAAAATGCAAAAATCTCAGCCCTGACCTGTTACTTTCAGCATTTTTGTCTCTTAACGTATATTAAACAACAGTTTATCTAATGTGTTGAAAAATTTATAATTGTGTTTTTGGCCAAATATTGTTGAAGTTACTGTCAGTAAATTAATGTATGATACAGTGTGCACAACTACAGTAAATGGATGTTACTGTGTTATACATCAGCAGTTTTACTTATCACACACAGTGTAGAGTATCTTGGTGTGAATATATTTTACATTAAAGTCATGGAAAGATAATGTGAAGACAAAGTCAGAAAACCTTACAGTTCTAATTTCAACACTGTAGAAAAGCTACAAAAAATCTCATCAAAAGGTTATTTTTTAATTGTCTCTCTCTAAATTTGAGAAAACATAATTCTTTTTCATATACCTTATACTGTGGCTGTTTGATTTTATCACTGTGAGGATAAGTCAGAGTTACAGTTATAGGATCAAAATACTGTAGTTATTTATACTGAAGCTTGTCACATTGGGAACTGAGGGCATCACATCTATAGTGTCTGAATGTCAAGACTTCCTGATAAGTCTTTAATGAAACTCACTTATATTTTGTACAAAGCCCCAAAGAAATTGAGCTGGTACACGAACGTGAACTAAACACATTTCTTTTGAAAATGTTGTTTCAGGTGAAGAAATGCGACTGGTGCTGGTTGGAAAAACAGGGAATGGAAAGAGTGCGTCAGGAAACACCATCCTCGGATGGGAGGCTTTCGATTCACAGCTCTCTCCAACTTCTGTCACGTTGGAGTGCAAAAAGGCCAGAGGGGTGGTGGACGGCCGCAGGGTCGCCGTGATCGACACACCAGGAATTTACGACACCAAATACAAAGAGGCGGAGGTCATCCAAAAAGTGAAGGAGTGCGTCTCCCTCTCCGCTCCCGGCCCTCACGTGTTCCTGATCGTGGTGAAGCTGGGGAGGTTCACAGAGGAGGAGCAGAACACCGTCGAACTCCTGCAGCAGGTGTTTGGATCCGAAGCTGCAAATTACTCCATGGTTCTCTTCACTCAGGGCGATCAGCTGAAAAACACAACAATAGAAGGATACTTCAGTAAATGTGGAAAACTGAGCCATCTGATTTCCAAGTGTATGTGGCGGTATCATGTTTTCAACAACATGTCCGCTGCCAGGAGTCAGGTGACCGAGTTTTTTATAAAGATAAAAAGTATCATCAGCGATAACCAGGGGAAATTTTACACCAACGCAATGTTCCAGGAGGCTGAGAGAGCGATCCAAGAGCAACAGAGGATGATTCAGGAGGCCACAGCGGAGCACAAACACAGAGAGGAGGAAAAACTCAGGAAGATGCTTCAAGGGGAAGAACTGCAGGCGATGCTCAAGAGACTCGATGCCGAGTACGAGAAGAGCGCAAGAGAGAAGGCAGAAAAGAAAAACAAATTTCTTAAAGGCGGCATGATATTGACCACGGCAGAGGTGGGTGTTGCCATCGGCGCCGCCGCCGCAGTCGCCGGGGGTCCGGTCTGCATCGGGATCGGAGCGGTGGTGGGAGGACTGGTCGGGGCGGTGGCGGGAGCAACGATGCCGATCGCAGCAGAAGCTCTGAAGAAGAAGTGCTCTGTACAGTAGAGAGCCGCTTCACTCAGGAATGAAGACGCCTGAAAAACCTCATAAAATCTTCTTAATCCCGTTTCATAGTCAGCATGCCAGTTTTAATTGGACCTGAAGTATGTCTGAGGTGAATTATTCTTTTTGTTCTGTCCTGCACTGCTTGGCCTTGCTGGAATCTTCTGTGGCTGACAGTTTATGATCCTGACGGTGGAAAACAAAGCAGCAAGGCCGAAGCAACACTCCGAGCTCTTTTTCTTCTCTCACATGTTTATTGTTTCATTTTCATGTTGCACTTCACTGATGGTTATTGTTCACTCTCTTGGCATCTGAAGCAATAGAGCTACAAATTATAAATACATGACGGTCATTATGTAATCATCATTTAGTCACCTCGTATGTTTTCATTTGTAAGATATTTCCTTACTTTTCAAACCACAGGTCATTACTGACTATTTCTCAGGGAAAAAAAACTACTGGTAATATTAAAAACTTTCATCCGCATTCTGTAGCTAATAACATTTTATTAAAGAAAGGAAATTCCTGTATTTTAGTTGACAAATTCAGGTATGTGTTTGTCATAAAGTTTACTTTTTTCTGAAGTGTGAGTTTAGAATGGACATGTAATATCAGTAAACTGATGCCTTTGAAGGAAAATGTAATAAAACATCCAACTGTTAATAGTGAAATATGTGGACAGTTTGTTTTTGTGAAAATGTTATAATTCATTAAAAATAAAAAGTATTTTCAAGATCAGTGCATTTATTGCTATTGGGTAAAATTAAGCTGTTTATTTGTACCTGAGTATAAAAATTGAGGTCACCTCCGGTCTCAGGAAGCTGTCAACAGTCAGTGAATGAGAACTAAACTGAATGTGAGCAGCACAGTAGGACATTTTAGTAGCTACACACAAGTAATTCCTTCAGCAGAGTGTGACATTCTAAACACAACGTGAGCGCTGGACTTTCCTCGTTAGATGAACAAATTAAGGTTTCAATGCCTCTGGGTGCTCTAACCTCCTCTCATTTTGTTTGTTTGTGTCTCAGAGGAGTCCACACTGCAGCCTGTGGGACAATTAAAGGCTGTTATCAATATTTAACAGCTCCCTAGTGTCATCAGATAGGATTTGCCCGCATTTGATTAGAATATTTTGATAAATGTGGCCCATAGTGAGAAAATTCTAAGGTTGAAAAACAATCGCAATTTGTGCCCGAGTCCTCGTTTCGCCTGCTTCTTCCTCCATTGTTTAAAATGACTTTGTGTCTTTGTCTCGCTCTGCTGACAGCTGTACTCAGCAGCCCTCAGGGGAAAATGACCAACTCTGCTCACTGTGCTCGAAAACCATCCTGACCCACATATACACGTCTATACTCACATGTCCATGTGCACGTGTGTGTGTGTCTATGCGTGTGTGTAGCCTTAATGAAGGAATCACTGCACACTCTGAACAGAAAGGGCTTTTTTTTTTTTTTTTACTTTCATTTTTAACACCTAAACACGGCCAAGACGGGACTATTTTAAGACATTTTGTCATGCAGTAGTAATTGTTCCAAAGGCCACACAGAGCACAACAGAGGAGCACAGCGAACCGCCAGGTCTGCCATGACATCGCAGACACAAGAGGTTTGGGGAGAATATGTCTTCAGAAACTGACTTTGACAGCTTTGTCAGGCTCAAGCACAGGAAAAAAAGGGAACAAAGCAAGTAGCATGTTAAGATGGAGATTCCTTCTCTCCATGTCTTCTGAGGCCATTGAATTAACATGAAAATGCACTTTGAACTCACCGAAATAACTCAATATATTCCAGATACTCACATCTGCATACTTATGGTTAAATAAATTCACACTACATTTTGAAGGGACAATGCAGGTTGAGTACCTCCATGGCGAAGCACACACACCAATGTTCACTCCTGATTCTGAATAAACCTCGAAATGCATGAAATGCATTTTGGCCTACAAATGTGTTTTCAACTTTTTCTTTAATCCTTCAATAAAAGATGAATATGATATGGCTTTTTTCAAGAAGTGAATTGCTACAGCATGTTGGCAAAACATCTCTGACACAATTAACTCTGAACTCACACTCAAAAGAAAAGTTTGGATGAATCTATGAGATGCACTGTGTCCTGAGGTGTGACTGTGAGTGAGTGTGTGTGTGAGTGTGTTTGTCTGTCTCTTTGCTTCTCTGAGTTTGCTGGGATCGACTCCCGCGCTCCTCAACCCTGAACAGGAGGGACAGTAAAGAAAATGGATGGATTACTTCATTGCATTCATTTTTAATGAAACATGAAGCCGTAAAGCCGTTATCTAAACACCCCCGTTCTGCTTTTATCAAAAATTGTTCCCTGTGTGGAGCTGTTTATTATTGATATGCTATGAGCATTGCATAAGCATGGCTTCATCTGCAGCAAGCCTGCAACTGGAGTAAAAGTTACTAAATCATTAAAATAAATGGTAAATGGATTTCGCTCATATAGTGCTTTTCTGCCGCTTGAGCGGTCCCCAAAGCGCTTTCCATTGTTAATCATATTCACCCATTCACACACGACACTGGGCAGAGGTGCTCCGTTTGGATCAGTTTTTGGTTCAGAGTCAAGGAGACTTCGACGTGAGAACAGATATGGAATTAAACCTGAAACCTTCAAATTGAGAGATGACAATCCACAGCCTGGTTTGTGTTATGTTAATAAAATAACACAACATAGAGAAACAACACATTTCCACTGGTCTCCAAAAATACATTACAATAGGTCATGCATTTGGCAGCTATTTCCACAAAGAAACCATACCATTTATTTGGTTGACTCCAATGTTTAGGGCCTGAAAACCAGTATTTGATTACAGTTTCTTAATCCCGTGTGAAGTTCAGTTTGAGTGCAGGGTGCGCAGTGGACAGGCCAGAGACAAAGACAGCGACAGGAAAGGAAATGAAAGTCATTAGACACTTGACAAAGTTCCTCGTGCGTCACTTTAAATGGACTCACTCGGGGCGTCTTTATAATGTGCTCATAGTTTTATGACTGTAGCGCAGCTGAGCTGTCAGCACTGCGCAGATCAAGTCCGAGGACCGACCACACTTCCCCACTTCAGCTGAGGGCGGCTCATTTGGTAGAGCGGATTGTCTTCAATCAAAAAAAAAAAAAGGCTGCTGATTCGATCTCCTATGTGGATGAGACTGAACGCTAATGAACGCAAGACAATCACTACCATTAATGTATAAACGGAACTAACAATGTAAAGCGCTTCAGGAATAATCAGTGGAATCCATTCACCGTTCAGCTGAAATCACATCCGTCAGCGGAAGTCAGACGCTGGCGCTCAACTCTTTCTTTGGTCTGTTCAATGATCACATAATCAGTAATAAAGTAAGATATTTTAAAGGTGCATTAAGGAGTTTTACAATCTTAAAAGTACTTATTTTCCACCATAAACATGTTACACATTTTTAATGATGTGTACAATGTGCCCTGACATATTCATTACAAGTACCACTAACAGCGCTAAATTGTCACGTGAAAGTTGCAGTGCCGGTCCGGCACCAGAATTTTTTTGGGAGAATTTGAAAGGAATGGCGTAATGCACGCTCCGGCTGGTTAAGTTTCATTTTGTCCACCATTACTCCGCCAGATGCTTAGTGAGCAACAACTGAGCAGGATCTTCCAGAAAGTAAGAAAAAACTGGCTTCTAGCACTGCCACAGCTCCAGCACAGACTCCACCAGGTAAAAGAAACTTAAATCTTACTTGAGTGCTACTAAACGAGAGAAGACGGACTTCTCCTCTTCCGTGCACGCGGGCCACAGGGACGAGTTTTTCACTAAGCTGCATTACGCCCAAAGCCTGCAGGGGGCGCTATTTCGCATAAAACGTGCAAACTCCTCAATGCACCTTTAAGCGGAAGTAAAACTTCAGACTAGTAACAAGTAATGAGCCAAAGAAGAGTTATCGACCTGCTATTTTCAAATCTAGCAGCAGCAACACTTCATTTTAGGGAATCTCCCAGTTTGACCGTGTTCCGGTGGATTTTTCCGACTGTGAAGAGGGACTTTTCCCATCTCCTCTTTTCTCGTAAGTGCACAATAAAGCAGCTCATCAGCAATCCACTCCATTGTATTTTTACTGTCTACCAGCTCTTCCTAAAAAAATGGTTTGATGAAAAATTCAAGTCAATAAATAAAAGACATTTTTCAAAAGGCCTTGACAGTCAACAACTGCAGCCATTAATGAATTATACGAAAATATTTTATCCAACATTACACAGTTAGGATCTAGGAGCCCATTATGACTTCGTGTGGGTGTACAGAACATGCACACATGGATTTTATGTGTATTATCAAATTGAATAATTCAAGGGTCAGTCTTTGGTATCATGACTTTCATCTCAAAAAGCAGAGGGAGTGGCAAAAGCACTTCCATGCAAAAAGCAACAATGGCATCAATAATTTTGCACAGTTTGCATGGAATGCTTCACATGCATGTTCACCACTGTTTCTCACAGTGAGTGAGAGAGAGAGAGAGAGAGAGAGAGAGAGAGAGAGAGAGAGAGAGAGAGAGAGAGAGAGAGAGAGAGAGAGAGAGAGAGAGAGATGTGCTGAGTGACTAAACTCTTACATGAAGCATGAAAAGCATTCATTGTGTCATTATGAAGCACGTCCACCACTCGGCTCTCAGTTGCACAGCGGGGCTGTCGTAGAGAGCTTCCTCGTGCTCGTCTCTTTCTTCATCCCTGCAGTGAAAACTACTTCTCTTCAACCCGAGCCAGGCTGGCATCCACTGATCCCGGGATTATGGAGTTATCGCTGATGTCTGCACAGGTAAGGAAGAGGAAACAGACTCGCTCCGTTCGGTTTGATCTGAGGATTCTGATCAGTGAAGTTTCTCACTCAGGTGAAGTCATGTGTTCGGTCGGATACTGATTGCAAGTTTTCAAAGAGAATTTGTGTCAATTGTGTGTATTTAGGTAGAGGAAGGCAAACTTGGTGCCAAAACACTGAGTCACAGTGAGAAAAGTTTCTTGTGTCGTCCTAACGAGTCTGTTGGACGGACGCTTTCAGACAGTGCACACACACACTCACACACACAGATGACTCAGGAGCAGTCTGCACAGTCGGGTTTCCAAAAGAAGACGCGAGAGCTTGGACTCACTCTTAGTTTTTACAGCTGAGTCACTACAAGCCTGTCACGGCTGTCCCGCTGTCAGTTTTTAATCAAGTCCAATATGGCATCAGCCAGATTACGATGTGTTTTCTCGATGTCAGTGTAATAATGTTAATGCAATCTTTGTTTGCATGACTGAAGCTTAACCCTTTATGAGGTTACCTCATGAGACCGTTCAGGAATATAAAATTGCAATGCAAGTGCGCTGCTGAGGGATGTTTCGGGATTTATTCACTTAGATTACAGTCAGGGCTAAATACACAGTCGTTTATATGCAAAAGAGTAAAACTGATCAAAATTAGACAGATTAAAAATGTCTCAATGGAACATTTTCATTTTTTAAAGTCTGTAAAAAGTTAAACAATATTGTTTTTGTCACATTTGACCTCTTCTTTAATATCATAGAAACAAGAGCTTTATAACCGTAGTGTCAGTGTTATTTTCAGAAGTATTCACCGTGACTATTTTTTCCTGGGAGTTGTACACAAGTTCGACTTCTCTCAGTGTTTCGCACACCAGTTGACATCGCTAAGACTTTCATTAACACCTCATCCTCAGTCTGACAGAAACTGGAAGAAATGCAGAAGCTATCGAATCTAAACAATCCCCCATAAAGAGTGAACACATTCAGCTTTTAATGTTGGATTTAATCTAAATGTGTTGTTTGCTTTTCTCACTATTGTGTGACGTGAGAAACAGTAGAGCTCATGTTAATTAAATGTAGTAAAATACAGCTTCAACATCTTAAATGAAAAGAAAGAGAGAGAGTCATGAAACCCTGTCTGGTTCTTTCCAGCACAGCGGATCGCAGCCTGCCCCACTTCATGCCTGTTATTCTCTCTCTCTGACCTATGATGCTGAGCATTAGCTGTGACCCGAGGGCAATGCTTTATGTTACATCAAAAGGCCCTTAGTGACTTGTAGGTCTTTGGAAATGTTTTCAAAATAATTACTGTATGAAAGCTTTTAAGCTTTCGCAGCGCAGTAGAAGTCCTGCTTTGACTTTTGCAGCACGCAGTCTTTGTGACTTTGTTGCTCTTTTCCTTAGCCTCACAATAATGCCCTCAAGTTATTATTTTCCCTTGCCATGGTTAAAATGTGTTTTTGAGGATGCCTTCTTTTATCAACATATGATTTTTCATTAATATTTATTGTGTAACCGTGAAACGCTGATGACAATATTTATTCATAGGCTGAACAGAAAACGTAAATTTGCTGAGAGTGAATGTGATCCATTTAATTCTGCTTTATGTTAGTTCTGTTAATCTAAACACCCAGTAGGCCTTTAAGCTCCCACTGAATGACACACAAAAGGTAAATTTAGCCGCTGTCATGTCGACATACATGAGATTTGGAGCTGCTGGCAAATGTTTTCTGACTTAAACAACAATTTTAGACTTAAAATCCTGTGTATTTCAGACAGGAGGCTGTGCGGCATTACATAAATAGCGGGGCGTTTGGACTTGACGTGATGGAAGTAATAGTTCTACGTTCAGTGTCAACTTAACTAAGTTCCAAGTACAAGAAATATTTTGTGCATTTAAAGGGATTATTTTCTCCAAACAAAGGCACTGCATTCCTTCTCTTGGCTCTTTCAGTCATTGAAGTGCAGATTTATAAGACTCAGATCACCTGCTGACATTCAGTTAGCCAATGAGCTGCCGTCTTAAATGCAAAATGACGCCATCTGTTGGTCTGTGCCAGAAAAAAAAGAGGCCATCTTTCCCCCGCTGGGGAACAGCTTGGGATGCATCACACAGTAAGATGTGGAGGAACATAAATAGAAGGAGGGGAGATATTTTATGTCATTACACCTGCTGAATTACTGAAGCCAGATGTGAGGATTTAATGGAAAATCACCCATAAACACCTAATCATTCTTGAAATAACTCTCCTAGGCAAAGGCGCGATTAAGGAAAGGCCATTTTGAAGGTTTTTCACAGAAATGGTTTGAAATCAGTTTAAATTACTTCTAACTTAAAGCACTGCTAAACGGGTAAAGTGTCCCATGTTTTGTCCTGAATTGAATATTTTCCTTCAGTTTTCCGACGATTGTCACCGGAGCCCCGTGCTCCAGACCTGAACCCTGTCCCACTGACGGCGTTTGATGGAAAGCCTCGTCTGATAGCCATCTGTCCTCCGACGGTTAATCAGATGTGCTCAATGTGTGGTCCTTAATCACTCCAACACAAACTGTCTGCGAACTCCGCAGCTTTGACGGCGATGCAGCCTGAAACGGTGCATCTCCTTCACACCTGAGCAGCCAAACACAAAAATACTGAGGGCGAATGGGAAAACAGAAACATGCAACTCTTTGCTAAACGCAACAGACTGAAACAGGAATTGAACACACCTCACATCGTTTGACACACTGGAAACACTGCGCGCCCAGTGATCGTGTATGAGCTGCGCTCTTTCTGCCACTGATGAGATGACTTTGAGCTGCACAGCCTCCAGCACCGACCTTGTGTTGATAACTTTCTTCTGTCCCAACTGTCTTCTTTCTTATTTATTTATTTTTTTCGGAGGGTGAATGTTAGATCGGTCCTAATTAACTGTTGTCAATCAAAGTGTGCGTGATGGAGATTTAGGTCAGATTACCATCTGCTAAAGAGTTTATCAGGTACTTCAGGGGGTCAGACTGCGATTCTGATCCATCACCAGCTGCACTTTCTCTTAGTTTATATATAGAAGCTTGTATTCAGTTTTCTAATAGAATAACAACTGAATAACAACTGGCTTGTCTTTGCAAAGGATTAAAACAGCTGTTTTCAATAATTTAACTATGATAGAAACATTCAGAAGCCTGGTATTCAACCACAGATTGAACGGATTTCATTTAGACCATGTTTTTTCACTGTTTCATCAGTGAGACATGTCAACTGGAATATTCAGGGGGTTCAATGTGGTTTCATCTCTGTGATCGGGGGGTGTCATCCTCCCACAACCCCTGGCTTATTGCTTTATTGAAAGTACTGTGAATAACCTAGGTGTGCTTCACAAATAATCCTGCTACAAATCAATACGATTGAGTTTGTTTTGCACGTTTCTCAAAAATAACTGTCGGGACTAGAAAATGTTTCAGAAATACTCAACTTGTTCGAGTTGAATGTTCAATGCTGAATGTGCATTTATGTTAAAAGCGTTTTTTTATCCGGAGAAAAACAACAACAACGGCCATCCATGAAGCACTGAGGACAGTGAGTCAGCGTCGGCACGCATAGCATAAGCTCTGCTGTGCTTTAGTCATCCATTCAGGATTGCATGACAGATTAAATGCAAACAAACAAGTCAGACATGCGAGTGGACGGACACAACTGCACTTTTGTGATGTACAAACAAGCTACATCTCAGCTCAGAGGTTAAACTCTTCCTTTACGATGACATAACTCTTTACCGCCTCCAATGCTGGCGTTTGGTTCATGTGATCGGAGTTGAAAGCTCATTACGTTTTTATTAGAGCATTAGGTTTGTTTCACGATGCTATGATGTTCAGAAATGTCAGATCTTCAACCAAAAACACCACAAAATCACTTCACATCAGGGCTGAAGCTTCATATTCTGCTGTAACAGCAGTCAGGCCAACGGTAATCACATTACAGTAAAGTAGGTTCTGTGAATAAAAACTACATTACAAATGTTGTCAATATCCAAAGTGTATTTATTAGAGGATTGGGATAATCTCTTTCTGACAGTATTAAATACATGTTATGAATATTGCATTACATTACCCCAGAAACATTCCTGATATGGATTTAAACCGGCCTCAATGCAACATATAAGATGAAGGAAGTATTTTTTTTTTCCCCCACAAAACATTAAAAAGTAGAATTGTGACGAGGCATAAACCTAATAAAAACGGTTTTGAAAATTCAATGCACTACCTCAGTTATTTTACTAAACACGTGGCATAAAAACCTGAGTCCTCAGCGGAAGTCTTCAAAATAAAAGCTTTGGTCTGTTGTCATTATACAAAATGTAATAATTATGGTTGATGGACAAATCTACTTTAGAAAATCCACAACAGGAAAAACATTAAACCCTGTTTTGATCACTGCTGACCCTAAAGGGAGACCCAGACCACAGATTTGGAACCACTGTTTTTGTCTACAGTATAAATATGATTTATTGTCATTATCTGCACAGCACTTCTTTGGCTATTTTTTCATTCCAATGCAAATCACCTGAAACCTCTGGATAAAGTACAACTGCAGTTATGGACAGAACTGGATATCTGTGAGATTAAATTCAAAGGCACCATCAGACCATTTCCTCTCAAGCACGAGAACACAGACGAGGGTCTGAATCCTGTCTGAGATGCTGAGCCGACTATTAACAGCAGAAATAATGCTTTGTGTGTGAAGTGAAAGTATCGAAACCCGTCTGCAATACAGAAACTCTTCTCTCAGCTTCTGAAAACTCAGGAGATGAACACACTTTTAAAAAGATGTGGCTGATGAACTAATGACTGATTTAGATCGCTGTCACTTCACTCTTGATATGATAAAATGTAAGAAATGACAATGCACTGAAATGTTTCCTATCACACAGCATGAAACAGAAATAGGATTTGAGTCTGTAATAATATAAGCACAGTTGTTCACATGCAGCTTAACAGAGCACGAACAATGTGAAGTATGTGTGAAAAGTGTCGACCGTGGAGCTCAGCGTGTCTCAAAGAGCATCTACATCTGAGCAGGCCTGTCGTGTGACTGTTGGTATGACGGGGAGCTTGTGTTGCATCAGCTGGCTGTGTGTCCCGCAGCTGCAGGTTTTCTTGCTTATTCACAAAATCTTGACATTTATTATATATTGATAAGCCAGCTATAAATACCAAAAGGCCGTGAGAGCCAGCAACAAGATGCAGAATGAAAATGTTTTCCCTATTTTGCTCTGCTTGCTAAAAGAATTATTCTGATGATGGAAGTCATGCAGCTTTGGTCCTGTTCCCAAATTTCAGTCTGTTCGTGGCAAAACAATGCAGCGGTTAATATTTCACTATAAACTACTGTGTTACGTTTGGGGGAGAATCATTATTCATGAAGAAAAATGCCATTTGTTTGAAATGTGCACGTGAAAGAGCGACACAGACAGGTTGATGACATTATTTGTTCAGGTTTGCACAGTTTCAGCTGTAATTTAGAGACAGGATGCAAGAGTCCGTCTTCAGGGCCCAATGTTTAACTGACCCATCCATCCGCCCCGCCTCTTCTACATTCAGGTTTCAATAGTCTGCAGCTGCTTTTTAGGCTTTGTGTTTTTCATTGTTGGTGAGAACTCTCTCGAAGAGCGTAAAGCCAGAATCATCTTGGGGAGGAACTTGAAATACATCTCAATGGTGAAGCCAAAAACCAGAAACCACCCAGGACCACATGGAAACCGAAAGGGTGTGTTTGCCGTGCACCACTCCATTGTGCCTTGTGAATTAACAATCCCATTTATCATTCATGATTGATGACTGGTTCATCGCTCAGCACGCTGTCCTGAGTGTTACAGGCACGAGAAACACATCAGTGTCAATCCAAAGCCGTATCTGTTCTCTGAGTGTCGTGCTTTACTGCAGCGACCAGTAAACTGATTCAGCACCTAACAGACATGTGGCCAAAGACTTAGTGGTGACACCTTGTGGACAACTTTCCTACAAAATTACAAATACATTTTTGAACAATGTTTTCACAAGTTACCAAACAATACATAGTTTGATAATGACATAAATTTGTTCTGTATTTTTCACACTTTAATTAGTCATTTGGATGGTCATGTGACTTATGTTTAAAAACCATTTATATACCATCTTGGACCACTAGGAGGCGCTGTATGACTACAGAATACTGCTACTGTGCCAGAAAAATTGGAATTACTGGTTCAGCTAAGATTAAAACCTAAAACTCAGGAACATCCTATGGCTTGGAAAGTAGAGAATATCAGCAATGACGTGAAAGTCTGATTTGTGTGAAAGAGCGTTCACTTCCAGTGGATACTGGCCGTTTCATTCAGTGTGGAGGGCACTATGCAACAACGAACCCAAGAATTAAAAATCTGATGACAACACCACTCAGAGGTGACTCAACACTGCTGCCTTATCTTATTTTAATGTGAACATTTTAAAGATGTACTTGCATTTTTCTAAAAAAAAAAAATGAAAAGGAAAATTTAGGCATTATCACTATTTATTAGCTATTATGCTTTTAATTCACTGCATGAACCCGTTTGAGATCAACTTTATTTATGTGTGGCACAAATTAACTCATTCATCTGTGATTTACATCTTTCAATGTGCATTCGTTGGTAGATTTTGAGTGAAAGTCCTCCTCCTCCTCCTCCTCCCTCAGCTTCTCTTCCTCGTCGCCCTCAGACACAGTCCAGAGGCAGTATTTTCTTTTCATCACACGGCTCAATAACTGTGGAATTATTTTCAGCTGCTGGTGCTTTCTGATGCAGTTGCTGGATGTCCATTATATCAGGTCAAATCATCGTCCACAAAGTCATTTCAGAGGAGCAAATCAAATTAGCCTTTATTCCACCTGGAGAGACATTTGCAACCACACATCTTCAAAAATATAGTTTGAAAATATCCTATTAATTGTTTTAATTCATAATTGGTTAATTATATAATATTTTTTAAAGGGTTTTATTTGTAAATTTAAAAGAAACTGAGATGATGATGTATGTTTCTATGTAAAATAAGCACAGTGTAATTTGTTGTTGAGACTGTGTGTTTATATCCCCACTTTAACTAAATCAATTTCACCACAGGCTGGGAAAGAATTTCATCACATTCATAGCAAATAGAAAACTTTCCTGCACAGTAAAATCTGTGACTGCCAACATTAATAATGAAACTCGCCAAATTAATCTTAAACTAACACTTTGTCCTCTGTTCAGTAATCTTTGGTTATGTTGGTTATGTGGCTGTGAACAGCTATGAATACATATATCAAATAAGATGAAATGTGAGAGATTTTGTGCAAAAGTTCATTTTTTTTTAAATCATTTTAGGTTCATCATTTCATTACATTTACACTCAATTCTAAATATTTTGAACTCAATTTATTCATTTTTTGTTTTGTCACAATTTCTTTCACAAAAGCACACACACACAAATGATTCATACCTTTGATATTAAGTATGAATAATTTAAAACAAAACACCATTAATGCACATTGAATGGTGAGATTAAGCTCACATTTGAAATTCCAGCTTACCACACTTCGCCGGTCATTTTTCCACTGAGGAAAACTGATGGATTTCTATATTAACTCAATAAAATTACCCGCATGTTGAAAGTCTTTTTTTTTTTTTTTCCCTGAGTCTTTGGCACTTTTAAGAACTTTGCTGATGGCTGGAGGCTTTGGCCCGGTGCAGCTGAAGCTGCTTTTAGATGCTTGTCACAAGGCATAATCTGTCTGACTGGATCTAAATGTAAACTTGAAAGAAGCTTCCGCCCACGCTTGAAATGTATTCTGGTGGGTGGCAGTGTGGACAGATTTTTATGGTTGACGACTCTGCTACAAACCCGAGATCTCAGCAAACCCTGGAGGGACTGCAGTGAGATTTTGAACAAATCTTTCTGAATCCCGGGGAATTACTTCTCCTATTGCATGAAAAGGAGGTCAAAAAAGATGCTTTCTGGAAGCTCATTAGCCGACATGACCAGAGGAACGGATTTGTCAAACCCAGTTAGCGCCAGCAGAAAGTACGATACACAGGAAATTAAAGGAATACCTGTTTTCACTCTTTCGTTTTCCGTCATCACATATATATGATCTCTTATTCTGCTCCCCTCTTTGTCTGTGTTTCAAACTTAATGACAGATGTTTCACAAAGAGGAGGAACAGCTGGCTGCTGCAGGGCTGTTTATACCCCCCCCCTTTTTATTCTTCTTTTCTGCTTTGTCCTCCCCCTCTTTTTCTTTCTTCTGTGTTTTCTGTTAAAGTGACGACAGATGAAGGAGAATTTCCAACCCCATTATATACGTCAAGGCACAGTAATTCTTCTCTTTTTTCAGCGAAATCACACATCTCGGTGCAAACGTGGGTAAAATGTCCCCACCCGGGAGCGCACTCCTCATCAGCTGCTTCACTAACAGCTCCTGGAACAAATAGCTTGTAACACAAAAGCTTCGTAAATGATAAGTGACCCCCGATTTTATCTGCCCTCCCTCCCATCCTCTGTTAATCGTAATTATTTTCCCATCACTGGCTTCAAATTTTTGCCCATTTTAAATAACCCGCAGCTTCGTGTGTGCGGTTGTGTGTCTGACTGTGCTCCCAGTGATTGATGAATGTGTGTTCCTGCAGCATATGTGTGCAAAATAATTTGTGCCTAGTGTGTGTGTGTGTGTGTGTGTGTGTGTGTGTGTGTGTGTGTGTGTGTGTGTGTGTGTGTGTGTGTGTGTGTGTGCGCGGAGGGGGGGATTACCAGAGGCAGTTTCTCTGTCTCCCTTCAACTTAGAAGAGCGTTATATAACTTTAAAAGCCATCACTGTCCTGGACACGCACGCTCACACATGCGCGCGCACACACACACACATACAGCGCATGTATGCATACAGGCTATGGATGCACCTGAGCATATAGAATCAAGATAGACAAATAATGCCAACACAGATGCACGCACAGATACACAAAGAGCACACACGCGCTGCCTCCCTCTGAGCCCCCACAGGACACACACTCGCAGATGGGCACAGGAAATACACTCATGTGGACGTTTATTCTACACTAAATTTGTGTTGTGCACTCAATACGTCACAGTGCAAGGATTTCTCATTTGTAGAGATTGGGAGATTTGAGTCCATGCATGTTTGTGTCTAATTCCACAGGCGCTGCACCGCTGCACGCTAGACCAGCCACTGGGGAGGGATGATGTTACGGATGGAGGGATGGAATAATGCATGATACAAACACACAGGCATGGGAGGATTCCAAGATGGATAGAAACGACAGTGGAGGGAAGTGAAGAGACCTGAGAAAATGTAAGAGCAGTGACTTCAGAGATGGTAAATACAGATTACAACAGGGAGGATATATAAAAGAACTAAGTGTGGATATAACCCCCACTGAGGAGAAAGAGGTGTGCACTGGACAGCACACCCTAAAATCAGCATTTCGGGAAAAATGGTAAAAAGGCATCTTTAAATAATGATAATAAACACATAGAAAATCTTAGATCATGCTTTCAAGAAGTCAAAGGTCACCACAGACACTGACAGGTCATCATCAATGAGCGTCATGCTCAACGAAACAAGAAGCGACATCATAACACACACAGAAACAGTCACTTGTAATTCCTAAACTTTCTTAATTGTAATCCATCAGGTTGCCTCAAAGAAAGGCTTCGGAGCACCTCTTGGATCAAACATCGCAGTGAAGCCAAACACCGACTGTGACAGAAACAAGAGCAGGAACCTTCAGAGTGAAAGCATTCGGCAGCTTCACAGGAATCTTTTTTTTCCAGAAAGAGTCTCATCACACTTTCTTCGACATGTACGATTCATGAAAACTCCAAATCCAGCCCCCCTCTTGTGACCGCTGGTCCGTCCCCTGAGGGGGCCTCTGACCCCGGGTTGGGAACCACTGACTTGCATCACCTGGTGCACCCAGCCATAGTGACGGTGCAGGAATGAAGGGTATGCTGGGAGATTCAGCTTCAGTCCCCTGTGCATCTAAATCTGATGTGATTCACATCATGGCTTTGTGGAGGATTAACAAGGTGACCTATGGATCCTGACCTCTGTGGAAATACAAGGACGGGAAGATAGCAATGAAATCTGACGCTGCGGTGGCTTCAGCGGGTGTGTTGACCTGCTACCATGCCTGGTATATAAGCTGTTTTACCTGCACAAGGTGCTTCAAAACCAAAAGCAGGTTTACCTTGACAGTGCTGTGAAACAGAGATCGGGTGTAAATAAATGTTTGTTTGTTGTGGTATTTTGAGGGAACCGACATTCGGAGGCCGTGCTGTCGTGTTGATGCCGTCGTGCCGGGAAACATGTGCAAGCCATTTGAGGAAACTAGAAAGGAGGATTTTTGGCTGTGGAGGATGCAGCAGGTGTGTTAACTTGCGCTGAACTGGACATTCATTGATGTTAATCCTGCTGGCTTTAATACCAGGCGGCTCAGACCATGACATGGAGGTCATGTCACAGTCTGATGTGAAAAATTTAATTTTATTTACCATTATCTTTGTGAATTTCTAGTTTTATAAACTACTGAAATCATAGTGACTTATATTTGATTAATTCATTTATTGCAATTTCAGCAATTTCAAGCAATTAACCTCAACCTTAAGATGATGTGTGACATATCTGATGTGCATTTTACCTCAGTGTGATTAATGCCACATGAATAACTCGTGTATCGTGATATTTCAGAGAACCACTGTTGATACACTGAAGTATTTAAATGCACTGCTTTCTTTCTGGAGAGCATCTAAAAGATTATAACTCTTTTTAAACTTGCAGCTATTCTGCTGAAGTGATGAAGCAAGTCACAGGAACATTCACAACACCACATTTTATCTTTGATTTGTGATAATTACCCTGCTAAATAAACCAATTTCAGCATCAGCTGTGGGGAGCGTCAAGCCGAAGCTTTCCAGAGGAATACAAGGCTGAGGAAGTCTTTACTCGCCATCGTCAGTACAAACTCATGATTCACAGGATATCGACACACTTGAAAGTTGACTGCTGAATGTCTTGACTGTTTAAAATGTAGATTCCTGACAGAAACTCACATAAGTCACAGACTGCATCCTAAAGCACCAAATCCCAGTCAGCCCAACTTAATGTGTAGGAAAGCATGTAGTAAATTTGAAGAAGATACTGTTTTAACGTAAATGAGATATAACTAAATAACAGAGGGAAAGAGGAATGTCTGAGAAGAGAAAAACTGACCACAGCAAGTGAAGCTGTCAGAAACCACGCTGTACTGACACATTCATCTGTAACGGCCACAGTGTTTTCATGCATTTAAATACAAGCAGGTTTTTTTTTTTTTCTCAGATGGGTGTTGAAATAGTCTTGATTCCTGATTATGAAGCAAAATATGTGTTAAGATGTTTTTTTTGCATCACAACATAATGAACACAAGCTCCAGGACACCTCATCTCTGACTCGTGTATGTGTGTTCACCCACATGTACAGATGCACACTGATAGTGGCAGCGGTGCACACACACACAAACACACCAAGATGCACCCTTGCATGGACATAACATACAACACA
Organism: Salarias fasciatus; assembly: GCF_902148845.1. NCBI lineage: Eukaryota > Metazoa > Chordata > Actinopteri > Blenniiformes > Blenniidae > Salarias > Salarias fasciatus. The sequence continues at coordinate 6,986,313 of NC_043758.1, read as the reverse complement.
CACGTACACAGGTGCAAACCATATGATGCATGCGTGTGGAATGCAGTCAGAAATGCGAGGCGTACTTCAACCTGGCTCACTCGCGGTTCTGTGCATATCAACAAGGTGCTGTACACAGATGCAGAAATGTGGATTGTTCTGTTGAGTCAGCAGGCTCCGTTGAGCAACGTGTGTTAGCATTTTTATTTATTAATTTAGTTTTTTTATCTAATTGGCTCTTGTTTTTACCATTTTTTTTCCTGGAGTCACTCAAATTAGCTCTAAGAAAAGCGGAGGATCCCACTCTCACTAATAGTGTCGAAGAACTGGAAACCAGAGCATCATGGACGTTTTGAACCACTGGTGTAAGACTAATTTAATTTTCTCGAAAATCACAGAAAATTCATAATTTCATTCACCAGGTGTCTTAGGTGTCTCTACCTATCCACCAAACACACACACACACACACACACACATTTACAGCTGGATGGCTGAGTCCATCTCCCAGCAGGGAGGCTTATCACTCTTCCCCAGTGAAGGATCTCCCATCCTATCAGCGCTTCCTCCCCTCCCCTCCTCCCTCCCACGGAGCGCTGCTCCTCTCCTCCTCTCGGCTCTCAGTCTCAGTCAGAGTGGGACGGGACAGACTGCTGCATCAGAGCTCAACTCTTTCTCCACACTCAGCCGGTACAGGTACAACTCTCTTTACTTCTCCTTTTATCAGTAATCAGAATTCTTCGATCGACTTTTTAAAAGCAATTTTACTGTTTTTAATCTTTCGTACCTGGAGTTACTTTGAAGCCACTCTACATTTTGTTTACAACATCAGAGAGCCTATCATGATTTCTCGATGATCTGTTAAGTTGCGGACCTTTTGTTGATCTATTTTATGGGAAAGAAGAGAAAACATAAGATAGATGAGACTGAATAAGTAAACCTTTATTGTCAATGCTCAGACAAATACTGGCTATTTGATGTGCTACATCCGATACATACGCTATATAGGAACGTAAAATAAGACCGCTTAAATAGAAATAATAAACAAAATAAATGACAAGATTTAAAACACTGCACAATGGTACAACAGGCTTTTAAATAAATGACATTGGACTTGTTTTCTGTAAGAATTGCAGTTAAGTTTTGTTAACTGAAGTAAAAATTCAACACTTCATTCTATGAATGAAGTTTCTATGTTGGGTAGGGCATACCTCACCCTCACCGGCTCACTGGTTAAGATGCAAAATGAATGAAAAGAGGAAGTGATTAAAGCTCTTCTGGTGTTTTTTTTTTTTTTTTTTTTTACAGTCAGAAGACTCTGACTTTACTTCCATTAACTGTTCGTCGATTATCACTGTGAGGATAAAATGCAGTGAGCAGTACTTAGTTTCAGCGCCAGCGCCTGTCACATCATGTTACTTTGCTACATTCAGCAGAAACCTTCAGTTTTTGCCAAATAAATCAACAGACATTCAACCGAATCTCCTGAAATTTCACAAATTCTTCTTCAGTGTTTGTTTTTTGTTAGTTGGCTGGTGTTGCTTTCTTCACCTCACTGAATCATTTTCTCACTTGAAGTGTGTTAAGAGCAGCTCAGAGTTCAGTGTGCTAAAAAAGAAAAAAAAAAAACACACAAACAACGAGTTTATGCGGGATAGTTTAGTCTGCACTATCAGGGAAAAGTGTGGATCTATATAAAGCTACCCATTAGAGGTAAATCATAGACCGACTGCTTGCAACACTATTATGGTGTCGATTAAATATTTATAATTTGGAATATATAGCAGTGAATACAATGAAATACATTATGGGAGGATTTAGCGAGCTGATCAAAAATCAAAACATTTACTGTAGCACTTCGTTGTAGGAGATCAAAAAAATATTTGTGTTTCGATTTGGATTTTTCTTTATCTTAGTGATTGAGAGAGGAGGAAACTTGTCAAACATTTTAATTTGCCCTTTTGTTGAGGAGCCTTTGAAGACTATTTGGTTGAGTTTATTGCTTCTCCTTCTGTGTGAAGCTGTCCTATCACTGAAAGATCACAGTTACTTACATAACTTCAGCCTGAACTGCTTCTATTTTACACAGCCCAGCGTGAGTGCGGCAACTGTAAAAATAACACACCAGTGTGTGTGTATGTGTGCGTGTGTGTGTGTGTGCGGTAATGATATTGCTTCTGTCTTCAGCTGGTCAACCGACAGTAGAAGAAATAGGCACGGAAAACGTTGTTTATAGAGAGCCTGTGACTGTTACAGTAAATTCATTCACTCTGCAGCATGTCAGAAAACCCGAGGAGGAAAAAAACAATCTGTCAACACCAAACTATCAGGAACATTTCAGACACTGTTGGTTGAGGATTCAGTGCAACCTTTAAAAACAGAGTCTGGATGTTTGAGTGCAGCCCGTCTTCCAGACATGTGCTACTTGCACATGCTCACTGCTGCTTTTGTTTGATGACCTTTTTGTGCTGTTTCACTCTCAGACCGAGACACTGCCTGCAGGCAGAGACTTTCTAATGAGAGAGTGAACAAACTGGGCGCGCTCCTTATTAGAATGTGCTTTGTCTTCTGGTTTGCTCGCATGCATTATTATCTCGGATGTTTGGGCTTGATCCTCCAGACTCGGAGCGAAGCGGTGTTTACGCTCAGCCCCTCCTCTACTCATGAGAAAGCCTGGGAGGGAGTTTTAATTAAATATACATATTAAGTGGTTGATGTGAGAGCATATACCTTTCCTATAAATTATGCCGCTTTATCTCAGCGAGAGCACAATGTTTTTTTTCACTTCTCAGAGCGAATGAGGATATTATCACCATCATACTGTACATCGCCGTAATAGATGCATTGCATAATACGCAAGGTCTGGATTCCTTGCGGCTGCAGGAGTCACTTCACTTCTCGTTTTTTTTTTATTTTGCTGTGCTTTTACAGGTTACACTGCTACAATAATGTATCTGATGTTTTATTCGCAATTGTTTATATCTGTAGGAAGTCATCATTCTTTTTTTTTTTTTTAGCTCAATGAGGCAAACTGTACGTGCAGGGAATGCCGGTTCGTCGTCATATCTGTAAAAACCTCTGAAAAACATGTGAGCTGGCGCTGGTGTGAAGTCAGTCTGAAGAAGCAGATGTTTGCTACATGCAGAAATCTTCCATCACCTCCACTCAACCATGAGGTGTCAGGTGACCTGATGTTATGCTCCATATGACTTCCCGCTGAACCTTCCCTCAAAGTAGGCCACTCAACAAGGTCAATGGATTTTTTTTTTTTTTTTTTTTTTTTCAAATTATTCTAAAGTGATCAACGGACTCGCCCCCTCCCTGTAGAGACGGTATAATACGAGCGAACTGAGCTTGGGCACCAGGAACGTTGTAATGGTTTTCCCCTGTAATACTCAGTGACTCAGAGTTAAACACTTTGGGTTTTACTCTCTCCTCACTGCGAGAGGTTTCTGAGTGAGAATCTGTCCTGAAGGCACATCTGCAGATGGGCTGTAGAGACGGGGGAAGACGAGGACACTGAAAGAGCATGAGAGAGACGGTTTGAAGCCAACTTGATGTCTGAGAAACATCAATACTGTTCTCTAACAAAATGAAGACTATTTATTGAATTTTACACCCTCCTGTGCTTCAATATCAAAATACAGTATTTCGCTCCACATTTGAAACATCTCTGGGACATCAGTCAGCTGTTGTATGCATTTCGTAAGAAAAAGAAACAGACATTCGTATGGTTAGGTAATACACATAACACAGGAAATGCATATATTTAGTGTTTTTTTTTTTTAAGTTTGGGTAAAACTTTAATGTTTGATTTACTTTTATACTCCTGTCCTGTTGCTGTTTACAGGATTTGGCATGCACTTTTCTCCTAGGCTATGATATCTCAATTCACAAACAAATTCGGCAAAAAACATCATATAATTGTAAGAAATACATATATAATACGAAAGAAAAGTTATTGAAAAAAAGGGGCTGATCAACTCACTCACTGCACATTTCATTGCCGTAAAAGCAAATAAAAGAAAAGGCATTTTTATATTTTACAAAAAAGATGATCGCAACAAATGTCACCTGGCAGAGGAGGATGTAAGCCAGCATTCTCAAACGTGAGTTTTTTTTGCCTATCAAGGGTAAAAGTGATGCAGTTGGGTAAACCCAGAGCGGCGCTGAAACGCCCTCTAGTCAAAGGGTCAGACTCACTTGAACCTTTCAGCTGTCAGGGTGAAAGCTGGAATTATTAATGGCCACTGAGCTGTCCGTTTGTATCACGGTGCTGCGCGGTGTGTGAGTGTGGAAGACGGCCTGGCAGCTCGCCGTCTGTGTCTTTTTTTTTTTTTTTTTTTGTCGCGGCGGTGCGTCAGTAAGGCAGTGTGAAAAGTTACAGTAGATTAAGTTTGCTCACCTTTGTTTGAAAGCTGCGCTTCCGCGCCGGCGGTGCAGGCGTCACACTTCCAGAACAAAGAGCAGCTGAACTGAAGACGGCTGCGTTGTGTGTTGCTGTGGGTTCATTTACATGTGAGGATATTTTAGTGCATCGCTTCATTATCATCATGCTTCATTATCTGCCTCATTTGTTTTTCTCTCTTCTCTTAGTCTCTGAATCTCTGTAGATTTTTTTTTCTTTCTTAAAAAAAAAAAAAAAAAAAAAAAAAGTGAAGCATGTGACAGATTTTGCTAATCCGTCTGAGAATTAATCCCTCTGAGAGGTCGCTCTCTCCTCACCGTCCAGTACAGCTGTCCTGAGACCAGGCACAGCTGGGGGGTTAATATCCTGAGTACAACATGTTATTGTCCAGCCAAGCCTTTCCTTATTGTTTCATTCAGCCAAGGCTGAACACATCTCAGTTTTGGCCTTTTGAGACCACACATGTCTTCAAGACTCAAGTGGTGAACTTCCAACAACAACCCGAGAAAACATTTTCATCACGCTGATCACCTTTCAGTGTTTCAGTGTTTTATCGTCTGCTGTCCTGCAGGCACATCAAGATGCTTCTGCTCATTATTTGCCCATGTAAAAACGTTTGGTGGATATTTCATAGTGTGTAATAAATCAGAAAATGTCATATAATGAACCGGTGTGCATAAAATGACTAAAAGTTTCACATTAAAACAAAAATCAATGCTTATCTTCCAGTGTTCAGAGCAAATTTCCTTGTTTTTCTATTAACAGGAATTGAATCGAACTTCTCACCCACCCTGGGTTTTTTTCCTTAAAGGTGCAGCCTGTAATTATTCTAATGAAAAAAAAAAAACATTGAAAAAGAACTGGTCCTTTGTCTCACTGTGAAAGTGGAGTGTGGAGTTTGCATAGTGTCCCTCAGCATGGTGGGGCGCTGCTTTATTCTCACAGTCCAAAAACATGCGTCGGTGTCAATGTGTCTGTTTTCCCTGTGATTGACTATTGATCGGTTTAGAATACACTCATGCCCAATGTAAGCTGTGATTTGTATGTAAACTAATTTGAATAAAGAAGCAGAAAAGAGGTAAATATTAACGACTGAGGCAGCTCGCCTCGACCACATCCACTATACAGCAACTTGTATAAAGCTGACAAAGTGAGTCGCTGCCAGTGTTTTTAGTTTAAGAACAGAAAAAAACCCTGAAATCTCACCACTGCCACCCTCAATCAAATTACACAATGTAACTATGAGTATATATTAAATCAGTATTGATTCTAAATGTCATATTTTCCTTTAATATCAACATAAACTTCATCCGTTTTTACCACCTGAAGTGAATCTTCTGTAAATCTAAACTGTCCTTTCCCACTTGTTCCCTCTCCTGGCAGCATTTCCCGGCCGTCAGCGGGGCCTTCATGGATTCTCCGTACAACGGCAACACGTCCCTGCAGACGTCCACGTCCAACCTCAACGCCGGCTACTCGCGGCCCTCAGAAGCAGAGGATGATGGGAAGGTGTCCAGCGACACCATCTGGTTGTGGATTGCGGTGCTGGCGACCATCGGCAACATCGTGGTGGTGGCCGTGGTCTGCGCCTGCGCCTTCTGACCGGACGGACACGGGACGTCCTGCCCTTTTCCTCCAGCTGTGATGTACTTTCAGATCGGCAACATGGACTTTTCAAGAGCAAACTGTGGCTCGGGGATTGTCGGAGTTTGCATGGGATTCTTCATTTGGACACTTTTTGACGATTCTGCAATAAACTGTAAATAAGATCAAGAATATATATATAAAAAAAAAAAAATTCTCTGGAGCAGTCATGACACAAAAACGTGCATGTCTGACTTTTGTGCTGAGATGTAAATGTCAAGGAGGACTTCAGTTGTGGTGACTGAGTGTGAATTAAAGCCCTGACACTGGAAAATGTCACGACAAATACACACAGATGCCATGCATGTAAATAGTTTCGCACACGTGTAATCATCAAAAAAACTGCTGCCCAGCACTTTATCCATGTGAAACCTGCCTAACATAGCCAACGACGTGTTCCAACATATCCTGTACATACCCTTTTACTGGTTTTACCTGAAAGCTCTGTTCGGCTTTAAATAAATTTCTTCACTCGTTCATTAATGAACAAATATTTTCTCAGCTTACCATTAGCGAAAGTTACCATTTAATTATAGTTACTCCTCCACAAAGCAGTGGAGTTACTGAATATATTGAAAATAAAGTAATTACACAGAAAAGTTAATATGCATTCATTTGAAGAGCCTCTCTCAGTGAGTCATCTTTAACTTTGCACACATATTGAGCTGTAAATCCTCTCTGGGTTCGTCCGATCGCTCATTTACTCATAAGGTTCAACTTACATCACTGACTTGGTGGTGCGCGCACATTATTGTGGTCGACTTGAATTAACCAGTCCAGAGTTTGTTATTTTCGATTGCACACACTCCTTTGAGGGGGATCCGATGCACATGCAGCAGATTCGCAGAGCTAATAACAACAAGAATAAGCAGAAACTGAGCAGAAGAGAGAAACTACTGGCATCTCGGCAGGCCTGCTACAGGGAAACACAAAAAGCCTCTAAATACTTCCTGTAGAGATGCGTCACGATTCAGCTTTTAGACATTGGTTTGTGTGTGTATATTCTGTCTAAGATGTATTAAAAATACATGTAAATGACTTGATATAAGCTTTCATTGTTCTTTATAAACAACTCCACAAAGCTGTTCAATTCAAACCTACTAAAATTACACTCAGGTAAACCTGCGTCTGGGTTTGACCTTCAAGTCTGGAAAACCAAACAGCTCCTTGTGTATTTTTCCAACAGGCACTCGTCCCTTAACAAATAGCTCAATTTATTCATTTTGGATTCCGGGCTAAAAAAAAAAAAAAAAAAAAAAAAGTACTAAAAACAAACAAAAAAAAGATGCAGCCTCCCAGTAGTGGTGCTGCTCTTGCCATTGGTCAGCTGATTATGCAAGCGCAGCTGGTGTTACATAAACTCCCCGAGTTCTGCTTACAGCACAGGATCAGTGGAGGTCTGTGTCCGAACCGGCGAGGATTACACCGGATCATAGCGTGATCCAGTTGTAGGATCAGAAGCCAGAAACAGATCCAGAGTTCAGGCAGCTGACGGCAGAGGGCGGAGGTCTGGACTCCGCGGCAGTCGGTCTTATGATGCTCGATTCCAGCGCTTAACTCCGACCCGCTCCGTCTCCTCCGAGCAGCTCCAGTCGCTTTGTTCTCATGTTTCAAATCTCTTGTACAGTGACGACAAAAAAAGGCAAAATTACTAGTTCTGATTTTAATATTGTTTAAGAAGTGAAATGACACAAGATTTCTTTCTTTTTTTTTTTTCTTTGGTTAACTTGTTTCTTGATGTTCAACTTTTTTGGGGGGGAAACTAAATAAATATTAGTCTTATTAACAGACATGGGCCACAGTGGCCTACATCCTCAGTTGTTAGTTTCCTAAAAAAAATTTATTTGTGCTTGATGGCAAAAGAAAGTGTTGATCAGCAGATCTGAACCTGTTATTCATTTAAAGTTTTTTTTATGCATCTTTGATAAAACAAGTAAACTTTATTGTCACATGTCCTTATGGCTTTGTCGATTTCTTAAAGTCCTGAAAATAAAGAATTTAGCCTATTCTGTTAGAATATTGAGGCTGGATTGTCAGTGTTTTGATCTGAAATCACAGTAACGGAGACAGGTACTCATATTAATGAGAATCCAGTGAGTTGTTCTGGTATTTCACTGAAGAGCTGATGTATTTATCTATTTACGATGGCAGAAGTATAAAATCTACTTTAATGGGCATGCTTTGAAGTAAAATTAGGACATACGAGAGGTTTAAAAAAGCTGTCTTAAAACAGTTGTATAATCCAGTTATTAGATCTAAACATGATTTGTTCCAACTATTAAGAGAAAAAGTTCAGGAAACGACAACTTTTGAATATGACTTTTCTAAACTGTTCTCTAATACAACACTGGTGAGCCATGAATAAAGATGTGGCACCCACAGAAAGCCCAGAGGAAAACCACTCTGTCCGTGACTTGTGTGGATTTTCAAAGTAAGAGAAGTCACACAGGGACATTTGTTTCAGTCAGAGATATTTTCCCCACAATATACAGAAAAATGCACCATTAAAAAGAGCAGCGGTGTTCGCTTTCAGCTCGCTTCAGATCAGAGAGACTGTCGGCGGGGAAATTAGCTGTTCGTAACGCCGAGAGGGGAGAAAGAAACGAGGAGGACAAAGACGGGAGACGTGACGGGATTTGATAAAGATGATGCAAGATCAAGTCACAGGAGGTCAAACAGGAACGGGAAGGAAATGAAACTTCAATCACAACTTTGTCTTACTAAGAAACGATCCGTCGATGAAACTGCAGAACGGAATGATAATTTATCAGCAATGAGCTTCACTTTTTTTCACTCAAATCATTTTGTAATACTCAGATATTAGGTGAATTTCTCAGACAAACATACATTAAAGAACACGTGATGAAATTTGGATATGAAGCGGGTGTTTTTTTCTATTAAAATAATTAACTTATAGGCTGCTAATGTGCAGATCAAAGAGTTAGAGTCAATATATGGCTGGACATAAAAAAAACATGCAAAAGTAATAAATAACTACTTTATAACTGCAGGTTTGTTATATACTCTTTACATCTGCTCTTTAACATGATAAACATCATTTTAATGCCTAGGCATGTTTACACGCAATTACAAACATACCAGAGCATCACTACTTTTAATATTTAAATGTTTCATATAGTCAGTGTATAAAATAGTTACATTAATGTTTCTTAGATCAACACAAACACATCTAAAAATGTCCAGTAAAGTAAATGAATGCAGATATAAAAGCAGGAAATTGTTCAACTAATTGAATATATTGTGGACAAACGGTAGATAAAAATGTTTGAATCGAAATTCAAATAGTGGAGCTACTGTGGAAACTTCTGATTTGAAAGAGCCAAAGTCGATGACATGGCGTAAAATAAAAAGTACTTGGAACAAATAATAAAAAACACAATGATAGATTTTAATCTCTTTAATCCACTTCCATTTAGTCAAACGTCATTAACGTTCTGGTAAAACATTAATACTTAGTTTTGAGATGAAAAGCCTTCCTGCCTCTGCTCAGCCTGGTGGAGGTTAAACCTCGGGCTGTGATGTGGGACACGACCCACACGCAGTCTTTTCTGTGAAAACCGTCTGTAGCCATACATCGATGCTCTGGGGCCATTCCTCATGCCGCTATGTTGACTCATCAACATGTTTTCCCGTGTTACGCCGCCCCGACCGACTCCAGTCAGAACGGATTATCAGCTTGTGTGATCCGCGGCACGTGTGTGTGTGTCTTTTTTTTTTACATATGTATGTGTTTTCACATGCATCTCGCCATCCCTCCGCTGAGATTCAGCCTCAGTGAACTGCGTCATCGTACTGTCAGTCCTCGGCTGAGTAATGAGCTGTAATGTGCCTCTTTCCTCTCCGCTCTCCTCTCTTTTCTGCTCTGAAGGAAGTGTGTCCCCAGAGGCAACCGAGGCAGACCGGATCTCTGTGGCAAACTTTATTAGACTTTTTTTTTGTTTTTGTGTGTGTGTGTGTGTGTGTCCTGTGTGCTGGACTGGTGGCCTGTCCTGGGTCTAAAGTCAGCTGGGATTGGTTCTAGGATTTATCTTAGAGAAAACAGGATCGTTGGATCCATCAATATTATCAACAGCTGTCAAAGAGAGGACAGGAAAGTGGCCCGAAACCAGAAATATCAGGATAACTCAGTCAGCTGAAGCGGAAAACGTCTTTGACACATGAGAACAACGTGCAAAAGAAATGAATCAGAGAAATCATTTTTCTGTTACTTAACACGCCGGACAATGAGAGCGACATGATATGAAAAGCGAGAGCAAGGAAATGAATGGGAAACGGAGATGATGGGTAAGAGGAGACGGAGAGAGAATGGAAGGATGGAGATAAAGGAAAGGGAAGTATTATCTTCTTACGTCAGGTTGAGTGGAGACGTCTCAGACTTCAGTGTGTGTGAGACCAAACGATATTACGAACCTTGTGTCAAACTACGCTGATGTAACCAGTGCGGGTGTCGGCGCTGGATAGGCTGATGACTGTTTAAATATTTATGAATTTGGTTGTAAAATGAGTGATTCTCACCGGAATTTATCAAAATGAATGAACTGAGTCATTCACAAGGCCCCGGGACAGAAAATATACAGTATATTAATAGCTGACTGCACTTCATGATCGCAACCAGACAACATGCATCCCTTCATTCATTCATCTTTGTATCTGGGCAGAAATCCCAATAAAGTATTTGAGGAAACCATAAACAATTAATAATAACTGAATTTTGCAAAAAAATGCGGAAATGTGGAACGCCACTTCTTGAGTCATTTCTATCTTTAAACAGTTAAAAACTAAAGAGATAAACACTTCACATTATAAATATTATATGTAATCACACAGCTTTTTCATCACTTCAATACCTCTCCATTGATCCTCTTTTTACAATGAAGCAGCCATAAAAACAGCCCAGCTGGCAAAGATTGGCAGTTTGGAGTATGACAACAAATTATATTTTTAGTTTTTATAACATTTTTAAAACGTTTCTTAAAATCCTCTCTTATTCAATATCAGCTTTTGGACAAGAAACCCACGCATGCATGGGGAGAACATGGAAACTCCACAGCCGGTATTTGAACTCTCTTGCTGTGAGGTGACAGTGCGAATCTCTTTATTCTGTGCCGCCCTCTCACTTATTATACAGCTGCTTGCTTTTGACTGTAAATATGAAGCACAATAGTTCTTATTCTTATTTATTTCAGGCCATATCAATACAATTTAACACAAAATTTCTAACACAAAAGTTCTAAATTCATCTTAGATACAATTTTCTGGTTCTACTTACAAAGTCAGAAATGAAATGAAAGATGAATAGACTAGTAATAGGCTAGACTTACTGTATATATTGCCCTAACAAGAAATTTCTTTGACTTTTCTATGCCCTCTATGAGCGGTTAGTGTTTACATCCCTCAGTGAAACAGATGAGCCAGAACTGCAGCGAACGTTAGTCACCAAATCATCATTTCTCCCTCGGAGGGAAGATATTTTCTCGCGTGAGTCACTCTGAATCAAACACAGTTGAGGCTTAAATTTTGTGACATAAACGACAAAAGCACACGTGGATCGAATTAAAAAAGTATCAGTAGCATTTACATGTCTTCAGGAAATCCAAAACAGTCATCTAGATTAGATATGAACCCAAGGTGGCAGCACAGCGAGATAAATGAGCCAGAAAAGCGAGCTGACCGCAGAGCGGAGCCTCTCTGAGCCTGAACACCTCAGCTCCGTGTTGGTTCAGCCGCTCGGCATGTTGGGTTAACTGTGGCCATTGTCCTCTGCAGGACTTATCATTGCCTCCATTCATGAATAAAATGCACGTCTTTCCATTCAACATCAACAACTCCCTATAAGCAGAAGGCCTGATAAATGTGTCTCCCTTCAGTCATCGTCTCGCTCTCTGTCATCTCTCACTTCCCTCCTTTCATGCATGTGAGGCAGCAGACCGTGAAGTCCACATTGTGAAAGCCTTGGTCGATATATAAATAGAACCAAACACACGCGCACGCATTCTGCTGCCGAACGGATCAGCGCTGAACACATATGTATCTCCTCTTCTCTAATTTCTGTAAACATATCAACGCTTGATTACACCATGATGTGACGTTTCAACGGCGTCTATCATCTCATGGAAAAACTAAATACATTAACACTAGAAATAAAAACTTGAATCTTGAAAAGCTTTGCCGTTTTAGGTTTTGATGAACAAAAGTAAAAAAAAAAAAAATGTTATGATCAATTTGAAGAGATGACAGAGAAACAGCTTGATTCAAATTATGCAGACAGAAATGAAAAAAATGTGTCTTCTCTGTCTCAAATTTGTCAAATATGCAAATACAGAACAACATAATCGGTGAAAAACGTGAGCATCATGCAGATTTTCATGCTCAAAAGAGTGAAAGAACATTGCAGATGCTCAGTTAGGTAACGACTATGAAATGACAGTGAAACCATTTGTGATATTGCTTAGTTTGCAGAAACAAACCGAGCTCCCCGGCTACTGTGTTTAACACTGTAGCTTTCCTGTATTTTCCTGCTTGTATTGTTTTTGTTTTCTGCGTCGTAGTGAGTGATCTCGTCTGTGTGTGGATCTTTGTGCGATGTTTCAGGTAGACGAGTGTGCATCGGCTGGAAGTCCCAGCGTCCAACGTTTCAGCAAAAATAACTAGACTGCACTGACGACGACGCTTACTTTGCTGTTTTGGGTTTTCATCCCAATTGTTCTTGTCTTCATGTATCTTTAATCAAGAAAACTTGGTTCACTCGTGGTCTGGGGACCGGGGCTCAAGATGTTTATGCTGCATAACACTGGGAATTGTCTGACAGCTGCTGTAACTTTATTCTTTCACCGTATTCTGTAAAATAACTTCATTAAATCAGAAAAAAATGTAAGTGTCTCTTGCATCACATTTGTTTATGGATGGAAGCCAGTTTCAACTTATGTCAAAGTCATGTTTTTAAAATAACATAAAAGTATATGAATAAGTAAATGTTCTTCCGGTGTTATGCTCTTGTATAGTTATGCATGGAGACATGCCCGAGACATGCAAAATTCACAGCATTACTGCAAATGGGAAGCTCCCCCTTACCTTATGCATTTCACTGATGCCCAGTCAACTGATTGCAGTCAGACGCGGACTGCGGGCGAACTAAATGCACCACTCACGTGGTAATTTTGACAAGGCAATGCCTCTCACTACAAAGTAAATGTTTACACTACTGCTTCCTGGAGGGGAGCCAACGGGAACTTGCATGAGCGAATTCAACTGGAGAAGACAGAATAGTGAATTACTGCTCCGAAAAAAACTGTACCGTCGCATGAGATGCATTCATTTAATTGCTCCTCTGCTTTGTATGAATGAAGTGATGAAAGGAAAGTGGTTGGCCTTCGCGTCTACCAGTGAATGTGGGACGACAGGGCTTCACCCCGGCAATGGCTGAATGTGAATTAATGGTAATGTGGCCTCATTTTCAGTCATCTATTATGACTTGAGTTTCATTATAAAGACATGAGAATTCATCCTCCTCCTGCACAAATATGGCATTCATATAAAGCACTGCTTTGTTTTTACCCCTCTAAACCTTTGAGGTTTCTGTATTGCATTTTGTTTTAGGATCGGTAGTGTGACAACCTGATGAGAAATAACTCAGAATACAAATAAAGATGCTCTGCATTTGGAATAATATGGCCATCCCCCCGCTGAACATAAAACTTTCATTTATCTCAACGGGCTGCCGGCCGTATTTGAAGCACCTCCACATATTCATTTAATGCAGCCATCACATACAGTATATCATGTGCTCCGATACATTTACAGGAGAACTTGAGGGATAAATTATTTGTTTTCTGGCTTTTTAGCGACACACAGGACCAGAATATCTTTCTTTTACTCAGTTTGGGACATCTCTTCTTCTTTCTGTGTGTGTGTGTGTTAGTGCTTGAGGCTATCCCAGGCGCTCCATCTGTACTCCTGCCACACATGGTTGTCTTCGGAGAGACAAGAGCTCCTCAAACACACACAGATGAATTCTTTCATCTACATGAATGAAAAACTGTCCCGTACACACATTCACGGATATTATCTCATACTGACTGATTATGTACAAATGATATTAGGCCAAAATCAAAACAACAAACAAATGAATTTCTACTTGATGGTGACGTTTTTGACGAACAAATGTATTTTCCATTTAATCCATCTGAACACTTTGCCTGCTGGAGACAGCAGTTTAGTTTAGATCTGTTCTCAAACCAATGATTCTGGGTCTTGAAGATGGAGAGAGGGAGGGAGGGAGAGAGTGTGTTTTACTATTTTCCAGTAAAACATGACTCACTCACTTACTCACCCCAGTCATTCTAAAGATGCGCACCCTTTACAGGTTGAGCAAACTCTGCTGAAAGTGCTTTTGCTTCACAGCACAGGCCTCAGCAAGTCTCCACAGATGTGATGAGACTTGCAGTGGAGGAGCTGTTCATAGTCTTAATTTCTACGTGTAAAAATCTACTGAAGATAAACAAGTACTCACGTGAATAAAGGCTGATATCACTGAGTGAGCGCTGGCCTGAGTACCGCGGCTGTTTAAAGACAACAGTGAACAGATCTTTATCTCAACAACACTGTTTGGCTTCTGTTGAGGGAGTGGAATTGTGATGAATCTTGAACTTGCATAACATGATAAAGTGCTCACTGATCTACTTAATGCAGAACGTGTGGGGCCGTAGATTATTTTTCTACATGCGAGTGCAGAGTGATAAAGTGTCTGACAGCCGGCTGGCCAGATGGGAGTCCCTCTCTGATCTGAAAGGTGGCTCGGCAATAATGAGACCCATATGGTAGTGGGAACACACACACACACACACACACACACACACACACACACACACACACACACACACACACACACACACACACACACACACACACACACACACACACACACACACACACACACACACACACACACACACACACACACACACAAACACACACAAAGCAAGAAAGTACTGTTTGTCCATTGCACTGGCTCCCCTCGGGAAAAATCAAAATGTATGAGAGCATTACCACCTGATCAGATCAGTCTTGGTTGTATTTAAGGATGTCCTGATACCACTTTTTTGCTGACCGAGTACAAATACGAGCACTGATATTTGAGTACTTGTTTTTTAGCACATGTTCGATAATTGAATAAACAAATATAACAACCCTGTCACAGGTTTCACTTAACATTTCAAGTTTAGCTTGATCAATCTATGCATGTATTCATAATATAAAATAAATAAAAATACTTCCAAAACACAGCATCACTACTGAAATAATGAAATAATGCCATGGTGTTATGCTCGAGTGGAAAACCAAAACTATTTAGATACCTGCTTATATTGAGTCAGTGTGCCAAAATACCATATGCAATAGGGAATAACAAATATAAAAGCCAACAGTAGCTTCAACTTACGTGAATTAAATTGTACTTTAATAACACTGATCATTAGTAATAGCCTATTGATTATACTGACACATGGTAGATGATCTTTCAGATGTTTACCTGTCAGCTGCTCTGAGCTGTTGGGCTCAATGTCTGAAGCACTGCTCCTACCGCCACCTTTTCACAGGAAACTCAGAAATATATTTTAATATTGATTCTGTAAAGTTTACAAGTGATGTGCTTTAAAGAAATAATAAATTCCTCCTCAATGAGCAAAGCCAGCGAGGACCAAACCGAACAGTTAATCGACAGAGGGGCAGATGGCACATGAGTGGCAGCAGGTAGACGGAAAAAAAAACCCAACAACATGCAGTTGGCTGACGCAGCACGGACCGGCGCGTCGGGAAAACTCCCGACATTATTTAATCCTCCAAACAAACACTGTGACCACTTGCTCCAGCTCTTGCTGCTGCACTCCCCACCACACGTAAGCGCCGTGCTATGGCAGCAGGTTCACACTGGCACTGCGTATCGAGTGCTGTCAGGAGCGAGTATTTAACGAGTAAAGCAAAACAGGCCAGCATCGGGGCGAGTACCGATTCTAGTATCGCGATCGGGATGAAAAAGATCACTTATTGAAAATCGCTGCAGTGAGGCTCGACTGCACTTTGGAGGAAATGCTGGAGCTCCAGATGTTTGTACTAAAACTAATGGTGATCACTTCCTGTTTTAAATGATCTTGCACATTATTGAACAGCTCTGATAAGGTCGCGTCTGAAATAAAAAGTCAAGGCAGCAGAACATTCGACGGATCAAAATGTTTTTAAAGTGTCAAGTAGTTACAGAGAGGACCTTTGTTTTTCTTTTAGTTGCCTTGTTGCTGATTGCTATATGGATCAAATAAAGCTTCTACTGCGATTGCTTCTCACATCTCATTTGTGCAACATTTACACTTTTCAAGTGAAAACGGAAAAGCTTTGTTGCGTTTTGGGTGTTCATTTACACAACAATGGTGCTCAGAGTCACGGAAAACATTTTGAAAAAGGTCTCAAAAGGTGGAACATTTAGAAAACTGTACAACTCCGTCCTTTTGGGAACAGGAGAAAACGCAATTTTTCTGAAATGCTGATACTGCACCTGCGCACCACGGCTGTCGTGAATAGTTCATCAGTAAATGCACGAGCGGATCAACAGTAATAAGTTACTACTGTGGTTTCGTTAAACTACATTCATACAAAATATCATTTTTACATCAACTGTACTCCTCTCAAAAATATGATGAAAATATGGAAAGACAAAGCACAAAACCAGTCAAGAACGTTCGAAATATACGAACTCTGCAGAAACAAGACAAGATGAGACCAGAAGTAACTTTCCCTGGGACAGGGCACAACAACGTGGGAAATATAAGAAAAATCGCTTTTTAAGGTAAAATATGCAAGTTGTAAGTGATGCATGTGTGACACATGCATTAGGTATTTGTGTTGAATCACTGCTCCGTCCATGTGTCCTCACTCTGGGTTCCTCAGTTTGGCACCTTACTGTTTGTTGACAGTTTGTAGAAGAACCAGTTTTTGTTTTTGTTTTGTTTTTGGTTTTTTGGTGTTGAGCACCGAAACCTGTGACTCCTTCTTTATTTGTTGGAGAAAGAACATGCAATGAACTCCACTCAGTAAAGTAGCAATCTTTGGGCAAAAAGTGCTATAACAGGGCTGTACCAGTTAGCTTTCTAATCGGCTGGTTTTCACAGTTCAGTGGATATCCACAAAGCTCAATGCGAACAGTTCTCACCGAGCTCAGAGCCAGTTGCGCTGACTGGCTGCGCCGACCTCTGTATGAGTAATATAAGCATTACTCATCCAGTAATGAGAGCAGCCGAATACACACCATTTCAGGTTTTCCAATGACAACTGTACACAGTAAGGATAACCCTACTCCTTTTACGATAACTAAAGTTTCCCTTTGTATCTTAAGTGGTAGAGTTTAGTTGTTTTTGTGTGATTCACCATCGAGCTTAGATTTCGGGTTGGCGAAAGTGACACTGGAACATTTTCTAATTCAGCTGCTATAGGTTTAGACTGCCAGGTGACCTTCTTTAAGGCACTCAGGTTTTACATTGACAACCATGCGTCTCGTTCCTGTAGTCGGAGCTTTCTCATTTCTGCTCTTTGTCGCTTCCTGCAAAATCTCTGACTTGAATCCCCGTCGAGTCTGCAGCCATTTAATTACTTTTAAAACTCATGTCAGTTTGTTCATTCAATACTTTTTCCTTTTGCCTTCCCATAACCTCAAAAGGCCAACTTTTGACATTTTTTTCATGTTAACAATCACCTCATTTGGCATTGATAGATTTTTTTCTAAATATTTTCTTTGAATGAAAAGTGCCTCCTAACAGCCACTTATTAGTGCTATATAAACTGAACTGAATACAGCTGTCTGCTCTGGCAAGACTTCGCTCTGAGATTACTCAGAGTAAATCAGGACGGCATAGTCTTGACACTCAAACTCAAACAATAAGCAACAGAAAAATTTTTCCTCCATGCTGGAGGGATCTGTAAAGTCATGACGTGTTGACTGTGGCTGCTTCAGTCAGTCAGAAGAGGACAGCACTGCTTAGTCTGGGTCTAATGTAGCTGTGCAGTGTTGTGTAACAGAACATCAGGGCAATATTTTGGGATTGATTTCCTTTCTGGGGAACATAAAGTAGCCGAAAATATTTGAAGTAATGCAATTAGATGCAAATGTTGGCCAGTGCAGCTTTTTGCCATAAGACTCAGGGTTGGACGTGCGCCCGGGGAATCCATTTGTGTCTACTTCCAGCACACGTCCTGACTCTTCTCACCACACACACACACACACACAAAAACACACACAAGGGGAGTGAGTCTGCCTGGCAGAGACAGAGACGAGGTCTGGGAATGCTGAGGGTGGGGGCAGCTCGGGGGGAGGAGAGGTAAAAAGTTGCAACTTCAGGGCAATATGGACCGCATGCTATGAGAAGGAATGCACGTGTCTTTGTAGGAGAGTGAAAAAGCAAATGAAGAGAAGAGAAGAGGAGGAGGAGAGAAGCGAGGCGGGTGGAATCTGAGCCGGGGCTGCAGCGTGGCTCCGTGTGTGAATGAAAGAGCCTCTCTCTCTCGCTCTCTCTCACTTTCTCTCTGCTTTCTGTCTGTATATATGGCTTACGTCCGCCGCAGCAAACGACTGCTTCCAGAGCAAACACAAGCAAGACTTTCCAAGAGACTTCAAGCTGGAAGTAAATATTTTTCAGAAACCTTGCCTGAAAGTGCAACTTTTCATCATGTGATGGTTCACTCGAGGTCTTCCAAAAGCTTGTTTGGTTTTTGAATTCTGTCATTTAGTTTTGAGCATGCTGATTGTTTAGGAAACTGCTCTGTGAAGCTTCGGTAATCTGAACATGTCTTTCTTGCAGGTACGTCCGTCGGGATTAAGTGAAAGACGTGGATCTTTTCCCATCAGAGGACGTCCCCGAGGACACTGATCATAACAACCACGTGGACTGAACTACAAGTCGCCCCCCTGAGCAAAGGAACTGACTGGATCGGGACCAATTTCATCCCGTTTTATTTTATTTGCACACATCTCGGGGTCAGCTTGCCGTTTGAGTGTGATGTGTGGGTTTTTAATTTAACTAGAGCGATCCTGAGCACTTTGTGGGTTTCTGGCCAAGTTGCGGGCAGGTGTGATGCTGGGTCAGTGTGTTTGATGCACACTTACACACACAACACACACACATGCTCGCATGAAAGTGGAGGGACCTGGACATCAAATGAAAGCTTCAAACAGACCAAAAGCGAACAGCACCTTTGACTCTGAGTCCTCTGTTGATGCATGTCACAAACAAGCTGCTTTTATTTTCTGCATTACTGGATGAAGAACCAAAAAACCCTGAACTGAAAGACGGTACTTCAGCATCATGAGCCTGCAGAGCTTTAACTTGTTGCGGCCCCCCATCTGCCCTCACCTGCTTCTCCCCGTCCTGCTGCTGCTCCTCCAGGCCTGGCGGGGGAGCTGCCACCCTCAGTGCTTGGATTACAAGCCTCCATTTGAGCCCAGGCAGCCACTGATCTTCTGCAAGGAGTCTTCCAAGTTTGGCTGCTGTGATCTGGAGAAAGATGAAGAGATATCGCGCAGGTTTTACCGCATCATGGAGAACTTCGACCACTCCGGCTACATTACTTGTGGCAAATACATACGGAGCATCCTCTGCCAGGTAAGACATTTATTTTCAAAGATCCCATTGGCCATCATCTCTATGTTTGCATCTTCCTGTGCAGCCAGATGTGATGGATACAGAAGGATGATCAATGTGTTCTTTTGCATCATTTTGTGTTACACATTTATAATTTGGAGTAAATCTATTTCACTCAGTGCTGTGTTCAGTATTAAATCCCAGATTCAGCACCACTAAATAATGAAAGTGTGTCCATTACAATGAAATAATTGCATTTCCATCCTATACACTACTTTTTATGTAAAATATATTCCACTCAAAAGACCACAGAGCAAAGTTATCTCACATGGAGACTTAACAAAATCCCCTCATCATCCTTTGCGTTTGCAAAAGATAAAAGTAGTCTGGTCACCTGAATCTGCTGATTTCATAACGTGCTTGGTACATATTACCAATTATGTCAGACTTTTCCTTTTGAGGTCACTTTAGTAAACCATGAAACAGTTTCTTGTTTCTGTGTTTACAAAAAGCAGCTAGATGAAACAACAGCTTCGTCATCATCTTCTTCATCTGGACACAATTCAAAAAGACAGACAAAGAGAAAAAGCTTCGTGATTCAACATGAGTAAGAATTTAACCCCCCCCCCCCCCCCCCCCCCCCACCAAAAAATAAAAAAATAAAAAAAATACAGAGACCAATAAAATGTGGCTTGGGGGCCACATGGAAAACTATCGGACAGCTGTTACGCATGCTTGAAGAGCAGAACCGCAGTTTTACCTCACGTCTCCTCTGATATGCTGGATGGAGCCGGGCTGTCACAGTTACTGAGGTCCAGAGGAAAGAATTTATACATGTTTAAACCACAACATGAGCTTCTTAGGGTGGAGAAATATAATGAGGCCAGACTTTTCAAAGTGAAATGCTCAAAATGTGACTCAACTCTGGTCCTATTTACACTTTTTCAACTATAAAAGGGAACATTTCATTGTTTTCATTGTCTGTTTCCACGACATCGATACAATACATCAATACAAATTCACCAGCACACAGACTATAAAATGAGTTTCTTCTAAACTCTTAGTAAAGCATGGCTTCCAACTAGTGAAACTCACCATGCACCATGCTCAATATTAAGCTCTACTTCTTGTCAGAATGCTGAACTTTCAGTGTTTTCACAATAACACATATTTAGTAGTTGTTGTAATGCAGAAGGAATGAAAAGGAATGCAGGAAAACATCGGAAGGAATTTACTGTGAAAAGTCAGATATGTCTGTAGATACCAGAACATCAGTGTTAAACTCCACTTATTCCCTCATTATTATGATTTTGCCTCTGATTTTGTCAGATTTAGTTTCACATCCTGACATGATTTGGTTAATCTGAATGTTTTGGGCAAAGCTGCACGGTGGCGAAGTGGTCAGTTACTCTCACTTCATTGAAGTTTGCATGTTAAAAATGAAGATGTTTGTATCGGTTTTCTCCAAGTACTCAGTTCCAACAACAGGCAAGTGTATCCTGATTTGACCCAAAGTCAGACGGGATCAGGCTGAATGCTGCACTGGATCCTGCAGTTCAGAGGACGGATGAGAGAATGGCATGGAAGTGTATCTCACCTCATAACTGGCTTGTGGCGGCCAAGCGTTCATAGCGACGTCGCTTTTTGATCCTTCGATGTCGGCTCTTCCTATCATTGTGAAGTAGAATTCACCAAGCGTTGGATTGTTCACCCACTAATAGGGAACGTGAGCTGGGTTTAGACCGTCGTGAGACAGGTCAGTTTTACCCTACTGATGATGTGTTGTTGCAATAGTAATGTAAATTGACTGGACTACACTTATGGACTGGACTACATTGAATAACTAGAACTTTCACAGCCACCACACTGACAACGAGGGGTTAAAAATATTCTTGCATTTGTTTTCAAGAAGTCTGCATAAATCATTTTTTTCTAAAATGAAGATATTATAACCTAGAGGTGTAATAAAACTTTATTTTAGTTCTTGCATTCGAGTAATTCTTTGAGTGACTCACAAATTGCAGGCTTAATAATTCTCCTAAAATAGCGTGCTATAGTGATAAGCTTATCGTTAATAAGATAAAAGCACACATATTGCAGTTCTCTCAGTCTTCATTTATGTGGAGAATGTTATTTCTTTTAATGAGCATTTCTATTTCAGCGTTGCAGTGTTTTAAGTTTTTTTTCTACCTCTCTAATCTTAAACAGATCCGGGCCCCAGAAATCTGCCCTCACCATCGCAGGAATGAGCTTTGAGGCCGCTCAGCCGTTACATAATGAGGTGCTGCCTGTGGTGCTCAGATGCTAACTGGCTGCAGCTCATCCGTACAAATTGAATGAGAGGTGCTGTGCGGATTTAGCCCGGCACATTAACTTCAGATAAAATCTTCACATAGTCTTCACTCCTTCCTCTTCCGTATCGACAGAAACGCAGTGACATAACAAAGCGAACGTCTTCCCGGCAGTTCAGCACGTCATCCTCCATGTAAAGGCAACATGACAAATGTACAACTCTGAAAATATAGGTTTGTATTCTGTGGAAATTCCAGCCGGTTGTGGTTGTTTCTGCGCTGTGCAGGCGGGTCCTGAGGGTAATGATACAGTCAAGCTGCACATGTGCATCCCATAACTCTTACTTTGGTTTCACTTATAGTCCTAAATCAGAACAATGTGAACATGTCAAGGTAACTGGTTTAATCACAGTCTTTTCTTTTTCTGTTCGCTATCTCCTTCACAGAAACAGTTTGGTAAAAGATCACAAGTATCTTAGGAATAAACAAAGTTTTTCAGGGTTGCAAAAGTCCTCCATTTTTCATCTATCTTTTTGTCAGACCGAAGGTTAGTTACATAAACTAGTCTCCAGTCTCAAGATGTGTGGCTGTGCTTTTCTTTCATGTTTGGATTTGAGTTTTTATGAAGCCCTTGTTTAGACTTTGTAAGAATGTCTTTATTGTGACAAACACCCACGCCGTGGTTTTGAACTCCCGGGCCGATCGTCTGAGGTCAAAGGAAGCTATGGAGGTGGTTAAGTTACCCCGCTGCCAGGGCACTTATCCTGGGTAAACCCAGCACACTGAGGCCCTCTGTTCCAGCCCCGCTGCAGGAGCTTCCTGACACCGATACCAATCACACAGAAAGAAAGAGATACGGGCAGAAAGGGAAAGAAGCATGAATGAATGAGGGCATGCAGATGTGTTTATCACTTCGGCAGAGGCAGAAATCTCCTCAGGCGCTCATTACGGGGATCTTTGTGGGCAAAAAGTGAAGAAAAAACAAGTCTTAAATTTAGATTAATGACAGAGCTGGGTAAGTACTAGTTACGGTGAATTGAGTCTGCAGGAAATTAGCGGAGGTCACTGCCATGTCCCGAGAGGTTGTGTGTGAGTGTGTGTGTGAGTGAGGGAGACTGTTATCGTTTCTGAGCTTAACTGACCAAACAAACAACCATTTCCTCCTCAGTCCAGGGGTGCAGGATATATGAAGCTCCAGCAAGCAGGAGAGAGAAGACGAGGAGGCGGTGGCGCTGATGAGGGATGAAAACTATTGAAACACCTTTCAATACAGAGAGGGCAGAGACCGATCCGAACGCTTTCAAAATGAGTTTTTAGCATTCATACTAACACAAAGGACATTTAATTATTGAGTAAAAGTCTAAATCAACAAGCCCCACCTCAGGGTGTTTTAGGTCAAAAGCACTTAGTGAGAGCTCAGCAAGGTAAACATTAAATTCGTTGTTCCCCTCCTGCATTTTTAAAAGGCACTTTAAAGTACGGCCGTGGAGTTTCTGCATGTTTCAGACGGAAGTCGGCCTCATTCTTCTGCTTTGACAGCAGCGAGAAGCAGAAGTTGTTTAAATTCCCAACACCACACATCAGCAGTGTTTTAATGACATGCTGCAAGTGTAACATGTTACTTTAATACAGCGTGTCATTATGAAATTAATAAATTAACTGTGCTGCACAAAAAAAAAAAAAAATATTTTGGAGACCTGCTGTGAAGTTCCAGGTTGACACTCTTTTCCTCCTCTGTTTTCTATGACTCACTCAAATCCACAAACTACTGAAAAATAAAGCACAGCCATTTCAACCATTGTCATTTGACAATGATGAGCTACAGGACAGTAAAAGTACCTTTAAAAAAGTAACTGGACTTCTGTTTATTGTTTCCCTTCTGCTCTAAGGGTTCACTACAAACCACCCGTTTACCATGAAACCTGAAATAAAAGAGTCCTTTACATGAGTCGGTACAGAATGAAAAGCCGGTGAGAAAGAATGAAGAAAGAGCATTTTAATTTACATTCAAGCTGTGTTTTCTGTCTATTCTAACCCGTAAACACCAAATTATAGTGTTTTGAAGTGGCTCCATTGTTAAGAAACAGCTGTTTGCAGTTAAATGCATTTATCCTAGCCTATGATAGCAGGACCCAAAATAACACCGTCGACCAGCAAAGGCTGCGTTCTCAGCTTTGATGGTGAGTAAGAGGTGAGGGCATAAAACAGCTTAATAATGAGCACACAGTCATGTTTCTGTGTGGGTCAGTTACATCAGTTGGACAATGCTCAGACATCTTTCCAGATGCTACCTGGAGAACTGAGTTAGTTCAAGGTTAACGAGACTGCTCCTCCACTGAACTGTGAAGGTTTGAAAAAAAAGAAAAGATTGAGACAAACACTTAATGCTGCAGCAAACGGCACAGGATTAAGGACGGATCAGATAATCCTTTTAGAGCGATCAGCAGCAGTTTTCATCATCAACAAATGTAATGAGTCACAGGCTTACGGTATAACTCTAACATGAGACGTCAGTTACTCGCTTTACGCTGCCAAAAAGGAGTTAGGATAATAGGTGCCAGAGCTGCTCCCAACTCCGGCCACCTTCTGAAGAATCAAAATGAGATGTCGGCAAGATTCCTGCTGAAAAGTCTGTGTTCCACTGCGTCAGAACAAAGATAAATCCCAACTCATAAAGCACAATAAATACAGTTAATCAAGCTCCCATCTGGTCCTCGTCCCACTTTCTCCCAGAAACTGCTTTAATCGACACTTCCTGCAGTTCGGACTGAACTCAGCTTTTGTTTTTGGCCCAAACTGATCTCCAGGAAAACTCTGATCTTCTCCCAACAAAGTGCTTTCAAGTAATCCCCCGCACACACAAATCTCTGTTTCGGTTGGAGCTCAGTTCTTCTTGTCAAAAACGTTTCATTTATCAGTGTTTGGTTTTGTTTCGACCTGGGGTCTCACTGTGATGAAGGAGCACTCTGCAGCTGTGCGGCCGCTCGGTCCAGAACAGCCGGACTTGTTTTTCCACCGCTGCCAGATCTGTGTCATGGCGTGCGCACTGCGGTTTTGTTCCGTCATGCGTGCATCTGCAATTCCCACCAGCAGCGTTTGAGAAGCAGAGTGTCTAATTTGTCCTTTTGTTTTCCAGTAGACGGTGAATGGGCTATAACCTCACGCCCCACTCCAAATAACTCCTGCAATCAAAGTCCAGGCCTTCTTGTTTTGTTGCAGCGCTCTTGTAAAAACAGCTGCTGGGGTCAAATAAAATTGAGTGTTTTTCAACTCCAAGGACAGACATATCATCTTCCATGACGTCTGACCTGCCACTGACTCTTGATGGCTGCAACCAGGAATTAAGTGAAACACAACCTGTGGTGGAATCTCAGTCTTCCCTGTGCAGAATGATGCAAATAGTTCACGGAGCGAGGTTGTAGACAGGCGCCAACTAGTTTGAATCCTACTGCAGGCAGATAAGTGA
This sequence comes from Salarias fasciatus, assembly GCF_902148845.1. Taxonomy (NCBI): domain Eukaryota; kingdom Metazoa; phylum Chordata; class Actinopteri; order Blenniiformes; family Blenniidae; genus Salarias; species Salarias fasciatus. Next base: position 6,960,887 of record NC_043758.1, on the reverse strand, counting down.
GCATGTTTGGTTCAGGAAGGGAATCTCACATAAATCCAGCGTACAGATCACATGATCTGCAGTAGCGACACTGGTAGGTAGCAGCCGCAAGGCATCTTATATCTAACATCATATATGGTGGAGAGATGGACTATAAAGGCACAGGGAGAACCATAAGACCCTGCAATAAAAAAAAAACAACTGCATTTCCCCCAAATCACCAAACTCTCTAAAAATACTGAAACTACAGGTGGGCAAATTAAAGTTCCAGCACATATAAAGTAACCAGCGAGGATGTGGAATAAATAATGAAATAAGTAAATCCAAAACATCCGGGTACAAACACAGACTAACCGTCACACAACTTTCTGAATGTTCTATTGCATCAATATTTAACAACGCATCATAGTTAATAAAGCGTTTTGGCCTTGACATGCACAGAGAAATAAAAGTGGGGAACTATTTAAAGCACTGATTCCAGGTACAAGCAAACATGCCTGCTCTCCTCGAAGAGTTTGAGTTTGCAGGTGTTCTCTCAGCTCATCTATAAATCACAACTTCAAAGTTGCTGTGTGTAATTATTGTGTAGTAGACTTATGTTTTAGCGACGTGAGCGTATTAAAAATACAAGAAACATTTTGTTCGCCGTGAACTGTGCTTTTACACCACATTTAGTGTCGTCCCAGACAACAGGAATATCCATTAATGAAAACGATTAGTAAAAGGGCATGAAATTCATCTTCTTTACTCACTTCATTCGTTTTAAAGTCATGAGGTAACTGACATTTAGATCACAAATAAAAGTTCTGATTTGTGCTGAAATATTCAGAACTTCTTGCCTTGGGTTATTTTATGATTTTTTTGAAGCTACACATGGATCTGAAAAGTGCTGTCAGCAAGAATTAATTCAGATCAACTTCATGTCTTCAAGAGACCACAACAGATTAATGCCCCACTTTCCAATGTGGCTGCGAGCCTGGTGGTAGAGTCATCTCTGAATCCCTCAGCTCTGTTTTCACTTTTCCATGCTTCAAAGTGTCCATTAAACCTTCACCTGGTGTGAAAGAACCCTGCATGGCGGCTGTGAGAATGATTACGTGATGATTATGTCAATACTGAAACAGTAAAATGTGAACTATGAATGAAGTCCACTTAAATGTTTACTCCATTAATGCAGTTTTAACACACCTGACTGTTGGTTTTTATCACAGTTATCAGAATGTTTAACTTGAGTTTATTTGTTTACACATTTCTTCTACTTTCCTAGGTTTTGTGAGTGCCCGGTTAAGTGTTTGTTGTTTGGACTCAGTTCCTTAGTGATGATCTGTTTGGGGTGATCTGGCGCTGAGGAAAAGAGCACCACTTTGACCACATAATGGCTTGAGTGTCAGGCGTCTGTGTGCCTACAGCTCCCCATTCAGGGTGTGGACAATGTGGTCGGGACTTTAATAACTGACTGGACTTCCCTGGGATCCATTTATACGATGCAGGACTCAGACGAGCTGTATATAACCCCAGTCTGACCAGTCAACGTGATGCAGTGAAAAACCGAGGCAGACAGGACACAGATTGATCCTTTTCTATAACTCATGCATACCTTCCTAAAAACCCATATAAATCCAATGATATATGTAATCAAAGTGATTCATTATTAAAAAAGAAAAACCTCCTAACTAGTTGTGCTCGATGGCTCTGTTATGTTGTGGCAGGAGTGCTCTCCGTATGCAGCTCACCTGTACGACGCTGAGGATGCCAACACGCCCATGAGGATGCTGCCCGGCCTGTGTGGGGATTACTGCTCCGACTACTGGCACAACTGCCGCTACACACTCAGCCTCCTCCTCGAGGAAATAGGGAGCCCACAGCAGTTTGGAAACCAGACCAGCATGATGGAGGAAGATCGCAGAGGCTTCTGCGACTTCCTCGAGCTGAAGGACAAACAGTACTGCTATCCTAATGTCTTGACCAACGCAGGTAATGGCTTTGCATTTTATCCAGACTCTGATTGTGAAAATAGGTGGGGAAAATGACTGGAATCTCATCTTTTATTTTTCCATGGTCAGAACTGAACGAGAACCTGGGCTCGGTACGGGAGGACTCTCAGGGCTGTCTGGAGCTGTGCCTGCAGGAAGTGGCCAACGGGCTGCGTAACCCCGTGGCCATGATTCACGCAGACGACGGAACGCACCGGTTCTTTGTGGCGGAGCAGCTGGGTTACGTGTGGGTGTATTTAGCCAACGGCTCCAGGATCGACCGGCCCTTCCTGAACCTGACGGAGGCCGTCCTCACCTCGCCGTGGGCCGGCGACGAGCGGGGATTCCTCTGCATAGCTCTGCACCCGAGGTCTGCCGGGCCAGCCCCAACCAAATATTTTGTCATATACCAACTAAACAGTGTCTTTTTTTTTTCTCAACAAGTAAAATATGACTTGGATATTTTGTCCATAGGTTCACCACAGTGAGGAAAGCCTATGTGTACTACTCTGTGTCTGTGAGGAAGGAAGAAAGGATTCGAATCAGCGAGTTCACACTGTCAACACATGACGACAACCAGCTGGATCATTCTTCTGAGAGGTATTTACACTAAAATGTATTGTTCCACTTTGTCTTTGTTCATCTTAAATATATGCTGATTCATATATACCGATCCTCTTGTCCGTTTCCTGCCGTAGGACCATCCTGGAGGTGGTGGAGCCCGCATCTAATCATAACGGAGGGCAGCTTCTCTTCGGTCACGACGGCTATCTGTACATCTTCATCGGGGACGGCGGACGGGCCGGGGACCCGTTTGGAAAGTTTGGCAATTCACAGAACAAGTCAGTATAACTATTGGGTAAACAATAGACAATCTGAGCATTACAGAAAACTGTAATTTATCTAAATAAATTAAACTAGCTGATTAATTCAATGACATGTAATCTGTAAATGAGCCACAAATACTGTGTAAGGTTTAGCAGTAATTCAAAGTATTCTTAACAAACACTGGTGGACAAGTTACTGAATAGAGCTCTGTCTTTAAATAGTGTTAGAGTTACTGAGTTTCAAGCACATATGTTACTTCGGTCCGCTTGAAGAGAAAAATACTTTCTGCAATGTTTTCTGCAGTTACATGAAGCCCTGCATAGCACATATTTTTCAAAGAAAACTGATTAATTAGCGACAGACGATGAGAAATAAGCCAGTTTTTATTTAGCTGCATGTCCGACGCAGTGAACGCCAACACAGGGAGAAGGACAGAAGAACCTTCATTTTCAAGAAGGACCTGTTGTTCTTAATAGTAATCAGTTACTTAAGCCATTACTAGAGTATTTTTTTAAGATTTTATTCCCACAGATTCTGTTTTGATCCTATAAGGTGTTTATTCTCTTACTTGTTTTGCGTCTTCCTCGTGGAGATTTTGGCTATATGAATGAAAACAAGTCTAAATGCCAACTTCTTCCAAGATGGACTAAAATTGCAGCCAAATTAAGTTTAATGAAAAGGAAGAAGAACATACACAGCCAAAATGTTGCTCACTGGCAACTTTAAATTACAGCGTTCCAAAGACAATTATCCAAGTGATTGCTTCAAGGATCCAAATTAAAAAAATCTCTTACGCATGTAGAACAAAATTGTAATTTTCTTACATGCCAGGCCACGCAAAGCGAGAATTTATCAAGATCTCAGCGTTTTAAAAAAACAAACAGAGAATACTACTCTTGTTTACCATTTGTCAGTTTATATCTGGACCGCCTGCAAAAAGAGAAAGCAAATCAGCCACATCAAGCCACAATGGGGGAAGTGAAAAAGCCAAGGAAAGGTGGCATGACATGTTGCTGCCAAGAGCAGAACAAACAAGAGTGTACACACACTCACACACACAGACACGGGAGCCTTTATTAAGCACCCTGCAGGGCATCATTTATTTTTTTACTGTGTTGTAGTCGTCATTATTACTCACCTCTCAAACCACATGGCCTTTATAGTATACTGATTTAATTACGTTCAATAGTTAAGCTGGATCCTAGGGCGAAGTGTATACGTACATGAAATGGTCATGCCTGGGTGCTGCGAGGGTTGTTTTTCAGCTGTAAGCTTCTCCAACTGTCATTTTTCATTTTCATTTGATCAAGAAACAAAAGGTTAAAAGTCAATTACAGCCAAAGGAAAAAAGGGGGAAAGTGCAACTATCATTATTTATATGCTGCCTGTATGCAACGAGAGGAAGGCTCCAGTAGAACCACAAGCTACACGGAAATGGTTCTTACAGGAACAGCAACATGCTGAGGTATTACCTCGGAAATAGCTAAACATGTCTGTAGTTCACCTGTTTGTGTGGAGGGTTCTAGATATGCTATAGGGACTGTCCTGGGAATGAGGAAACCTGCCAAGTCTAACACTGACACATCATGGACCACCACACGTTGGGGTGGGGATGTTTTTAACAGTAATAAAAGAAGACGACTGGTTACAGTCACGGCCTTCACGTCGTTCCCTCTGATCACTCTGTTTTGTTGTTTGTGTTTAACAGGTCAACACTTCTTGGGAAAGTCCTGCGGATCGATGTGGACAACAATGACGACGGCGCCCCGTACAGCATTCCCTCAGATAATCCATTTGTGTGGGAGAAGACGTCACTTCCTGGTAAATCAACGTTTAACACACAGAGTGTTTTAACAAGGCGCTGCAGTGGAGCAGCTTTCTGTTACTGTGCAAAGAGATAGAAGAGCTCTATGCTTTTGTTTTCTGCATTCAGTTTGCTTTAATTATTTATTCAACGCTCCCAAAGGATGGGTGGAATTTCTGCAAACGTATAATTGCATCTTTATTTCTATCATCTGTCTTCTTCTTTTTTTTTTTTTTTTTTTGTTGTTGTCCCCTTAAGAGATTTATGCTTATGGAGTTCGCAACATGTGGCGTTGCTCCATCGACCGCGGTGACCCTGCGACGGGCCGAGGCAGAGGCAGGATGCTCTGCGGCGACGTGGGCCAAAACAAATACGAGGAGGTAGACCTCATTGTAAAAGGTAGACTGTTTTCAGTTCAAAACTCCATTTCATTCTCAGATGATTTTTTTTCTTTTCTTTTCAACCGCAAGTATGTCGGCCATAATTATCACACAGAAAGCATCCATTTTATTTACAGCCTCAAAAGAAATTATTCACTCTTAAGTGAAATGACTGTTATTATCTTCTTAAACCCGGTTAATGTTAAACTGCTGGATCTCTGAACGTTTCCTATTAATTAAGATGAATCAGAGTCGGTTTTGTGCATGAAATAAACCTCAAATTACGACTTCAAACAAAGCAATTACCGTCCAAAAGTATATCTGCAATTTATTTTGTGCTTTGTGAAGCTTCATGGTGTTATTACCTTTATTTTTAGGTGGAAACTATGGATGGAGGGCTAAAGAAGGCTTCAGCTGCTACGACCGAAAACTCTGCCTCAACGCATCGTTGGGTGAGTGAGAGCTTAACCGAGCTCTTTTATTCCCTGGTTACAATCAAAGCAGGCAGTTTGTCAAAAGAGTGCGGGATCTAGTTCTACTCTGACGGTATGAGCTGATGCGGTACTCTTACTGTGTGTCCGCAGACGATGTCTTGCCCATCTTTGCCTACCCTCACAAGCTGGGCAAATCGGTGACCGGAGGATACATCTATCGAGGCTGCCAGATGCCGAACCTCAATGGCCTCTATATATTTGGGGACTTCATGAGTGGGTGTGTTTTTTTTTTCTTCTTCATACACTCCTGTCTTTTACTGCAGAGATCTAAAAACTAGATTGAATCATCTACAATCAATTGAGAGATTTGACCATTTTACACCTTTAAAAATAAACACTTGTTGCACCTTTAATGTGTACAGGTTTAACTTGATTTGTACGTGTGTATGATGTGTGCATGCCTGTTTGTATATGTCCGTTATGTGTATTTGTGTTTCTGTTTAGCCGTCTGATGTCTCTGAAGGAGGACGAGACCACAGGCAAATGGCAGTACAACGAGATCTGCATGGGGACTGACCAGACCTGCAGATTCCCCAAACTGATCAACAGCTACTATAAATACATCATTTCGTTTGCCGAGGATGAAGCGGGTGTGTTTACTTCACGTATAGCATTGCGACAACCTGTCAAACAAAGAAATGAGACTTACGACCAAGACATGGTCTGATTGAAGCCGACTGAAGCTCCTATTTCTGCCGTTCTGGCTGATAGAGGCCACGGTTTGTGTGTTGCGGGGGTTCAGGGGAAACGCTTCCAGAGTTAACCTGGACATCATTATCTTAGTACTGAGGCAGGCGTAGTGCAGCTATTTAGCCCAAAAATGTGTTCTTATTTGTTTGTTTCTGAGAAATACTCCATTTCCACTGAACTGCCTGGATTTCTGAGAAGTTTGGAGCTGCTCAGTTTTACGTACATTAAATCTGGTTTAGATTCCAGGCTGCGGATTTACTGAGGAGTGTGTTGGACACATGCTGCGAGTCTAAAGTTTTTGTTCAAAAAGGAAGCATATGTAAGATGGCTTCATGGAAAGTCCAGCTCTATTTCTGCTTCTCCAGATTCTCACCAGCTTATCTTCTCTTCATTGTGTTCCCCTTCTTATTGTTTCCCTCAGTTTCTTGCTCTGTCTCCCAGATGTACACATTGTAAATATTTCCCTTTCCTCTTCCTGTCTTTTATCATCTTTAATCCTTTTTTCCCCCCTCACTCTGGCCAGAATAGTTTTCTCTCCTCATTGTCACGATAATGATTGTGTTGTTGTTGTTGTTTTTCTTCTTTTGCCCTCTTTATAGGTGAACTGTATTTCTTAGCCACAGGAGTCCCGAGTGCCAAATCCAGAGCCGGAGTCATCTATAAGATAGTCGACCCTTCCAGGTAGAGAAAACCATTAAGCCGGTTCTCCTCAGTAATAAATATACTTTCATTGTGGATTGTATGCGGGATGTGATTTGTGAGGAAGCCAGAGGGACCGATGTTTCAGACATGTTATTTTCCCAGCTAACCTTATTCCCTCTCATTTGAGCCTACAATAAATCATCTTTAAATAAAAGACAAAGTGGCATTAAAAGACAAAGAAACATTTTATAACTGTCTATGGATCCCAATAGCTGGTGAACAACATTTAATTGTAAAATTCCTTTGAGAGGTTGATGCTTCTCAGCCTGAGCCTGTAATCGAAGAGTAAATACCGTGACTTCCGCTCATGGGTGAGATGCAGAATCTGCTTTTCTTGGATTTTGAGCTGCTCCCTTCCAGAGATGCCAAATTAAATCAAATGATCTGTGTGTCTTTGCTCACGCAGCCCTTTGAGGCACGTTGAGGTTGACGGCTGTGCACGTGTGCACAGTGGTGGTCTGACAGCATAGTGACCAGAGCAGTGGCCACTATATGAGAGGAAGACTAAAATACTTCAACAGAAACGAGGACTGAGTGAGATTAGATTCCATTAATTCTCACGTCGCATCCTGGTTTTATCAATATTTTGATACTTCTGATCAAAAAGGAGAGCAATTCTAACAATACACTGTCAAGACAGATCAGCTGTGAGATTTATGAGAAATTAAACTTAACTGTGAACAAAAAGATGAACATATCGCCCAAAGTGGCCTTGAAATAAACAACAATTTTTTTGCTTTTTAAAGATTCCCTTTGATAGCTAGAAAACTGAGCGAGTTTATTATTATTCCTGTTAAAATCAGAGCATAATATCCATTATCCGTGTGATTTATCATGAATCTGTTGATGAAATGTGATAAAAAAAAAAATTCAAATCAACACAAAATGTTGACATTTCCTGAGAGAAATCCAAAGAAGAAAAACTCAGAAATGTTGTTGAAACACACGTAAGCTACGGGATATGAAGAAAATGTCATCTACAATTTTTTGATTTTCAGTAAAAACATTTTTTAATTGATAGTGATACTAATAAAAACCCAAATCCTAAAAGTGGAAAACTGTTAGGGTTCTTCTAACCCTTACAAGCAGCTGAGCGGAATGATGAATATCCATGTGAATCATGTTTCTCTCTACCATACAGGCGAGCTCCACCAGGAAAATGCAGCATTAAACCTTCGCCTGTTAAAATAAAGGGGAAACTCATACATTTCTACCCGAAAGAAGGTAAGGAAAAAAAAAAAGACTAATCAAAGTGAAAAATAAAAAATCTACTCAAAATGTTTGTTTTTTTTTTGTTTGGAGAGAAAAATCATCAGATGAATATTTCATGGTCTTTTTCTTTTGCTGTCCTTAATGAAGACATTCATCATTAGAATAAAACTGTGCTCAGCAGGAGTTTAGTAAGAACATTTGTCATCAATAAAGGACGTAAAGTTAAAAATTTACTCATTTTCTTTCATCATTTATAAAAATCTGACAGGTTTTGGCGCCTCACAGATGATTCGTTTCTCCTCTTGCAGAATATGTGATCAACAAGAAACCGACCACCACGGCGGTGCCGACCACGACCACCACAAAACCCACAACGACAACGACGACAAGGAAACCACTACCGAGAAAACCCATCGTAATTATAAAACCGCCGATGCCGACGAGAAAAACAAGAAGAAAACCGCCACTGACGACGCCAGCAACCACGAGGAAAACAACCGCAAAGCCCACATTACCAGCAACAACCGTTAGAGCCACAGTAAAAGCCACCACAGCGACAACACCCGCCCAGACGACCCCCGCCACGACCACTGGTAGGCCCGCCGGTGCCGAACCCGTCTATCGCTCTCGTTCCACCGGTCCGCCAGCCGTTAACCCCACCACCGAGTTTATCCTTCAGCCTCATAATGAAGCTACCAGTAGACCAGCGCGCACCTCCACACGAGGAGGCGCCGCCAGAGGCACGACGAGCGGCTTCTTCTTCGTCTTCACTGTATTTTGGCTTTTCGTTTTAACACATTAATCTCTAAATTAACATTTCCTTCTGCGGTAAAATATGTATTTTGGAGTTTCTTTGCAGTTGGTTGTCAGACTGGCTCTGGCGACTGCTGTACCACTGCTGTATCAAACCAAACGTCTTTGGTGCTTCAGCATGTACATTTTAATTTTCATGTTAAAACTAAGAGATAAAAATAATAAAAAAAAAAAAAAACTTTGGCAGCTACGTCTGTTAGGATTCTCTTCCTTGTCTTTTGCAAAGTAGCATTACTGTACCTTGGCTTAGAAGATTTTCACTATGAGCAAAAAACAACTGTTATTCATCCAAAATATTATTCTCTACAATCTGAACAGTAAATTAATTTACAGAATCAAATAAAGCAATGGCTTATTTGTTGATTCAGTTAATTCTGTCTAATCGTTTCAAGGCTGCTGAACAAAACACTGTTCAACAGTCAGGTAGCACACAAACTCCATGAAATAGAGAATCAAGTCAACTGCAATGACATATCTTATTATGCATTGCAAATAATACGAGATTCCATTAAAGTGTTATTTTATGCATTTTTTTGCACTTTTTTCAACATCTCTGCACTCAAAATCATGACACAATGTGCATTTTTTTAACTCAAGAACAAAGGAGTAGCCTTTCAAACCCAAACTAAATCACATTTAAAGCTGGAAATCTTGTGCTTATTTACGTGTTGGGAATTTGCACTACATGAAATCTAAATCTGATACTTTGATTTTATTTATTTTGAATAAATGGTTCTGCATCAGCCTCAGTTTGGACATTCATCCTTGTGTGTTTGTGTGTGTTTACGTGCTCACTTTGCAGTTCTTGGATAACATGAGTGGAATCTGAGTGCTGTGGAACAGAAACGCTTCTGAGCTGTTAGTCCAATGAAGTAAAGGCAGAAAGCTTGAGATGTTCCATCAGAAATATTAAATTAATGCAATCTTGCTATAAACATCTTTAATGCTTAAAAACTAACACAGAATAACCTCCTTTGATCCTTTGTACAAACATGAAATTGATTCTTTTATCCTGAACGCTGCAGATTAGCGATATGCTGAACCATTCTGTTGTAATGTTTTAATACCTGAACCAGATAACCTCTCACAAAGGCTGGCAGATGGATTTTCTTTTCCTCTGGACATTAACAAAGTTAGCTGATATAATGAGGCTGACGAGCAGCTGAAGCTTACGTTTCATTTTATAGAACAGATATTATTTTCTCATTCTCCAGGAATTAAATGTGACCATTTCCCTAAACAGACAAACCGTTGAATTAAAGACACGCGGGTTTTAGCACAAAGTTAAGCTCCACCTATTCAAATAAAGAGGGTGATTCTGTCTCTCCCTCAGGTTATCGTGCAACCGTCTTGACTGCAGCCTCCTCTAGGAATCAAACTCCGGTCAGCGCCACACCGTCAACAAGGAGACAAGGAAGGCCTCTGCAGTACCCGTTTAGCACCACCTCCCAGCCTCTAGCCTGGCCGAAAAGCCCCCCTCCACCCACCACGTCGCTGAGACGCTCCCAGACGGCGTCTGTCTACCCTGAATTGTTGTCCACCACCTGGTCGCCGCATCTGAAGCTCACCGCCTCGCCCTTCAGGCCTCAGAGGCCGGCGGTCAACACCACGCTGCCCAAAACGCAGGCGGAGAGACTGTGGCTCGGCGAGAAGCTGGAAAACGCACAAGAGGGAAACCAGGTGCAGAAGAGGCCGAGAGGAAGGGGGCGGGGCCACAAGAGGGGCAGAGGAGGGCGGCGGCTGCGGTCCGGCTCGGTGCGGCTCGTCAGCGCCGACGGCCTGCCGGACCGAGGCCGGGTGGAGATCTTCATCCGGGGGGAGTGGGGCACGGTGTGCGACGACCTGTTCGGCAGCAGGGCGGGCGGCGTGGTGTGCCGGCAGCTCGGCTTCACCAGGGCGCTGGCCGTGATGAAGAGGGCGGCGCTGGGGGAGGCGGACGGCGGCGTCCGCATCCTGCTGGACGACGTGCAGTGCACGGGCGGCGAGCGCACGCTGCTGGAGTGCAAACGCTCCCCGGTGGGGAAACACAACTGCTCCCACGGGGAGGATGTCGGAGTGATCTGTGGCTAACGGGATCTTTAGGAAGCGAACAGAGGATTCACAAGGCTGGAGATTTCAGATCATTGTTTGGAGGAGTCAATATGAAGGCCTAAATGTCACTCTGGCCCTTCAGGGGTTACAACTGCCAACATGATTCGGGGTTTGTTTTTTTCTCAGTTGTATTTTACAAAACTTGTGTTTCATTTTCTAACTGCCACTCACTGCCAAATGTTCAACTGTCTGTCTTAAGTCTGAAATCTCTTGGAAAAAAATCTGTCCTCCTCAATGAAAGAGGGTTGAAGACTGCTCAGCTCACATGGAAATAAATGCAGAAACGTACAGTCATTTTTTCCCCACTATTCATGGAAATATGCTCAAATGATCCACTTGTTTTTCACGTCTGTTTTAGAAACACGAACTGATCTCTGTATCTTATCAAATTTGCAAAGATTTTACATGAACTGATCAAACAATTGAACGATTAATTCTGTGCCGTGTTTAATTTTGCTCCCTTTTTAGATTATTTAGCTGCTTTTTTTAAATTCAAACATGAAGTCTAATTTACTGAAACTGGGTCAAAGTGGACTGAAGAGATTCCAGGTGACGCTGTGTTTAACCTTCACTGTTCTGTGTGTCTGCTGACAGGATGTGACATATTTACTTCTCATAAACATCATTTCAAGACAGTTTATATCTAAATTTCAGAATACTAGAAAGCAGAGAAGCTGAGTTCTTTGGCAGTACGACTGTACTTCAATAAAAGTCAAAATAAACCAACCTGAATATAATTACAGTCATAAGAAGGTTAATGGTAAAAGGAGATCCTGTTCATGAACTGTGACATGATTTTGTATTGCAGTATTTCCATAAAAGGATGCTTTTGACGCGGGTTTTAAATCATTTGCATTTTGATTTCTTTTGAATGTAACTTTACTGTAAGAGAGTGTTTTTTAAAGGAAATGCAGGACATTCTGTGTGATGAATGTAATGAAAATGAATATTTCCACTTGTGAGTGATTGGATTTAAGAGCACAGGGTGCTTTTCACGCAAATAAAGTCTACTGCAAAATCACCTCACTGCGATTCTGTGTTTCTTACTGCTTTCTAATGAGTGACTCCTCCTGGGAACCTTTTCTCTCACAGTTCTGCTGATTTCCACACTTATACCGTACAGCTAAAGTTTTCCTGCCAGCTTTCAAATGAGGATGGACGATATTATTAAGATCAACGTGCCGCTACTTTCTAAAGAAACATCCATTATGTTTACAGCAGGACATTAAAGTCACTGTGATGAATTAAAGAGCAGTAGCCTGTTATTACGGATGATTGTTTGTGATTAAGCCGTAAGGAAACTGTCTTTGTGGTTACTAAACTCCAGCCAGGCGCTCAGAAGCTCCGACCGCAGAGCCAAACATCAGGCTGCCAGATAACAAACAGTCTTCTGAGAAGTCACAGATATCCGTTAATTCCTGACCAAAATATCAAGGTAAATATTTTCTCAGAAACACATTGATGGAGAAAAAACAAATCAACCTGAACTAAACTGAGCACGTTTTAAATTCCAGAGACAAATTTTCCAGGCCCTGTGACTGATGTGAGGAAATCACAGAATTCTGCTAAAGTTTCCCGATATTTGGGAAACTCTCGTTTGTAATTTGCACAGGTCTGTGAGACGGGGTGAAAGGTCGAGCGCATTCTACACAGATCATCAGACACCATTACAGATGTTCGACAGTCAGATCCAGCCTCCGCGTACACAATCGAAGCCGCAGCGATTTAGATTCAGAAAGAAATGACATATAATCCTTTGTTTGACCATTTGATGAGACATGTGGTCCAACCTTTATTATTAGTGCAGTCATATTGTGTTTAACCCTGTCTGGAGCAACGCTGTCTGCTGTTTGTCTATATGTGAAATATAGATTTTTTTTCATGAAAACTATAAGCTCCTCATCACCAGTCTTATCTAAATTTTGACAGATTTTGACAGATGCTGTTGTGGTTTTGTGATCAACACGTCCATCAACAACCTTTTAATTCAGTTACAATCAAGCGAGCACTCAGAACGTTTAAAAGTGATTTAACAACACCTGTTATGAAACAAAAACTTGAAATAAAATATTTTTTGTAGCATTTGATTTTTCTGAGTTGTTTTACTTAAGCAAGTGTTTCTGTCTTACAATTTAAAAAGAAAATATCAGGAACTCCAACTTTAAAAAAAGGCTTTATAAAAGTGGTTTGTCCTTCTACAATACAAAACCCCCTGCCTTAAGTGTTAACACATGCTTGGTTTTGTACATTTATTATTTATATTTACAATTAAATAAACATTTGGAAGACACATCCGAAGCACTCCAATTCAGATAAAAATGAATTTTACTTCTCTGCCTGGGCCACAAGGAGGCAGTCATGTATTATTCCATCAGAGGTGGAAGATTTGAGGAAGCAACGTATAATTCCAGCAGTTTCATGATTATATTTATGTCATTTATATATTTACAATGTACAGTGTGGATTTGCTTTCCTACGGTGTTTCAATTTCTTTTCTATAAATCATCTGCAGATCTCAGAGAAGTGTCACCCAGTAAAGCAGTAAAGGCAAGTGAACACAGTTATGTATCTGTCCTTTTATACTATATAGAAATACTGAAATAAAATCTTCCTGTGGACAGAGTACTTTTTAAAATCAGTAAAAAAAAAGTATTTGATAGTGTAACATTCCAGTGGTGTTTAAAGAATAAAAATTAAATCTGTCATAAGAATCATGTGAACAGTTTCTTCTCATAAAAGAATCGACTGAAGAATGTGGAGGATGGGAAGCGTCTGCAGGGTTTTTCTCAGCTCGCAGACCGACACTTGCAGTGAGAGGAAGCTTTAGGCTGCTGGTCACAGCTGTGCGCCTTGTTCTATACCGTCCTGGCCGAAGCCTCGGGGGAAACGCTTTAAACACACAATGTTTTCTCTTATTTGTTCAGGCAAGGTGACTGAACACGGGTTCAGCTATCGCCCCGGGAAGAAGTCTCTTCGATGCAAGAAGTGTAGTCAACATTTATGCTTAGCCACACCTGAATGGCTCCATTTAACTGTGGCCACTAAGCAGCTCCACTGGAGTAGAGAAACAAGCTGTGCACCACTTCACGCCCGGAGGATCTGATCGTGTTTCCCATGATCCCAGAGATACACTTCGCAGGATCCCAGCCAGACTTACTGTCACTGAAATGTATTGATTCCATACATCATCCACCAGCTACAAGCAGCCCCGTGGCTCCCAACACTAAACATCCCCCAGTCCCACGCGTCAACACGGGGGAGGGCCCCAGCGGCCAGGCGTTTTCTCTGCCCGGCATTAAATGGATAAAAAAAAAAAAATCAAGCTAAGAGAATGTACAAGGATGAGCAGTACCAGTCAAAGAATATTAGATAAATTTGATGCATACAGAGTATAAGAGTTCAAGGTTATTTTGTTTCGACCCATAGTGAAGGAAATAATTGCATTATGCATGCTGTTATCCAAGTTACATCCTTCTGCAACACTCGTATTTGTGTGTTGTTTCTCTTCTGAACTGCTTTGTGGGAGATTTTTTTTTTTTTCACACAAGGCATCAGGATGAACCACAGCTCATCCAAACAAGCAGAGGCGAAAGGAGTCCTGAAAATTTGTATTCAAGCAAAGTCTGATTACATTATTTAAATGAACTTAGCGCAGCTGTTCAAAAACAGCCAAGTAACAGGGTGAGGTTATTTTACTGCAATCCGAGCACATGACTCAAACTTCAAGAAATAACCAAAAATTTGGTAAATAAATGAAGATTCGAAGCAGTGATTTACCAAACACAGCGAGAATACAAGCTGTAAATAAAAAAATTAACATTCTTAAACAAGATAAAAAAAAACCTAAATAAAAGCAAAAACTAGAAAAATATTACATAATAGGTCTTAATTCAGCTAAGCTGCCAGTATTTCCTGGATACACACACATATCTGTAGCCTCCTGTCAGTTAGTTTTTCTCTTGAGTTAGCACGAGCAAATGATCTAATTAAAACTTCAGCCGTGGCTCGTGCACGTCACACTTGGCCGACTGGAGCAAAGGGAGAGCAGATAGAAACAAAGAGGGAAACTAGGAGAGACGGAGGGACAGAGGGGGCGCAGGAAATGATGCTGATTCTGACCAGCACACAGTTTAACTGTGACATTAATTACCCCTAATGGATCTACTGTGTGCCCGATTAAGAAGATAAATACCCCTGAACTGGATTCCAGTGAGAAAAGTGGACAGGATGTCCTATTGATCTGCAGTAAACCACCGATGCCGGGAGAGCGGAGGTGGGAAGAGGAAGGTAGCTGAAGCTGATGAACCCCTAAAACTGCAACAGCAAGCCGTAACTCTTTATCACAATCTGAATTTGAAAAAAAAAAATGCTTGAAAATCTAAAGTTAATATGCTATGTGTGTAGAAATAATTTATTTTGTTAATCATATTATTGATTGAGGTGCAAGTTGATTTCAGTATCTGACTGATCCTGAATTGAATCTACAGAAAATATAAGAAAATAGAAAGGCTGAGCTGGAAATAAACTGCATTAAGTCATCACAGATTTCACAGTAGGCTGTAAAAATACACACACGCACGCATGCACGTGCACACCCATGCATGAGTGCACATTCATACACAAAAGGCCCCCCATCTCCATTTGTCATTCCTAAATTAGCTCTCCTCTCTCGCCAGTCTTTTCTTTATTTCGGTCCTAATTGCTCTCTTCCTCAGATCACTGCTCCACACTTTAAAGACGGACTTCTGCGGAAGGCAGGTTTGGGTTTGTAAAGTGAGCAGAGTGAATAAAACACAGAAGAGACGAGACAGAAGACAGCCGTGAAGGTCAGATGAGGAAAATGACGCAACGAAAGTGGAGCGAAAAACATCAATCGGCTCCGAGTTTTTATTCATATTTGGCCTCATTATGCGCCTGCCGTTTCCATCGGTCCCTTTCTGCCGTTTTTCCCAAATAAAACACTAAACTCGCATTACACAGACCGCTGCACCAGAGCCGCCACATCCTTTTAACTATTTAGCAGGATTAACCAGCCTGCCAGCTCTGCTCCTCGGAGCCTTATCCAATACGTACAGAGCATACATGTACATGAGGCGGCGGATCCTGAAGAGCATCATGGGAACCACCTACTTACTTTTTTTTGGGCTCACTTTTTTTTAACATCTGTGGCGATAGGTGAATTCACAGATGGGAGGAGGTGAGCAGTTACAGTAAACCTGGAGAGGAAGAGACTAATTAAAGGTCAGGTACTTTCTCTTTTGGGTGGAAAAATTCACACTAATTTACATTTTCATCCACACTCAGCTGCAGTCATAATCAGCCAAAGCTCTGATTATTAAATATTTCCAAGTCATGACACTAAATTTCCAAAAGACAGCTTGTTCTGTGCTCTAATCTTTCTCTGGAGGAGGAGGAACATAACTCAGCTCTCAACACAGCACATGCTTTGTTTCACACAAAAAGTATGTAGATTTGTTGAAAAGCCAGACTGTCTGTTGTCCACATTTAAAAAAATAAAGCTTTTTTTTTTATCCCTCATGCTTTTCAATTCCAAATATCTGTATGTCCCTCCATGTAATCTGCAACTGTAAAGTGGAATTACACCTCAGTTTATAGTTGTTTTCTATATCTATTACACTTACAGCATAGTTGCTATAGTACACATTTTTAATAAGACTATAACTTTACCTTACTCAAATTTTATTTATGATTTCTTCTTCACAAGAAAAGGGAAAAAAAAAAAAAACTATGTTGGGGAAATGCCATCCACTGGTCTCAGTGAAAGCGCCTGTGGTCCAGTGTAACCTCTGACAGCAGACTGTGCTGCGCTGCACCTATGAGTGAACGCTGCCACGGAGTTACAGTGTGATGTGAGGCGGAGATGTGGCTCACTGCCAGCTCCCATCTTTTCAGAGTCACCAGCAGGTCATGGACAGACCCTTGGGACGACAGACATCTTGTTAGCGTCCGGAAGATGTGCTTTCATGCATATGTTGAGGAATGAATCCCAGAGAACATGCATGAATCATCACACAAACAAATGTACAGTTTTGGCATCTAATCAGGGAGACTGAATTCATACGGTTAACTCCGTTTGCCATCCGTTTATACCACTATTTTCAAGTTATTGTCAAAATGCTTGTGTTTGCAATTAGGCTTTACACCGATCATATCGGCTATATCGGATCGGCCGATATTTGGCATTTTTTGTAATGATCAGAATCAGGCGTCATGTCATAAATCACCGATCGATTAATGACGTCATGGTCGTGTTGAATTTTTTTTAATCTGTCTCATTTACCCCTAACTAGTTCACAGCATCGACTTTTTAATTTGCTTGTATCCGAGAACTAATCATTCATGATTTAAAAAAAATCATTTTCGTCTTCGTGCCTCTTCCTGTTTTGAGAACTGTCGCTATGTGACGGACAATAAAGTTTCTTTCAATCTTCAGCAACATCAAGATGTCGGAGGTGTGGAAGTTTTTCACAGTGAGGGAAACAGACATAGCACAAGCTATCTGCAATATTTGCAACGCTACAGTACCTCGCGGGGGAACATCGGCAAAAAATTTCAACACGACAAATTTAATCAGGCACTTGGAAAAGATGCATCCGGAGGAGCACGTCGAGTTCAAGAAACGCAGCGCGGAGAAAGAAAAAGAAAAGCAAACTCCGAAGCGGATGCTAAAGCAAACAACTTTGGACAGTACTGCTCGTCCGTACAGTCGGGACAGTGAGAAGGCAAGGGGTGGCACAAGGAGGGTGCTGGAGTTTATTGTGATGTCTGACCTGCCGTTTAACATTGTGGAGAACCCTGCATTTCAACGGCTGCTAACTTACTTTGATCCACGCTACCGCCTCCCAGGGCACACATATTGCGGTGAGACAGGTCTGAGTGAGCTACACCGGGATGTTCGTTCACGTGTAGAGAGCCTTCTGATGGAAAGCAGTTCTTCTATCAGTTTAACTACAGACATTTGGTCCTCAGACGTCAGCCCAATGTCACTACTGAGTTTAACGGCCCAGTGGATTGACCCAAACTTTAAACTCCGAGCTGCGGTCCTACACGCACAGGAATTTCGCGAGTCACATTCTGCTGCAGCGTTGGTGACAAAATACGAGAACATGCTCCAGACATGGCAGATTCCCAGAGAGAGAGTCCACGTCGTACTACGGGATAATGCTGCAAACATGGCAAAAGCCATGCGTGAAGGAGGATTGCCGACTTTGCCATGCATGGCGCACACGCTTCAACTAGCGATCCACGACGGATTATTGGCACAACGCATGATAACGGACATCCTTGCGACGGGGAGACGCATCATCGGGCACTTTAAACGCTCTCCTCAAGCATATTGTGCATTTCATGATGTGCAACAACAGCTGGGCCAGAATGTTAAAAAGTTCCAGCAAGACGTCACCACCCGGTGGAACAGCAGCTTTTATATGCTCCAAAGCCTGCTGGAGCAAAAACGCGCATTGGCTGCTTATGGAGCTGAGCATGAAGTTCCTGCTTCCTTCAGTGCCAACCAGTGGGGTCTGATCGAACACATCATAACAATTCTGGAACCATTCGAGGAGCTCACAAGAGCAATAAGCTCATCCACTGCATCAGCTGCAGACGTGATTCCATCAGTGTTGGCGTTAAAACGGTTCCTGAGCAGAGATGCCCCTTCAGATCGTGGTGTGATGACTGCGAAAGCTGAGCTACTGAGAGCTGTAACCAGGAGATTCGATGGGATTGAAGATGAACCCCTCTACAGTTTGGCAACTCTGTTAGACCCAAGGTGAGGAAAAAAACATTAAAAACTAAGATAATCTGCAAAATATAATTAAAATTAATATGCAGTAATAAAATTGTCATTGAGAATAGCCTTACAACCTGATTCAGAATATCAAACGTTCTGTTAATTGGATAAAATTTATTTTATCTAGCTTATATATTTGCTTTTACACAAATGCCTCAGTGTCAACTTAACTCAAGTGTACAAGTGAAATCAAACAGACCTTTTAGTTACAGTCAGTCTGATTCAAAGTTGCTCTAAAAGAACAAATGCTAAGTTAAATTAATGCAATGTCTTTTTGTTATGTTTTACCAAAGGTACAAGGATCGATGCTATTCTGCAGAGCTCAAGGCACACACACGGGAGCAGCTTTTGGAGCTGCTGGATGCACAGAGTGTCGCCGATGAAGTACAAAGACCTGAAGCCAGCAACGCAGATGAGCCAGCTGAGAAGAAAGCACGACTCGGTTCCTTGTCATCGATGTTGGGTGAGATCATGCAAGAAGAACGGCCACAGAAAGCCACTACAGCAATGTCACAGCTGAATCTCTACCTGTCAGAGCCTGTCATCCTTCAGGATGCTGACCCCCTGGCTTACTGGAGAGCCAATCAGGATCGCTTTTCTGCCCTCACCACTGCTGCAAGAGCTTACCTGTCTGCACCCTGCACTAGTGTGGACAGTGAGCGCCTATTCAGCACTGCATCCAACATCCTGGATGCTCAAAGAAGCAGGCTTTCGGCCAGGAAAGTTGAGATGCTCCTCTTTGTTAGGAAGAATCTGCCATTGATGCTTGAAAAGGCATAAGCATTTGGCCTAAGTAATGGCAAGTTTACAATCCCCCATCCCCTTTTGAATTTTATTTTACTTGTACTGTGAATTTAATTTTACTTGTACTACCTGGCTGCTATTTATTTTATTTATTGGAAATACAGGTGGCCTGGGTGCCATATTTTCTGTTGACCTGGGTGTCATTATTTATTATTTATTTTTTAGTTAAAATGGGAGCCAGTTGCCAGTGTTCTGGGGCAGCATTACTAATACTGCCCTTGTGCCCTTTATTTGCACAAGTGTGACTGTTAATGTTTTGAGAAATCATTACTGCCTTTTATTTGCACAAGTGTGTAAGTGTTAATTTCGTGGATGTATGTGAATATTTTGAGGCAGCCTTCGTTCCATTTGCACCAGAGTTACAGTCTGTGACTGTTAATTTCATTAATATGCTGCAGTACGTTTGAGGCAGGATTACTGTCCTTAATTTGCAGCATTTACTTGTTACAGGAAAGTAATTCATTACAATAAAGTAATTTAATGACAATGAGTTGTGCTGATTATTTTGTCTTGGGTTATATTATTGATTGTTCAGACTGAACTTAACTGAACTTGTCAATCCTTTAATGCCCCCGAGAGGTCATTGATGTTTAACCCTTGTATCTCAGTCAGATTGGGGCATGGCAAGATTGATACTCAGGAAACAGCACATACGGTAAGTATGTAAGTACATAAACAAGTAGTTTAACTATTGCTCCTCACATGATCGGATCGGTGATCGGTTATCGGTTTATTTAAACTCACTGATCGGTGATCGGCCCAAAAATCGTGATCGTGTAAAGCCTATTTGCAATGTTCTGTCCTTGGGTTTGGCCGTCACGTAGAAAACATGAATCAGATGACCAGGAAAGTGGAGCGGAGGGAAAACATGCAAACTTCACACTGAAACATTTCCAAAGCCCAGAGGGAAACAAATGTGTACAAAAAGAAGTCCAATTTCAAAAACAACGGTAAAAGATAATAGAAAAATATTACATGGAGCTCAAGAATCCAAACAGGAAGTGTTCCCAAGGAAGTTAGAAGTTGGAATGTAATGGAAAATTTTTGAAATTCAAAAGAGAAAATGGAAAAACTTGGTAAAATAATACAAATAGACTAAAATAAAACAAAAATAAGCCAAAAAAAAAAGCCAATACAGAAAAAAAATTCAGAAATACATTGAAAACAAAAAAGTGAAATGTCAAAGCAGAACATGGAAGAAAAAAAAAAGAAAAGAAACAAAAAACTATCTACTTGATTTCTTAGTCATCCAGTAAAACAACTTATATCTTGATTGTTTATGTGGTTTGATTACTGTAAGAGTCTATAAATATTAGTATACACAATCAGAGTTTGGACTGTTGTGTATCTGTTATTGAACTTTAATATTTGCTTTTGTAGCATTCAAAGTTGAGTGAACAGACACTGTTTGACGTCATTTTTGTCCATTCGTCTCTCATTTTACATATCCATCGATCCTCTACACTGCCTAATCGGGTGTGGGGTCAGGGGGAGGCTGGAGGAAACCAGAGTACCCAGACTGGGGAGAACATGGAAACCCCACACTGTACTTGAACCGATAACATTCCCGTTGTAAAGCAAGAGTGTCGACCACTGTTCCACTGTGCAAAACGCCAAGAGGACAAAGTCTCACAAGAGAGCTTCAATTCTCATCACGAGTATGTATTTCGTCTCATAAACTCACCTATAAAACATTAGGAAACAGATTCTGAGAAAACCACCAATAACCATTCCAACTCCCTCACACACACATACATGGCTCCTCTTACACACTCGCACATTGTAAATGCGTGTGCATGAAAGAAACGTCCTCGTTCCATGTGGCTGACAGCACAGATGGTGGCACTGGGTGACGCCAGAGGCCTAAAGGACACCTCTCACCAGCCACACACACACACACACACACACACACACATTTATAGTAACACAAACTCACTAAACTCACACAACACAAGTACATGTCATAGGTTACACATGTATGCACAGACACAGTGTGACAGATGTGTCTATACACAGAAACACTATTTTCACACAAATTTATTTGAGTCAATGTTTCATTTGTTTGTCCGCTGTCCGTGTTCGTCCCACTGGATTTGAAATGACAGCGTTTCTGCGTACAAGTGTGCTGCTGCGGTTACAATAACTATTTGTCTGTTCAGTTTCCCACTGAATTACAGCTGTGGTCTCACACCACAGGAAAGTTTGTCCTCCTGCTGCCTTCGGTGTGCCGTGCGGCGAGCATCATGTGTGGCTGAGCCGCTCAGGTATGCATGCATTAAAAAAATGAAAGATCCCCGCAGGATGTGCTTTTGTTCTTGTTAAGATGGGAGACAAAAGGAGAGAGAGAGATAGTCTGTGTGTGCATGCATATGAGAAAACATGAATGTATGTTGTGTGTTTTATTCATGAGGCAGGGTTATGAATGGTGAACACATGTCCTGAGAGCTTTCCCTTCCCAGTCTTTCCACTGTGTTCTCGAAGCTTCTCCTCGATGAGGGAGGGGTGGAAAAGAACGGCGAAACAGAGGGAAGGAGTAGCGGCGGAAAGCAGGAACAGAGAGCAAAGTGGAGGTAGAGACTGAAGAAGCAAAGGGTGAAGGCGTGAAGTAAAAAAAAAAAAACGAGGAGCGAGAAGAGATGGAAACAGAGTGGGAGACAGGCACAGGCAGGGGAGGACAAATATAGAGAGAATGAGAGCACGGGTGAAAGGAGGGAGGGAGACAGAGTGGGATAGTCTGAGGGAGGAGGAGGAGGAGGAGGAGGGGGAAGAGGGATGCTGCATTTTATTGATAGCAGAGTCTGAGGCTGCAGCAGCAGCAGGCAGAGAGCAATGAGAGAGGTGGAAATGAAAAGAGAGGAGCAGTGCACTGTCACAGGGACAGCTACAGGACTCCCAAGCAGGTAAAAGATTCTGCTCTAAATGACTGGAATATAAAACGAGGGTCATTTAAATTGCCGTAGCTTTGATTAACGGGCTGGGACGGGCCTTTTTCTGCATCGCAGACGTCCTGGACGACACGGAAAAGCTGCAGGAACTGTGCATCCAGCCACAAACCCATGCTTGTGTCTGTGTTTCCGTCCATCTGGCCACACCCCTTTCGCTTCAGTATCTATCCCACAATCTCCTCTCTGGTCCGCCCACACACAAGTTCCTCTCCACAACCTCCCTCCTCCACTCCGTTCTTCATCCTCCTCCTCCTCCACTTCCTCCTCACTCTCCCTCAAAATCTCCCCAGCTGTCACTTCCACAGACCCCGAGGGCATCTCCTCCTCCTCACCTCCACATCCTTCTTCAATTCCTCCATCTCCCTCTCTTTCTTGTGCTTACGTGCTTTCAGGGAGCATTTACCACGGTTTTTGTCCTTCTATTGTTCCTCTTATTTCCAGACTGTCACAAAGGTTTACCTGAGGAAGCAGCGGCCGGGGTTAAACTAAGGAGAAAAGGGAGCAAACTTGCATCGGTGACCACAGCCGGTCAAGCGGGACATTTCTCCAGTAAGAAAAGGAAAGAGGAAGCCACCTGTAAATAAATCACGGCCAAGAAAGCGAGTGTTGGAAGGCTGACTCGTGCCTGTCGGGGAAAGTGTGACTCTTTCTTTCCTATTCCGTCTCTTTGCTTGACTGTCTATCCACAGGCTGTCCTTCTGTCGATCTCAGCAGGACGCAAAGGCATCGTTTCAGTTCCTGAGATACAAAGAAATGTTGAACGGATCCTGACGGGCTGTGAGAGAGAAGAGAGAAATAAACACACGCGCGCACACACACACATGCACACACACACGCACACAGGAACATTTGCAAGCTTCTGGAAGGAAAAGGGAGGAGAGAGCAGAGCAGTATGACTCAGAGCACAGCGCTCGTCTGCTGTGCATTGTGCATGCGAGAGGAGAGGTGGAGGGAGATGGAGCAACAATGAAGGAGACATCAGAGGGAAAACAGAGAGGACCGGACCGCAACTGAGTTGTCATTAGACAGAGGAAGGACAGGACGAGGACAGAAGCAGCTCCACTGGCAGGCGGTGAGTGATACAGGCCGAGTGAATCAGCTGGCTGGAGGGAGACGAAGGCGAGAGGAGGGCGAGTTCAGAAAGTGGAGAGTGGAGTGTGACCGAGGCCAGTTGAGGGAAGGTTGGACGAAGGTTTGCTGCAGGGTGGACAGACGACGAAGAAAGACAGACGGACGGATTTAATGAAAAACCGCCTGGGCTCCTACAAGGGGGGAGGAGGAAGAGTCCAGGGTGACTCTTTAGCTTCAGGGACGGAGAGCATGACTGAGGTTTGCATATCGAGAAGCTTCAAGACAGCTGGCCATGAGAAAGGAGGAAAACTTTGAAGAGCAGGAAGGTTAAAGAGAGGTAAGGGACAATTTAGCAAAATAACCATTCAAGCAAAGAGCAAGAGCTACAATGGGGAGAGAGGACAGTGCAGAGCAACATTAAATCCAACGCACAGCGACGGGGACATGGAAAGTTTAACTGTGACAGCAACATGGTAAGAAGTTCCTGTTAAATATTGATGCTGACAAGGCCACTCTGGGATGAACTTGCTCCTTGTAGCACACAGCAGAAACCAGGAGAAATACAGCTGATTATTCATTCCGAGAGATTTTTTTTTTTGCAACTGGAACGGACAAGCTGCTCAGCGTGTCAGAGGAGATGAGCGCGGAGAGAGCGCAGACCTACAAACGAGCGCCGACTTCCTGAAGCTTTTTTGACCAGCTGTCTGGAGGAGTGCGGAATAACAGCAGAGACTGGTGCTTCGGGGAGGAAACCCGGACCCGATCCGAGCGAACCGGAATCATCTCCTCCTCTCTCCTGTGAGAACAACAGAGATCTGTGTTTGGGATTGATGTGCTTCACCTGCTCTGATTAACCGCTCTGCATCGCTGCCAGATGACAAGAGCAACAGCGCCGGGGCATAGATGCCGCTTTGCCCTGTGCTGATTGGAGCCGTTTCAAAGTCGAAGAAAATGGCCTCATTACAGAGATTGAGGAGGACTGTGTGAGGAGATATGTGTGGGGATTTTTTGGGGGGGATGTGCATCACCTCATAAGGATCGCTCACCTGGAGATCGGAGGAAAGTCACAATGCAGACGCTAAGTTAGAGAGCAGCCTTCTCTCAGATCTGAAGCTCCGATTCTTCAAAACAAAAAACCGGAGGAAGACACAATGACACAGTCTCCATCCAGCTGCGGACGGACCAGCTGTGTGTGTATGTGGGGCAGCGCGGGGGTGTGAGGGGACTGTCGAGGACGAGCTCAGCTGTGTTTGTGTGTGCGCGCGCCGGTGTGTGCACTGAGGTTTGAGCCCAGCTGTGTCTGAGTGTATTTTCAAAGAGTCTCCTGAAGGCGTGTGTGTGTGTGCGCGCGTGCACGTGTGTGTGTGTGTGTGTGTGCCGCCTGGATTCTCCCCACCAGCGACAGAGCTGGACCTGAACAGCAGCGGTAAGAGGGGGGACAGGGAGGGGGAGGAAGAGGAGGAAGAGGAGAGAGAAACCAGCAGGACCGAGGAGAAGGAAAACTCGACAACATGCTTGAATAAAGAGAAGAAGGAAAAGAGTCTTCGGCTGCCCTCCTGGTGCAATGTGTGGTAAGTAGACATTTCTACACCATCGTTCTTTACCTTTGACAGCAGAACGCGTGTGTTTGTGTTTGTGTGTTGGATCTACTCATGAGCTTTGTGTCTCTTGCTGAGGTTGGCCAAGGTCAAAGGTGAAGGATTAGTGAGAGAAAGAAGTTCAGAAGAAAGTATCTGATCATATTTAGCACAGGTCACATTTTTTGACAATATGTAAGTGAACTGGTTCACATTATGTCTCCTAGATCTTTACAAATAAACTCTGATTATTATCTCACCACAGCCAAACATGCATCATCATGACTTTACCTGTGCTGAAGAGATGGAAGCTTTTTAGACAATCATTCAGCAGACTAATGAAAAATACGTCACATCAACACATTATGTCACCTGTCGCCAGTGAAGGGGGTGGTGTGTCGAGCCAGTGTTGCCTGTGGCATGTTAGTCACATCGGAATGAGAGCTACAAAGCCAGACATCATCGATGTTTCAAGGCAAAATTAGGATGTGAACTCTGGTTTGCATCAGTGCTTTTATTCCACAAACAAAGACTCCTCGTCACTGAAGGTCTCTGTGAACTACTGTCCACTAATGTGTCACATGCTGCAGGGCGCCACCAGGACTCCGGTGCTGCTGAGAAGGTGTAAAGCGTGAAGGGAATTCAGCTGAAGTGAAACTGTTTGTGGTTCTTTCATTTAAACATTATCTGATTAACCTAGGGTGTTCTTTTCTGCAGACTCTGACATGCTGCACATGTTTTTTCTGCGCCCCAGTGAGCTTATAGTTGAGAACTTTCTTACTTTCTTTCATATTGGACAGTTGAAGTAATAAAAGACTCGCCTGCTTTGTGAACCTCGAGTTTAGTTTTCCAAAATTTGCCATAAAGGCTGTTTTAATGATTTTTGCCACACATACAAGTTTTTTCAACCGTCTCAGTGATTTGTACATACAGCTGTGCTACAGAGCTGCCTGTGTGGATGAAGTTTGCGGCTCTGAATAAAATGCTGTGTTATATTAACCTTCAGGCATGAACAGCTTCACTGGAAGCATCCATACTTTGTTGGACTATACAAATGCTGTGAATTACAGAATGTGACAACCCGGCTTTTAAATTGAGCAGCATTTGTTTCATCATAGTAATGTTCGATTAAATGTCAGCATTCCTCATATTTTTCAAATTTTAAGATATCAACATTACCAAGTGTTGATGTTGATGAGCAATAAAAAGCTCAACTCTTGTTAACTGGATGCTTTTGACTTAGAACAGCTGGGAGGTTTCTATAGATGGTCTGTGACTGTTGACTTTACACCAAGGCATGGTTTATGATTTTGAGTCATCTCCATTTATTTTACATTAAATCCCCTTCCAAGAGTGCTAAAATTAATGACATACCCAATACTTTTTGCTGTGACTTATTCCCATAAATTCAAGTCAGAAAAACATCAGGCTGGGAAAAGGTAGTCCCTTGACCCCCAGATAAGTGTTGCTGAAACCTCCTGAAATTCCCCCAGAGGTGAGCTGCCCTACAGCTAGAGAATAAGCTCTGTAAATGATCTAGTTCACCTCTTCCTGAAAACAATCTGCCAATTAAATCCATGAAACCACAAAACAGTAGAAATAGACAAAAGAAATCTGCACAATCAAAACACATTAAAGTCAGTGAAAGCAGGAAGTTTGGGTCAACCCGACCTCTCCTTTATTCTCACTTACAGGACTGCACTCTCCTTGCCATCAAGAATGCATACATGCTGCGCTCTCTCCCACACTCCGAGCAGTCCCTTCCTCTCACACACCGTTAAAGCCGCACATGCATCGCCACGGAGGGGAGCGTGGCTGCGGCTGAGGCGAAGTGACAGTCGCTCGATGGCCGCTGGCCTTGTATTCTCGCAGCGCTGGCCAGCCCAGCTTGTAATGAGGCGGTGGAACATTCTAGTGTCATAAGGATCCGGCTCCCACACCATCGCCATGGAAATTAGCTCAGCGAGCGAGAAGCAGCCGGAAAAGAAAGATGCAAAATGTGTCTTTTTTTAATACTTGATCTCTATTGAATATTTCACTATTGTGACATATATACAGAATATATGACATGTATTGTAAGCTTAGCTACAGATATGGCTTCTCTGGGGCATTTCTCTATTGGATGGATGTCTTCTAGCCTCTACCAGCTTTATTTGTTGAGTTTCCCAGTGGTCTGAGCAGTGTAGCAGACATCATTTGTAAAGATCAATGCTTGAGACTTTTAGTGAAGTCAATAAGACCATCGATCGATGACACCGATCAGTGTTTGTTTTTCCACCTTTCCCAGATCGCTACTTCACGGACAGCTAATAGATAGAGCACAGCTGGTCACGGCTGAACAGCTCAATCTGTTCGTCATGTTGTGTGTGACGTTATTTCCATTCAGTCTGGCTTCTTGCAGGACAGTTTGCGTTCTGTTGATTTAAGGCATTCAGATTCTTCATTGTGAACTTGAGAAATCACTGATCCAACGGCTTGAAGGCATTTCTGTGTGGAGCTTGCATGTTCTCCCTGTGGTTTTTCCCCACATACTCTGGTTTCATCCCACTGCATTTGAGGCTAATTGAGATGGATAAAGCTTTCACCTATAGAAGGATTACTAGACACAAAATCTAACTTTCTTTATTAATCATCAGTTAAGAAAATCTAGCTTTGCGTTTGAGAGGTTTGTGATAACAAGAAACAGTCAACACATCAGGCCCACAGCAGCATGATAAATAATAAATATCTCCCCTATAAATGCATCACTAACAAATCTTTTCTCCACATCAGATAATATTACTGCTGTGTGAGCTTGGACAACAGTCTATTTTTTCCCTTTACTGCAAAAACATCAATACACTTTTGATAAATTATCATTTTTTTGTATACATGCAAAAATTCAGTTGTTTTGAGCCATATTAGTTTTATCAGGTTCTCTCTTGGGAAGAATCAAGTGTGAAAACACTTGGGTGGATTTTTATCACTTTTAAAACTATAGTGCGTAACTTTAAATGTCTATGAATGTCCGTTTTAGCCAAGCCACTCCTCGTGGAGATGACAAAATGCAGATTAAGCCGATCGGCTCCTCTAACATCTCGCGGGATTGTTCAACATATATATAATTCTTGCTTTGCTTGTCAACCGGCGACATTCCGCCGCTGGCGCGCAGGAAATTACGCATTTTACGTCACGGCAAGAAGGGAGGGGGAGGACGAGCAGAGGGTCTCATAGCAACAGGCAGAGCTCAGACAGACCGAGGAAGCGACGTGCTACTTCAGGGTTTCCGCCAGACCTTTTCAGTCCGGGTGCCCCGCCCACGCTAAATTGTGCAGCGCCTGGACAACAGAGAGGAGAAAAAGAAAAAAAAACTCTCCGACAGTCGAACACCGGCATCACCAGCTGTCCTTATTCACACAGAATAAAAACCGTTTCCAGCGGTTATTCACGCTGTGGAAACGCGAATCACCGTGGCAGGTTGGGGGTAGAGGGGGAGGGGGGACACCTGGGCGTACGTCATGTGGAAGCGCCGGCTTTATTGTTGTAAGAACGCAGAATTCCGCTAGAGGGCGACTGAAGTTACGCACTATAGCTTTAAGCCTTCAGTGAGGCTTATGCAGATCTTAAAAAAACACCAATTCATCTGACCCGGGTTTGTTTATCCGATCATCTAATTAAAAGTAAACTACTAGTTGTAAAGCTGATCTGTCCAGGACGTCTCTGCTTTCGCCCATAATGGCATCTTGGCTCAAGCTCCTCTTAAATGATGTAGAAAGACAATGGATTGGTTAACTACAAGCTAATGTAAAACGTTCTTATCTACAAAGCTAATTTGCTGTCAGAATAAAGAACTTTACCACCAGTAGGTAACTCAATACTTAAGTTTTATGAACTTGTTGAAGTGTTATTCCTGAACTCCATTTCACTGGATTACGTCCAGTAGAAAATACCAGACAATAAATAAATAAAAAATAATAAATAAAAACGAACAAACGACGTCTAACTTGAGCCGAACTCATTGAGTGAATCATTACACTGATGCACGCAGCACCGCCAGCTCAGACAAAGCATCACAGCAACATTACAGCGATGATCAGCTTTTTATTGACAGACTGAAGAATCATTTGAGAGGACAATGAACCGTGAAGAGCGAAAAAGGTGCCATTAAGAGAGAAGTAGAAAAAGTAGGAGGCCGCTTTCAAAATGAAGAGGTTGAAATTCTAATCAAGAATGAAATATCTTTGCTCATGTTAGGATGGGAAATTAAATTCAATTAGACTAAATAAGTAAATCTGAAGAAATAAAGTACCTCAGTCACCAAAGCACTGGCAACGACTCCGGTTCAATGAAGCCCAGCGTTCATCCAGTGTGATCGTGTCGCTTCACATCCCGGTGTGATATATTTATGCTGTGAATTAGGAATGAAAGGGATTAATCCCTCATTCCCTCTTCTGCTGATTTTTTAAATTTTGTTTTTAAATCTCAGGGGGGATAAAATCTATCTCCCTGTCACAGTGATCAAAGCTGCTTCACCAGAAAACACATTTAAAAAAAAAAAAATCCCAGTTCAGCAGGGCTGCCAAGAGTGAAACTCTCAACATTACCTCGAACATCTCATGCAGCACAAACTTAGCCTCACGCCAAGAAGCAATTTCCATTGATGTCAGACTTCCAAAGGAATTTAACATTAAAACATGTATTTCTGAATCATTACTGGGCTCTACCAAGCATTAAAAATGTTTTATTGGAAGCGTGCAAGTCATAGGTTTTTTATTTTCAAAGGAAAGGGGGTCGGTCACTTTTTATTTATGCTCAATTTTTCTAAATTAATGCAGATTCATGTGTTCTATTTATAGATTAAGAACCATCCTGTGACGGCTACTGAGCAATGTCATGAGCACACTGTGCATCTGATGATAAACCCCAGTCTGAATCACTGCAAACTTATTAGTGTCGAGAGAAATGATCATATCCAGCTAAGATGTTGAAGAGGACAAAAGTTTTTTTGCATTGTCAGTTCCTCATTAGCAGCATTGTCCTCAGCGTCAGTCAGCTCCGGTAAAAAGTTTTGGATGCAGCGGGTAGTCTGACGAGAGCACCACATTAATTTAGGATCAACCGCACCGCGTTTTAGTGCATAATCCTCTCTCTGCTGCAAAATGAAGAGGGGATGCAGGCTGTGTAACTGCACAATGTGGAACACATAGCTAATGTTTCAGACCAAGGTCAGAGTCAGATCTGGATGCTTCCATTGGAGTCATAACAAAACAATCACACTAAAGTGTCCTCTTTGTCTTTATTTTGTGAATTATTTCATTAGATATGGAAAAACCTCTGAGTGTAGCCTGAAAGCTGAGTGGCTGGAGGAAATGTCGATGCTTTGTAAAGAGGAGCTCTTCCTCCAACACGCTGGAAAACCTAGAGACGAAATACATGAAGCAGGTTCACACAGAGAAACCCAGAAAACTGTATTACTGTAGTTCTTGTGCATCACACACACACACACACACAGCTGAGTGCTCGAAACAGACACACACAACTCAAAAAGATACATTTCTTCCAACAGAAGCAGGAAGTTCTGACTGTGGCTACAGGCAAAGCACGCTTCTGTCAATCATTTTACGAGCGTGCGATCCCTTCAAAGGCGCCGTCACAGCTCTGTGTCAGCTGAAGTCAAAACTCGGCCCCAACAGTGGCGGCACTACGGGATCACTTCTTCCCCCTGGAGGGAAGCTTCACGGTCTCCACTTACTGTATTCTCAAGGCTGCACGTCACCCACCAAATGTGTTCCGCTGACTGAGGCCTCAAAGACTCACAATACATCAAGAATTCTGTTCATGAAGCTTTTTGAGCTCAGTGAACAGCCTTAGAAGGGTGCGCAAAAAAATTCAAACTTGCTGCAAATGCAAGGGCTCATAATTATGTTTTAAAAAAAAAATCAATGATTAAAAGGCAGACCATTTCACCCAACTGATAACACAATACAGAAATTTAATATATGTATCTCACCAGCTGTCATTTCCGTTTGAGATATTTTCACGAGATTAACTTGGCAATGAATCGCTATGTGACCTCATATGCAGACTCCCACAGTAACACACACACACACGCTCACACACACACTCACACTGCACTGCAGATGGACCATCTGTAGGGAATTCATATCACATCCTATATAAATTAATCTGACAGCGAAGGAAGCAGAGTAGCTATCTGCACCGATTGTGATGAATATTATGCATGAGTTTCGTGGGGCAGACTGCTCAAGCAGCGGCTGAATTTCCCAGAGCCCACTGCACTCTATCCTCCTGTTTTGGTTCAAAACAACTTTAAACTCGTCTGTTTTTAAATTACTTTTAATAATATCCAGAAGCAGTTTTCAATTATAAACATTTCAAAATGGCTTTTTTTTCCCGAACTCATGCTTGGATTGCATGAAATAGCCGAACTAGTTCTGATTAAGGACACAGAGCTTCTTTTTAATGCTGACTTTCAGCGCAGGGGAAACTTTTTAACTAACCCCTCCAGTTAAAACAGGATGAAATGAGATTTTGAAAAAAATGAAAAGGCACAATCTGCATATTCCTGCTACAACAGTCAGAATGAAAAAGTGCTTCATAGCCAGTGTGTGTGTGTGTGTGTGCGTGTGTGTGTGTGTGTGTGTGTGTGTGTGTGTGTGTGTGTGTGTGTGTGTGTGTGTGTGTGTGTGTGTGTGTGTGTGTGTGTGTGTGTGTGTCAGACGTAGACAGAGAGAATTACAGAAACACATGTGTTTCTTATTCAAAACAGAGGTGCTTTGATATCAATGTAAATCTTTCAAAAGATTAAAACACTGATCTGATATGATACATAAACAAGACTGATGCTTAAGTTTAACTAAAAAAAAAAAAAGAGCTTATCATCTAGTTTCAGTTCTCTCAGGAGAAAAGATATCAATACACCCAGTGTGTATGCAATGTAATTCCAAGTCGTCATACAGTTTCTGCATGCATTCATTCTTTCATCTGTTTATCAAAAACAGAACCAAATGCAATTAGGAAATTAAAATAAAAAAGGCTCATTTAGAAACTTCATTCTAAATCCAACTTTAAGTTCCCTTTTTTTAATGTACCACACTGGATTATGGACTAAAAATGTATTCAAACAAACTGCTCTGTGGCTTCCACTTTAATCAATGAGTGTAGAACTAATCAAATATTTAATTAGGAGTAAAAACATTAGAACATCAGTTGGCTACATGAGAAAAGCTTCTGTGCAAGAAAACCTGCCAGGACTGGAAACTACTGGTGATGAACTGTCAAACCAAATGTCTCAACAGTTCAGCAGAGATGATGAACAAACAAGGACTAAAACTAGAAATACAGAATCAAACTGCAACAGAAGTGAAAACCTAAAACAATAAAGAGCAGGCGAGCGAGGAAATTATAACATAGATTTAACCGAAAACTCACCAGGTGGCAGAAATGTTTGACTGGGAGGAGGAGGTGAAGACCAGGAAGTGGATCATGAGGTTGGGGCAGGTGAGGAGGGCACTGAGTGAAAGGCCCTCTGGTGGATGGAAAGAGAATTATGAAGATAAATTAGATTACAATAGTTGTTAAACACATTTATACATTAAATCAGCACCACTAACACGGTCAAAGCAGCAGATTCACCTGCAATATTCACTCTGCAGCACTCACTAAGACATAAGATTACCAAAGACTCGCTACAGTTACTGAGAAAGCTGAGAAAACACCAAAAATACCAATCATAGGAGAGAACAAAATATTGCATCTGCTTGCTTTAGAAATTGTATTCAAAAAGGAAGACTAGAGGGTTTGAGCAAGAATAAAGCATGTGATCAACTGTGGCTGGGCTCTGTGTGTAGCTGTCACTCAAATCACTCACGTTTGGAAATGTTCTCACAAGTTCAGCGTTTGAGAAGTGCAGCAGATTCAGCACTTTGAATCGTATTAATGCATGCTGTGCACATAGAATTGGCCGTGTCCCACTCTTTATCTGACAGAGGGATCCCGAGACCACTTTCTCATCATTCCTGAACAAGAGATAAAGAGGGAGTACTGTATGTATTCATGATGTGAGCATGGATCAATGAGACCCTGACTTTGTACGTTATATTGAAATCTAGCAAAGAATCCAGGAGAGATAATGAAGAGGAAGCTCTAAAATTGGTTTAATGCACAAAATCTCAAACTTTTAGATCCCATAATAAATCAATACCTAAACTTCAAAGTTAGTTTTCAAAGCTGGCAAAGGTATTATCGATATAAATGTTCCCCGTGCTGCATCAACCCCTGTTAGACCAAGTTGGTAAGTCTCTATCCAATAGAGATGCTTGAGAAAGGTGATTGATTAATAAAAGTGAGTGAAATTACCTTTAAGTAAACTGCAGTAGAATTTGATCACTTTTACCCCTAAGAATGTAAAGCTGAAAGTTTAAATGCCAAGTTGAGACATTCTTTTGCATTTTTTACAAATTGGTTCAGTTTCTAATGATTTTAAAAGCAGAATACTGGTGATTGAACTGAAGTGTGAGGAAAAACACATTCTCAGCCTGAAAATTTGAGTCAATGTAATTTGTTTCTTCCACAACTTCCAACCAAAAAAGTCTTTGAAAATGTTGGTGTATTAAGATACTGAAAAGAAAAAGTATGCACCTCCAGCTGC
This sequence comes from Salarias fasciatus, assembly GCF_902148845.1. Classification (NCBI taxonomy): domain Eukaryota; kingdom Metazoa; phylum Chordata; class Actinopteri; order Blenniiformes; family Blenniidae; genus Salarias; species Salarias fasciatus. The sequence goes on along the minus strand of NC_043758.1, from coordinate 6,927,064 downwards.
GTGCAGACCCTGCCTCCATCTGATTACTGATTTAATAACAAGTAGCCGACTGTTTTCCATGAACCACACTCAGAGTTATATTGCCAAAAAATTTAACCTTTTTTATTATTTTTTTTTTCGAGATTGTTTCATATAGACTAAACACAAACAGGCCTGGTGGTGAGATGATGACTGCAACACATCTCAGACGTGCATTCTCCGCCGTACTCCTCTCCTTTCTCCCTGTCTCTTGCTTTACGGGTTTGATTTTTGAGGTGTGCCATGCATTCCCTCGAAGTGGGCTGGAAATAATCTCGTTACACCGCTGAATGGCTAAGCCGCATCAAAAGATTGCACTATGTCTCTGGCTATGTGTACATCCACACACACATGCATGCAGACGCACACCCCGAGGCCGCCCGAACAGCTGCTCAACGCTGAAATGTTTACCCGGCGCACCAACAAAACCAAAGACAAGAACAACAAGTGGAGGGCGAGGAAAGGACTGAGGATGAATCGATTGAACGTTGCATATGTAATTGCTTTCTCGCGGTCCGCAGTGTGACCAATGCCAAGGAGGTCAGAGGGAATTTGTCATCTTTCATCTCAACACATCGTGAAACTGATCTCTCCTGCGTTCTGTGCTCGTCTTCGCTTTCACTGGAGGGCGGCGAGTTATTGACGAAACTGGACGAGGCAACAGAGCAGTGAACGCAATTATGAGCGGTTCATTGCAGTGGACACTCACTAAAAGTCAACGATGATAATCGCATTAACCCCCACCCACATACACACACACACACACACACACACACACACACACACACACACACACACACACACACACACACACACACACACACACACACACACACACACAAACATCCATGCTCTGTCCTCAGCCGAGCTTCTCCTTCTCAGAGGAGTGAAGATAATTCCCTCATCAGCATCCAGCCTCGCTCATTCTTTAATAGATACCATTGATCCTGCATTAGGGTTAAAGATTAGTGACAAAGAAAAACACACAGGGATGAAAAAGAAAAAAGGAAAACAAACATGAATTTTACAGATTACAATTTCAATCTAAAACTTGAAAGTTTTTTTTTGAATAGTTGTCCGAAAATGACAAAATCTCTCATTTGAAATTTGAAACAAAGTCAAAAGTAATGTGAGTTAGTCAGTAAAAAAAAAGAAAAGGAAAATGACAATAAAGTGTTTAAAAGCAGGTCCTAAATCAAAAATAAAGATAAAAGATCAGACTAACTGCTTAATGCACACTTCTCCCCTTTTGCATCACAAAAGCAACACATCTAACAGTGAGGCAGCAAATAGAGGAACTTCTGCACACAGACCAGCCTCCATTCATCATGTGCAAATCATCCTCTTGTTGTTCACTGGCTTTCCTTGTTTGGACCACTTTTTGGGGGAATCCGATCAATGCAGTTAACGTACAGCCCACAAATTCTCCCACCCAGTTGTCCAGCTATCAAAACCTTCAAAACCTGGCTTTATTTTATATATTTATTTTTTTTTCCAAGTTGTTTGTATTGGTCAATATATCATGTTTGGAATGACTGAGGCCTGAAAAACTATATTTAATCATAGAGCAGAGCCACACATATAATAATAATAAAAAAATTGGTTTAGTTTGTGTCAATTGAATAGTTTTATGCATCAACCCAAGCATCAGTTGAAAAATACTGACGCAAGGGTGGTTGCCAGGATGGTTAACAGAAGAACACATATGCAGACTGTTTCAAAAGACAGGAGAGGGAAAATAATACAAAAGTTGCAAATGAAATGAAGAAAAATATCAGACAGAGCAAGAAATGTTTTGAAGTAGCTAAAGGTTTTATTGCAAAAAGGAGTCAAGCATTGAAGAAAGTCAAAAACTCATTTCATACTTCACTGATTTTCAACTTTTAGTCTTCTTTATTCAACATTAAAAGCCCCAAAAGCATCACCTCTGTGTGAGTGTGTGTGTCTGTGTCTGTTAGGCACTTATCTCTGATGGCCCGAAGTCTTCTGCGAAGGGAAAAACAATTTTCAGCTCCTGTGTCTGAAATAATCACCTGTTTCTTTCTCTTCCTGCCGTGATGTGTCCAGGCGGCGCGCCCTGTGGGGGTGGGGGTCTGTGATGGTAACCATGGTCCCCGGCGGCCGATATGTTTGCAGCGCTCACGCCAGAGAAGAAGACTCCACCAACGACCGCGAGGAGCGAATCCTCGCCGTGCTGGGCATCATTGGAACCATCCTCAACCTTTTAGTGGTCATATTTGTCTACATCTACACCTCAGTCACCTAAGAATTCCTACGAGACTCGATGTGGAGACTTTCTATCAGCTGCCACCCTCCTCTCCTTGATTCTTCCCGGACTGAGAGCGGGTTTGATTAGCGAAGGAGGCGCTGTGATGTGGGGATCACTGGCTCTACACCCAGCTGGATCTGTATCTACGCCCCACTCTGCTAGTGGAATGATCTGGACTCCATCTGCAGCGGCCGTAATGAACTGTATTTTCTCATTTTTAAAGTCAGCTCTGGATATTTAAACGACTGCCGACGCAGCGTCCCGTCAGGGGAAATTCACTCATTCTGCATTCACACCGAACTGTGGAGTAACAGTTGGATCGGCGCGTCGGCTGTCATGTTTCACTGTGCTAACAGCTTCTACGTTGTCAGATAACACTGTGAAAGCGTTTGACTCGTGTCCTTCTGTGTTACATTTTACAAAATCACCACTGCCGGCACAGCCGATCTGAACTGCTCAACGAACAAGACGCTTTTCAAACAAGTAATGAAGACCAATACTGAAAAGTAAATACCTACACAGTAATCAGGAGATAGAGCCATAGAACCATAGAGTTCTTTAACAAATACAATCTCAATCTCAGTTTGTTTCATTGGAAGAGTTGCTTAAAAACAAAAAAAAACGCCCAATCCTTTACATGGAGCTGACCTGTCCGTACCTGAGCACCCCCGAGGAGCGCTTCCTGGCTGTGCTCGGAGTCCTCGGCATCGTTCTGAACCTCCTGCTGCTTGCCTTCGTATACATATACACCTCCATCTGAGCCAGTTGTTCTCCATGTGTGAAAACCTGCCAAGTACTTCAGAACCATGTAAGCCAACAACGTTCTCTTAGCACACCTGTATCACTGTAACCGAGCGCACGCTGGGTCGGAGTTTACATGAGGAAAACGTGGCGTTCTGTGGTGCCTGCAGAACACAGTGATGCTGGAGAAGGGGGAGCCGACACCCGGTAGCCTGCAGAACGTGCTCTAAAAATAGTCAGTACGAAAAACATGATTCGAAAGTCTAATTATTATTCAGGAAATTTGTAAGAAGAAGCCCTTTGTATTACTCAGTGCCCTTGAAGTAGCTCTCAGAATCATAACAGGGGGATGACTCCTGCCGCGGAAAAGTGAAAACATAGTCAAGAAAAGGCAATGGGAGACTTTAGAAGTATGAGCAGCTACATCCAGAAGCTTTAAGAAACAGACCTGACGCACACATTGGTTCGACAAAAATACACTTTAAGAGATTTTACCTTTTATGTGAAGATTTGTGTGTTTTTATAACATGGTATTCTCTCTGGTGTGCATTGTGAGATGTTTACTTACTCTGATATTGCTGTGAAGAAGGACTTTCTAATAAGTTTTGAACCAAATGGTCAAAACGTAAAGAGTTCCATGTTTGTCAGAACTCAGTTTGCTCGTACTTGATAATCGACACACCAAAACATGGAACTGGACGGTGTTGATATCTCCTCTGGTGCAGGATCTCTGCGCGTCAGTAAACATTTGTTCGTGTACGGTCTCTGCCACAAAATAATGGTGGATTTTCCGCCGTGGCGTTTCTCTGATTGGATGTGCAGACCAAGCACGGAGCCGCCTCAGAGAGGACGGAGCGTGAAACGGAAACGACCACACACAAATCTGAGCGGCATGATTTTGCAGCGCAGCACAAAGGACAACGACAATGACTACGAAATCAGGGAGAACCAGCGTAGAGGACATGAGACGTCTCTCCACCGCCTCGCCGTCTGCATCGAAAGCACAAAAACCTCCCTGGGACTGGGATACGACGCGCTCCCGGGGAATGCACGTCAGGGACACGGTGACCGGTTTAAGCCCTGGGCGCGTCGAGCAGACAAGAGAGCAGGAAGGGCCTGCTCCAATCTGCACTTGATCCTCGTCATCCTTTTCTCCACAAACAAGCTCACGCCGGAGAAGACATAGGAACGCAAACTGCGTCTGCTGCCGATTCACAAAGCACACAGATGACTCCAGCTCTGACTGCTCACCGCAAATTTCATGTTAGCTTGTGTGAAAAATTGTTGGCATTTTGATAATTACCAAGTACGGTTTCTTGTTACATTGCGTGTGTGTGTGTGTGTGTGTGTGTGTGTGTGTGTGTGTGTGTGTGTGTGTGTGTGTGTGTGTGTGTGTGTGTGTATGTGTGTGCGCACGCACACTCTTAGTTTAAGTAGCAACCTATTATTGAGTGTTCTGTCTGGTTTGATTTGCAAACATATTTGAGATTCACAGTCACCACACTGCAAAGTGTTTGGGATCAATCACAGTATGAATGGTTTTAGTGACCACGGCCTGTTTTCATAAAACGTTGCGGGTTCAGGTAAAATATTCTCTTGACTGTGGGATGATGGATTCATTTAAAAACAAACAAAAAAAACTTTATGGTCCTCCAAAAGTTGCTTTGCTGGTTGAAACGTGTTGAATCTAATCCAGTGGTGTGAGCAGATATAAGAACCCCTTTATAAATTATAAGATTATTTGGTTCAGGTGACAAAAAAGTATAACTATGCTCATGTTCTCATGAATCCTGGTCTCGAAATATGTGGTCCAATGAAGTATTCCAAGCCTCCACTTGTTTAATTTCAATCATGATTTATTCTCAACAACTAAAGGACCAAATAATGCAGAGAGCTGCCCTCTCACCCTGACCCCCAGGTTTGCCCCTGCATGGGGAGAACTGTTCACACTTTTAAAACCACTGATCTGAAGGTTTCTATTAACTGATGTATAATTTGTATATGATTTGTCTCCCTTTGCAAAAACATGCACACTTCATTGCCTTCTACCGATATTATCATTAGCATACTGAATCCTGATCTGATTGTTTTCTATCCTGGTTCAACTTAGAATCAATCTAAATAAATGGAAAAAGACCTGCTTCCTCTCAAACAGGTCCTCACAAAGGTAGGAAGCTAAACGTGCACACACTTGCATCTCTCCTCATGAGTTTAATTTTACACCATCTTTCAGCGCGCATCAGGTTTTCCGACCGTTAGCACGCTGAGATCGATGTGACTTGCACATTTACTTTGGGTCACATTTAATAAGTGTGCAGCGGAGTCTGCGAAGCGAAATCCATTTTAAAGAGCGCACCGAAGCACAGAAGGAGCCACCTTTGGTTTGCCAGACATCTCCTGTCAAGCTGTGACAGGCGAAGTGCACGGCAGAGCGAAAACACATTTGAATACAGGCTGAAATGCCTTAAAGTACCGGAGGTTTCTTTTTCCTTTTTTTTTTTTTTCATAACTGTGTTCACTCAAGAAAAAAAAAAACAAAGTCAAAGGCTAAAATCAACAGAGATGATCATACTGGGTTTGTCCTGTAGAATATCATCGTAATAGGAGAGCTTTTCTAAATTCTTTACATATAATAAATACAATTTGCTGATTCTGCAAAGGTGACAATTTCAAAGTCGATTTTTCTTTCATTTTCACAAGAAAATATGCTCAAACTGAATAAGTGGATCTTAAAATTAACATTTTTATCATGTAACTGTGCTTAATAGAGACTATCAGGTGAAAAATCATAAATATCATAGAGCTGAAGATAGCCACTATTTCTTTTTTTCTATTTCTCGGTCCCCTCTTAAAAAACTGTACTCTGTATGTAGAGATGAAGCACGTCCTCTTTTGAAACGGGCACTAAAGAGGAGCAGCAGACACAAACTGGAAGTGGCTGCACTCAATATCCTCTAATGCTGTCTCTTAAAGAGTGAAACGAAACCAAAACTATCACAAATGACCGAGTTCAGTCTTTTGTGTTCGTTGATGCAGTTACTTCTCTCTGCTGAGACCAGTTTCACAATGTCAGTCTTTGCTAAATGGACCAAGGAGATGAAGGAGCCCAGAGGCTGAATCCAGCCATCTGCTCCGCTAAAGGACACCCAGTGACCTCCTCAATGTACACACACACTCACACACACACTCACACACTCATACATACACAGCGACACCTCAGTGACATTTCAGGATGTTCTTTCAATATACCGGAGAATGACAAACCTTTAAATCCAGCGGAAATAACATATTAACTGGCAAATATTTCAACATTGTGATTTACAGACTGCTGCTGGCCAAGAAAAAAATGTTGGGAATTAAAAAAAGATCTTTATAAGTGTTTTTTTTTTTCTCTTCAGTTGCTGATGGAGTCGGTAAGAAAAAGTTTGATATGATGCTTGAAAGTTTTCATTAAAACATGTTTTATGAAATGTGATTTAATGTTATGATTAAAATTATATCATGCATAGTCATTGAGATGTTAATTAAATTCTACTTTGAAAGAGTCCATTTATTGTCTGACTTCTGCTTCAGTATAACACTTTGGACACTGAGCTGAATGAGAGGTAAATAATATTACAACATTCACGAAGCTTCAACGCTTCAACTCTCATTTTAGAGCAGAAAAGGGGATTTCAGATGTTGGTTAACGGCATAATGTGGGCTCAGAGGGCAACTGGCAGAACATCATGTGAAATGGCTTCTGGATATACTGTATATTTGTTGTGATTGTAATTATTTAAACGACCACATCCTTTTTCAAAGAAGTTATAAATATGTAAAACGTCTTCCCATTTTCAATATTTTCATATTTATAGACACAATGATGTGGTGTTAACCCCAGCACCAGAGTGCAGGGGAAACAAATTGAAATTCAACATAAACATTAATGAATAAGTGTAAGAGCTGTGACAGCAGCTGGTCACGTCAACAGAAATCAAATCATTCAGATTAAATTTCGTGAGCCAGCACAAGAATTATTCTGAAATTATGGATCACAGCAGTCAACCGACGTTAACATCTTAGCTCACAAAACTATTTGGAAGACAAACACAAAAAGTGGTTGGTGAGAGAAATGCTGAGCTCACTGTGGAGTTCATCCTCCCCAACTTCAAACACCCTCAGGTTAGGGTTCACTGCACCAGGCTGCCCTCAGGTGTGTGTGTGTGTGTGTGTGTGTGTGTGTGTGTGTGTGTGTGTGTGTGTGTGTGTGTGTGTGTGTAATTGTGTGCCTCTCTGCGATGGACTGGGAGTCCTCTGCCCTTTGCCCAATGTCAGCTGGGATTGGCTGCGACCCCCCGTGACCCTAAGTTGGTGCTGGATGGATTTTCACACTCGGGTGGAGTTCCTGCACTGATGGAGCCTCTAAAACAATCCAGCGAGACTGAGAGCAAGTCGGTACGCCAGAAAGATAAGATAAGGCCATTATAGCGCCTCCACTTTATGCTTTTCGAAGGAAGATGCTTGAAATGAGTTGGAATAACTAAATTAAAGTCAAATCCACTCCCACTGTGGATTCACTTTTTATCAGGCAGATTCAACATGATTGCTCGGTGTCGTCGCTCCCTTTGGCTTCTCTGGGTTTTCTTTTTTTTTCTTCTTCCCCCTCCTCTTGTTAATGCTTCTGGTTTGCCTGTGCGATGCGTCCTGGTCCGGCAGTCAGGAAACAGGGTTATCACCCACAGAGCAGCGCTCTCTGAGAGGACTGACTTTGGCAGACCTGTGCTGTTGTGTTGCAGCCATGTTCAGCCATCCGTATAAACTAACGCTGTGTCCTCAGGCGCCCCATGAGACGGCCAGTGACCTGGCTAATGTGGGTGCTGCCCTCTGCGTGCACACGCACCCATCTACAGCCCAACAAAAACTAAGATATTCATGCAAACACACACACACACACACACACACACACACACACACACACACACGGGCGCGTGCACACCAGCCTACGGCCTCCTGTAGGTTCGATTACCCCTTAAATGTACAGTATAATCAAGCAGCACCTCCTCCCTCTCCCTCGTCTGGCGTTCCCTCTCAAACACAAATATTTCTGCTCTCTCCTCACCGCCCCAGCTCATTGTTTGCCGTGTTCCTATTTTAGTCTTTAGTTAGTTTGCTAGCTGAAGCATGAACCCCATCCTTGACTGCGAGCCTCCAGCCACTGTCACTGAAACAGGAAAAGATGTTTTATGTAAACAGAAATCTAATGTCCTACTTGCCTGTTGAGTGTAACGATTCCCTCGGAAGTTCACCCAACCTTGAAGGAAAATACCCACTGAGTCACACACTTTTTATTTGCACATGTTTAATTTTTTCTTTACCACTTTGGAAGAGCCGCGGTCTTTGTTTTTTTGTTTTTTGAATGTGCAAACCAATACGTGCCTGCAGACATCTGAGTTATTCACACTAAACTTTACTTTTAAACTGAAGCCCAGTCCCCCGCTGAGAGAAATCAAAGCACAAGCAGCAAACTGAGCAGACTGATTTGCTGATTTCTGAAACTATAAAATGTTTAGTAGGACTTGTGCTGAGGTTGATTGCACATCATTGACTATTATTTATGCTTTTATTTGAACAGTGGTTTTCAAAGTGTGAGATTTAAGCCCCCCTCAAACAATCTGAGGCATACTGCATCCTTCAGACTCACCCAACTCTCATGCCCTGGTGTCATTTTCTTTTCTTAGAAGTTGGATTTTCATCCACAGGCAAGTCTTTAAATCCTTGTTAATAGTTTTTATTTATTTATTTGTGTAACATGCAGTGAGTTTTCCTCAACAGATTCATTTTATAGTTAATGACTCCTTTACACTTAAAATAAAATGTTTCAAAGGAATAATGTATCTTCATGAATACATTTCTTTCAATTATAATTTCTTCTCAAGACTGAATATTGAACCCATAAAACTAGGATGCATGACTGTAAAACTGCATCTTTGCCACTATATGCCCTAAAATTACCTTTAAAATAATAATAAAAAAAGACCAGAGTTCCATTATTGGCACTTTAAATCTTGTTTTACAGGAAATGGCAGGATGATATTACTCTGTTACTGAGTTTATTTCAAGATAAGGCATATAAAACACATGCACACTGATTAAAATTAGAGATTTGTCATCTTCATAAAATCAGTGGCCATATTTCTCCTAAAACCTTGTGGGAAATGTGCTCTGTCAGAATCCAGCCCTCTGGCCGTGCGGACAACATTTTAGCGACCTTCACAATGATAATTGCTGCTCATCCTTTTTTTAGAGGATGACTGGTCTGATTTCTGGTCCTGTAGCTGCGTCCCCGTCTTTATTATCCTCCCTGACTTTTTTCAGCAAACCATGACGTATCAGACGTTTAATGCTTTATTTTTTTTCACATTTCAAAGCCCAGTTGAAATGATTGCTATTCCCACAGGAGCCCTGTGCAATCTGCTGTAAAGTAATGCATTGTTTTAGAATGTAAATAATTAACAGGTCTTTTACTGTTACTGAAGTATCCATGAGCTTGCGACCCATTTCCTCTGCCTGCAGGAAAATGGTTGTCGAGCCGCTGTCTCTCTGTATCCTGCACCCTGGCAGCTGCTACTTTAGTCAACATTAATGCCAACATGCTGCTGTTTTCAAGTTGATAGATTATCTTAAACTTATTTTTAAATCCCTCTTCTTGTTGCCATTCAATCATATATCTAGTTCTCTTAATAAAATGTGTTTTACAGTTTTAACATGACTGCTGAAATCTTAGGAGCACGTTTACAGCATTTACATCAGAAAATATATAACTTTAATAATTAAGACTTAAACTGATCGCACTTCATTTATTTTAATGCTTTTAAATCACATCCCTAATAGCGGACAGTAGAGAGATATAACAGTCATCACTGTCAGGATCACATTTTCGATAGCATTGTTTTCTTGGCTAGTGATTACTTTGATGTTGCAGTCTCTGTAGAGTTTTTAGTATTTGCCCTCGTTGCAAATTAGTTATCACTGACGAAGCTCAGGAAGCCTGGAGCTCAGTCAGCACAGCTGGGACTAATGGATGCACACACACACACCAACGCGCTCATCATACACACACAGGCGCACAATGGAGACAGAGATAATAGATTTGTGAAAACGCAGGAAACACTTCTCACCCACTGTGCAGTTAATTTACTCCCGTGTTTTGGAGCACGAGATGGCTCGCCCAGTAATGCAAATTCAGACAAAGTCGTCTTGAGTCGTAATTTGGCTGAAAGCGACAACAGACTGGATTCATTAGATTTCATGTAGCTTTTCTTTCACGGCACCACGAACAAAATCAAGAACAATCCGGCTCATTCTTGCTTGGAGACATTGGGAAGAATATCAGAATCTGTTGATGTTTTAACACTGTGCACCTCAACGTACCTCAATATACAGGAAACGAAGCAAAGATACAACCAGGAAGTAAGTAGCATCAAAATATTAACAATTGAATGGATCGAATATGAATCCGGATTTCGCTGCATATGTCTGCGTGTCTCTGCTACATAATGCAAGATCTTCTCAAATGGAACAATGTTGTAAACAAGCCTGGAGGAAACAAGACACATTTTCATGTTGTATTAGACAGAGTGACAGTAGTTTAAGTATTCGCCACATGTGACTCAGACTGTTGAACGACATTTTCCCCGTGACGAGCAGGTCATCACTGGAGCAGCTTCATTGATCCCTGGGAACAGGCTGTGCACCACACGCTTTTAAGATCGCTGCTTTTAAACCTCTTCTTTAGCAAGATACAGCTCAAAATCCCATCATGTCTTTATTTATAAAATCCTGGGAAAAGTTGTTGAAACTCCTCTTTCTGTCCCTAAACCCCAAATTTAACAGCAGAACACCACCACCTTTGTCTGGTTCTGCAGAGATTTCTTCCTGTATTAACATAAGTTTTTCCTTTTTCACAGTTGCACATGTTGTTGGTTTTATTTAAGTGAATTTAACTGAATCAAGAGGAGTTGAGTTCAAACACAAATGCTTCAAGCATAAAAAATGGTGTTACTCCAGTCCAAACACAAGTACTATCACCACATGCACACACATACACACACACACAGAGTTAGTGGCTGGGCGGCTGAGCAGTTTTTTTGGCCTTCTGTGTCACTTTTTGCCGTGAGACACACAACAAAACCAAACAGCAGCATCATCTCCTTCCCTCATTCATTACAGACCTGTGGGTCTCTGTGCCCTGAGAAAAGAGGACACTGAAGACTTTAACTCTGAGAGCTACCGGCTCCACACACTGCTCTGCCGACTTCCCTGTGAATATCTGGGTCTGGACTGAAATACGGCTGAAGCAGTGCTTGCTGCTCTGAGAGGGGAGGTGAGGCTGGAAGGAGCCGCATGGAGCTCAGTGTGGAGCTGAGGGACGCCAGAGGACAGAAACATGGCACAGAGGTAGGAGTATGAAAATTTAACTGAAACCTTTTTTTGGAGGAAACATCTTTTCAGAGCGAAATACAGCAAGAGGGAGTCTGACTGGATAATATATATATATATATATATATATATATATATATATATATATATATATATATATATATATATATATATATATAGCGGCCAAAAAATACATGCAGAAGGAGAAAAGACTACAATAGATCATAATAGAATCGAACATAAAAAGAACTGAACAAATAAATGTTACTTTATTATTGCAGCATGCATCACCAGACATAATGCATGTTATTATTATACTGATGTTGCTCTGGATGGGTTTTAACACGTTTTCTTCTCTGCATGTGAAAGATTTAAAATAGAATAACAATTGAATATTTTTTGATAAATATTTTGCATTAGTCACACATAAAAATTACACAACTCCTCTAGTCTTAAGATGTGCTTTTTTAACTAAATAGATCAGAGCAGAATCCCATTAAACACATTTACATTTGAATACATTTTGTAGTGCATGTTGTGACGTTCTCTACGTGCACATTTCCTTTACTTAAAATTAGTTTTAATATACTTAAAGATGAATACAGATTAAAACAGAAAAATGTGAGACAGGAGGAAGAAGAACACAAATTGACAACAGCTGAGCTAAATATTACATTGTCAGCACAAGAGATTAAATTATTTATTTTGGACGCAACACACACATCTTTTTACTTAAATTGATGTAGTTGAAGTTAAACTTTTACTATTTTGGGACATAAGGGAAAGAAAACCTCATAATTCATGATGCAAAATGTGTCCTGAAAAACATTTAACTGAACTGAAACAACTGAATAAAGGCAAAAACAAACTGAAGAGGTAAAAACCCACAACTGAGCTCATTTATGGGTATGTTTATGTCAGACATACTTCATACCTCACAGAATAGGAGGGACTGAAAGGGCAAGTGGGCTCTTTTCCACAGTCTGTGCATCTATAGCGCCATCGGGTGGCTGAAACATGTCAGTAACAGTAAAGTGAGGCCTCCTGCTTCCCTACATAATAAACACACTGCACATTCTTCCCTCCCAGGCTGAAGATCCTGTCAGGACACTTTCTGAATCAGCAAGATGCAACATTGACCCGGATCACTTGCTGGGCATTGTGGGTATCGTGGGCACGGTTCTCAACCTGCTGGTAGTGGTGTTGGTGTACATCTACACGCCGGTCTGACACATCTAACGGTCATGGATGGATTCATACCAGATAGGAAAAGTTCACATCTCTGAAGCCGATGATTCGACCGGTGTTTGGTTTGATCTTTCACTGGTGTTGAAAGAACCTTTGTAGTTATGAAATCTGAAATCCTATCCAGTATATGATTATAAAAAAAAGTGGGATTAACCGTCGATTTACTGTTTTAGCATTTTGAATGACTTCTCAACTTTCAGTATGTTCCTGTTTTGTAGAACAATAACACTATTATTTTTATTTAAAGTTTTTTTTTAAACTGTTCAGACTAAGATTTTCATAATTTGTGGATGACTGTTTGAGTTTTTGTACAATAAAGTTTGACTTTTAACAATACAATTAAGTCAATAAATGTGAGATAACCTAATCAGGACTTCTTTAATTCATTTGAGCAGAGCATCGTGGTGACACCCCGACGACATTTCTGCAGGTAGAAACTGACATGTTTTCGGACGATATAAATACATTGACATTTATTTTACAATGTTGAAACTCTCAAAAAAAACATAAGATGACTACTCTGTGGCACACAACTGATAAACTCTGCCAAGTCAAACAAGAACATCATATTTTACAAAAGAATATTAAGACACGTTAGTCAACATACATCTGTGAAATAATCTTAAATTATATCATAAACAAAGATTTGGAAAAAAAAAGTAATTACAGGGACATATTTTAAAGTTATTAGAGCTGAACTGAAAATTTTTAATCCTGTTTCATGTTTTTTTTCTTTTTTTTTTTTACATTTTAAGCTTCAAAAACACTAGAGGATGGTGTATTTTCATCAGATCATGTTGCCCTGTTTTTTAAACTACATTCCATATTCATCATACTTCAAATTTTACAAATGGCGTCAAACTGTTTTATGTTTTCTGACTACTGCACTGTTGTATGTTACTGTGAGATAAATGTGCTTCCTTAAAGGCAAAGATATGTCTTTTAAGAACAGGAATAATGAGAAGTGCTCTCTCCAGGCGTCCTACTCTTTGATATATTGATTACGAGGATTCATTTGTCTGAGGGACATGAGCAGCGGGATAACTGTTTGGAGTGTCTATGTTTATGTCAGGCAGGATCTGACAGCTGGTGATGATATCGATCTTCTCGGACACGGCCTTCAGGTCGTCCAGGATTAATCGGATGCTGTGGGACGCGTTGATGATGGCGTTCTGCGATCCGTTCAGCTGAGACGTCGCACTGCGCACCTTTCACAAAATTACAAAAAAACATATTTTGAGAAACCATTCTAAGAATCTTTTTTTAAATGTATGTTTTTGTGATAATTACGGCCTCTTGTTAAATAAAAACAAAGGAAAAACACCCGATGTTATGAAATGTAATATATTCAAGAAAGTGTATTTTGATTTTAATGGACTATTACTTTGTGTTTTCACAACTTCTGTGTAACAAATTTAAATCTAAAATATATAACTTTAATTATCAAAATTCAATTATGGGGGAAAAAACATATTTTCCATAATGTTCTCATTGTTTTTTTAAGATGCAGATAAAAATACCTTCAGAAGAGTTTGCAATACTTTATGTCTCTATACAATTTTATATGGTGAAGACGTTTTTTTTAATCTTTTTTTATTCACAATGTTTTTTAAACGTTTGGTACAGTACTGATGTACAGAGGGTTTTTTTAATATCTAATTCATATATTTGCCTGTAATGTAATTGTGCCTAGGTGAATTTCCCATACCTCCTTGCTGGCATGGCCATAAATCTGTCGTACTGTCTGCCCCACGTCAGAATACAGCCGGTGGTTTGACTCTTGCAGCTTCTGTTGTAAAAGAGTGTCTCCTGTTGACAAAGTAACAGATTAATATTACCGCAAAGTGGAACGGCCATAATTCAACTCAACCATGGAAACCTGCTGAGCAAGACATCTGAAACAGGAAACTTGATAGAATATTTGTATTCATCCATTTCTTTATGAATGTTAGCAACAGTTGTGAGCTTCTGCCTTGAAGGACCACTCAAACAAACTGAAAAGAAAAAAAACGAGAATAGTTATCATTGTATGGGCCTTACCATAGGGCCTGTGCACGGGGCTGGGTCTGTCCTCCACTACAGACTGTATGTCAGGATGGTCTCTGACAACAATAAGAGGAGGCAGGTCTCTCCGGAGTATCTGAGCACTTTCACTCAGTGCAGCAGATCTGGCGGCCTCCTCCGGGTCTCCCTCACTGTCCGTTTCAGACGCCTCCCCCAGGACCTGAGCAAAGGGAAGGCCAATTATTTATGGAGCACCATTGAGACACGAGACAATACAGGAAATGAAAGAAACACCTCAGGGGTCTGGGTGTTTCATATTCTGCTAGAAAATTTGAAATATGTTTTGGCTCAAGACCATTCAAAGCTTTATAGCGGGGAAGTCAGATTTTGAAGTCAGTCCCTTGACACGCAGGCAGCAGGTGTAGAGATTGAAGTTCCAGTGTCATATGCTTCACTCTCTTTGTGTTGGTGAGGACACTGGATGAGCTGCAGCGGTCTGACAGATATTTCACTGAGACCTGTAGACACTCTGTTACAATAATCCAGCATGCTGAAAATAACGGTTAAGATGTTTCTGAGAATCCTGTCTGGTCAAAAATCCAACATTTTTCAGATGGTAGTAAGCTGATTTTAATGTGGTTCTTGAATTTAAAGTCTGAGTCAATTATTACCAGTGATGGAAGTTA
This sequence comes from Salarias fasciatus, assembly GCF_902148845.1. Lineage (NCBI taxonomy): Eukaryota > Metazoa > Chordata > Actinopteri > Blenniiformes > Blenniidae > Salarias > Salarias fasciatus. The sequence goes on along the minus strand of NC_043758.1, from coordinate 6,911,677 downwards.
CTGCATTAAAATAAACAGCTTTACTATTTTTAGTAAGGAGTAATCAAACTAATTGCTTTTGCAAATGAAATGTATTGATGCAAAATTAGTTTTGGCACATGGCAGAGATCCAGCCATAGAGAGCCCTGATCATTCAACGGCAGCTTTTAGATGGAAGTACAGAGTGACATCCATCTGTTGTTTTGTTCTTTTACAAATGTAGAAATATCAACAGCTACAAACGAAATTTGAGTGGTGTCTTGTCTCATTATCACACAGCAACATTTGAATAATTTAGATTAATGTGGGGTTTCCTGTTTGTCATTTATTCTGTCAAGTGTCCGTCCATTCATTTCATTAATTAATCATATATTCAGTTTTATAATAAATAATTGAACATGCATCTTAAAGTTCAATTCAGATGGGATCCAATTCTTTGACAGATTTAAACACGTTTTATTAAGTGACACAATAGTTACTTTTCTTAGTAATTAGTTACTTTTAAAATATTGTAACTCGGTTACTTTTTTTGAATAAGTAACCAGTGCCTAACAGTAACCAGTAACTAATTACTATGTAACTTCCTCAACGCTCTCTTTAGGGACAAAGACGAGTACACAAGTACAGATTATATCCTAGATAAAAACACACAGATGAGTGTGAAACAACCTTGACTCCGCCGGCGGCAGGCTGCGGCGCAGGCAGTGAGGTGATGTACACTTCATCGTCCGAGTCCGTCTCAGAAGCCTCGCCCTGCACCACGATCGGGTACCTGCTGGACATGACTGCACAGACAGATCGAGAGAAAATAATCGGCTTTAGCTGCGCCCGCGCGGGGAATACAACATCTTTACTTCTGTTGATAACAGTCAGACCTTCTCTGTGGAAGTCTAAACACAAGTCATGTGAGTAGCAGGCAGGAAGCGGCTCACTCCATAACATCCAATCCGGTGTGAGCGCCCCTGTCACGTGACAAGAAACGTCACACATCATGATTGGACGAATCAATCGGGGAATGTTCAGACAAATTAACCAGCGTATGCCGGTATGTGGTTTCCTGGCATTAAAACTGAGGAGCGGGCACATAAACAGGGTTGGACAGTGAGGAGATTTCGAGGATAAAAGTGGATACATCATTTATTTTTCTATTGCAGAGCAAGCATGACTATTTCCCCCTGCGACATATTCTTCCTCAGTGGTTAATTCCGACTAACGCCGCCCGTGCTAGTAATGAAGGCTTGTCCTGGTGAGAAAATCGAGTGTCAAACGGGAAGTGGGCTTCTGCGGTTCTTTGACAGGTAGATGAGACTGGACACGATTCTCTTAAATATTTTCAGATTGGCTGATTGTAGGTCGCATATGCATGTTTTACTTTGTTGGTAGTTTCGCCCATATGCTGAATTTGTGAAAAAAAAAAAAAATCACACAGTGTTGGGGACAAATCCCAGTATGCTAACTAGCTAGCTAGCTATTGCTAATATTCAGACCCAGGGTGTTTTCATTTACTGCTGGTTATTTTTAAATGACTGCTGGTTGTTTTCTCTGGAGTCAGTTCAAGATTTTGTTTTCAATGTGTGTGTTTCTCTGTGTGTTTCAGAAATGGCAGACGAGGCTCTGTTTGAATTCCTCCACATGGAGATCGTATCGCATATTTACAAAGAGCAGCAGTCCACTAAACCGGAGCTGGACAACAAGGTGAGTGATAACCCCGCCATTCAGTTTTGTACAAAAACTGTCTCAGCTTACACAGAGAGACCTGGGTCGATTCACTACCATCATCCGGTAAACAGCTGCAAAAAAGACCACCACAGTCATATCAAGGAGAACAGCATAGAAACAGTTTGTGTCTGCAGTTGAAACTGATCTGTGTTCTCCTGTTTCCCTCCAGGACCGAGCCGTGTGTGTTTCAGTCCTGGAGGGCATGGGCTTCAGGGTGGGTCAAGGACTCATCGAAAGGTAGACTAAACACAAACAAACTGCTCATGCAAAGGTTGAGAGACGTGAGTAACTGAAAGTGTTGCTTTTTACCAGATTAACCAGGGACTCACCCAGCTTTAAGGACGAGCTGGACATCATGAAGTTTATCTGTAAAGACTTCTGGACAAAAGTCTTCAGGAGGCAGATCGACAATCTCAGGACGAACCATCAGGTACAAAAACATCTGTCCATTCTCTGTTCTACATAACCATGTGCAGAGTTGCTGGAGATGAAGATGCAAGCGTTTGGCCTTCTGCTTTACAGAAGGTTTCTGTCCTCTTTGACCTGTCCTTCTTCATTACTCTGCCTTTGTTAGAAGTAATTAAAATCCAGTGTCACTGTGTGAATGCTGGAGCCGTTATTGATGTCCTTGTTGCTGGAATCTTCATGTGTATGAGGCCATTTGTCAGACACTAACATTAAGTAAAGAGGAGAAAGTGCATTTATGAGTGGTCAAAAACTTCACTCAGATGATAAATAAACTAAATCACCGGTGAAAACTTGTCACTTTGATTTGTTGTCTGGGTTTTTACTGTATTTGTCTCTCTCTACAGGGCACCTATGTTCTGCAGGACAACAAATTTGCTCTGCTGACTCAGATTTCCAGTGGAAAACAGTACCTGGATCAGGCTCCAAAGGTCAGTGTTCAGTCTCACATTTTAAGACTCATCCTGCTGGAGATTAGAGGAAGGAGTCTATAAAGTTTTCAAATGTACAATAAAACAAATCAGAGTTTCTCTGTCATTGATTTTCTTCGTTTATGTCTCAGTACCTTGCTTTTTCCTGTGGTGTGGTGAGAGGAGCTCTCTCGAACCTCGGTCTGGACAGTGTGGTGACAGCAGAGGTCTCTGTCATGCCCTCGTGTAAGTACTGTCGAATCACATTTCTGTTCACTACAGGATGGAGTGGGGAGTCACAAAATGGCAGAGACTTCATTTTTTTAAATAATGCAGTATTTTAATCTAGACTTTTACATCTGGATATGTCTTTTAAACTCATGATTTAACAACAAAACACTGGCTGTGCTCCTCATAACTACAACTCCTACACCACTGAACATAGTGAATCTATTAAAAAAATAAACAACAACACAATACCAGAAAGCAGAGTTAATAAAGCCCTGTGGCCATGTGTCTGTCATTATGGTGCAGCACAACTGTCCAATCACAGACCAGAAGTCTATCCTGCATTTGTCACACAAGCTTCTCAGCTCCATCAAAAGCAGTAAAAGTAATTGAATAGCTGTCAGACATTAAAAGTTGAAGTTATCTCAATGAAAAAAAAAAGTCAGCTGCACTCATTGTCCATTCTTTGAGAATTTTAAAACAAGATAATTAAAATGAACATTTCTACATAATGAAGGGGTTAAAGACAGACCGTCTGGCTGACATCTCCTTCATTTTGTTCTTACTAGGTAAATTTCAGGTGGTCATCCAGAAGTTGTGACGTGACCCTCGGACTCTGGTCCTGATGAGCACTGAAACAAGAGAAAGAAGTTCCTGTTTACCAGCCGAGCCTCGCAGAGGGAGTGAGCCATCAGCCTGATTCAGATCGAGTGGTTAAACTGGGATTCCTCAGACTCTGCTGACCAGCGAGCAGCCCTGACCGGCAGAACCAGGCCGCCACGCCGTCTCTCTTGCTCGGTATTCTGATACAACAAAATGTTTTTATTGTAGTTTTGGTGATGAATAACGTATAAAGTTCTTGTTTTCATTTTGAATAAGTGGAGCCAGACTGCGATCAACCTCACCTGGCTTTGCTCTGATAGAAATCACTGAGCTGGCCATGGATACAACTTGAGAATGTGAATGTTTAGTCAATCATGTGGTCTATTATTATTTTTTTCTTTTTTTTTTAAATGCGTTGCAATGTTTAGTTCACAATACGATGAGTCTTAGTGCAAAAACAAGAACCAGAACTGAATAGATTCTGCTCATTGTTTCACTTTTTGCTCTGATCAATGTTTTTAACATTGATAATGTGAGACGCAGCTTTGGGAGATCTTTCAGGAATCAACATGTCAGGTTCTTTATTTAACTTTTTCTATTTCTGTAAACACACAAAGACCTTGTGTCCAGCAGTTGGTGCTTCGTTCTGAAGTCTAACAGTGTTTCCTAAATTCTGGTGGTAATGAAACAACATTTTAAACCTAGATGAAGTGTTTTCACAGTGTGGAGGATGTGACACACACACACACACACACACACACACACACACACACACACACACACACACACACACACACACACACACACACACACACACAACATCCTGATGTTTATCACATGTAGGAGACAGTGTTACTCTCCTGTGCTTAAAGTTTCTCCTCCACTTATTTCTCAATATTTAAAATGAAATCATGCTGGGAAAAGGCATTTTGAACAAACTCCAGCTCTGAGCAGAAACATTTCTTTACAGCATTATAAATTAAAATTAACCACTGAAAATAGATCTTGGTTTTTCTCACCATGGTGTACATTTGACCTCTTTCGTGCGTCATTTATTTATATTTAGCTTCAGTTTATGTTGTAAGACTGAGATCTTCACTCGAATTTCTGGTTTACATTACTTATCGGGTAGCCGGCAGTGTTTAAAAGTCTCCTCTCCACTGAGACGTAGAGCTGCCAGGCTGTAAATATGTGCAGTTTGTGTTATTTATTTAGCTTTTCTCACATCTGAACTGAAAAAAAAGATTGACATGAACGCCACAGCTTCTTTGTGCCACTAGAGGGAGACATAAAGCTGTTACTGGGTTCATGTCTTGTTTCAATAGTTTGTAGCAGCTTTACATTGTTGCCAACTGTGTCTAATCTACATTTTCTTTTTACGTTTTTGTGTAACTGTGGTCCCACAGTGCTGTAAGTTAAGGCTGTTTCATGACTCAAATCAGCAGCGCAGTTTCTGAATCTCTTGTGTCTTCAGACACAACCTCTATTACGGTAGTTGTCAGTAACAAAAGTGAATTTTCGATATATGGTGGTTCAGGAAATGATGGAGTCATCATTCAACCCATTTCGGGGAACTTCCTCATTTTTTTCCTTCTCGTTTCTTCCAAGGAAATGACGAGTTATCAACTGTCACAGAAGACATGAACCTTTTTTTTTTACATCGCAATAAAATAGGTGCTGTTTGAATAGAGTTTTCAGAATCTGAAAAACTGATGTTTTACCCGTTTTCCTTTAAAAAGCTCCTCTGATTCCTATTGAGGGCAGAATATGATAAGCTGACCATGACACCAAATCTATTTCCTTATTCACTTCAAATAACCGGGATTCAGTTTTATCAAGAAACGTGAAAAGGTTTTTTTATGGTTCTGTAAAGAACAGAAATATGTCAATATTCTCCTTACAGTGTCTGTCTTCCTCACGTCACCTCATCTCTGCTCCATTACTGTTCCTGAGTGCACTGTGTTTGTGTCTGTTTGTGTGTGTGTGTGTGTGTGTGTTTGTGAGTCAGAGAGGTGTGTGTGTGTGTGTGTGTGGCAGCACGTGGATGTGGTTCCTCCCGGTTTAGTTTCGGTCTCTGTGCTGATGCAGCTCTCTTGGTTGAGCTCCAGTGTTTCACTGCCATCACTGTAAGACGTTTACACAATAAAGTTATTTCCACACAACCTCACCCCTTCAGCCGAGGCTCATTTCCATAATTGCACAATCTGCTGCGACAGTCTTCATCACTCATGTAATGCTGAAGTTTTTTATATTCTATGTGAGAAGAGACTCACCTTTGCATTTAGTTGAATTTTTAACATAATGGTTATTACCCTCAATAAGCACATCCCTGGCATGCATACTTCTTAAACCTCTGAGATCAAATATAAATCAAAAACATCTCCAAAACTAACAGAATGACATGAACAGAGCTTTGCATCCACATAATACTCAACAGTGTGAGTCCCAGGACATCCCAGACAAGCGTGTCAGTATTATCAAAAAACAAGCTCTAATATGCAAAAACTACCAGTTATTAAAAAATAAAACTATCCTGGAAAAACAGGCAGCGGCTGTCACTCACTGTACATCTTTGTAACTATTCCACAGACACCAATTCTAATTCAGTTGTCACTCATGTGAAAAATAAGCTGCTGTTCCTGATTTGTCCACCGGGTGTCGCCCTGTTTCAGTGAAAGTGGAATCAATGACGCTGAGAATGAGCACTGAACAGCAGATGAGGACAAGATGCTGCAGTTCCAGTCTGCTCCTGTCAGCATGAACTCTGTTCTGTGAGGGTCAGTTTGTAAAAACCTGAACGGTGAAGACTGCAGGAATCTTTCAGGCCGACTTGAGAGAAACTGTAGGTGGGTAGATTTGCACTTTTTTTTGGAAGAGGTTTTATGAAGAAAAATATCAATTATGAAAGTTTTTAGGGTGGATTCTGCAGGAAAACCAAGGTGTTTGTTAATATGTGTGTATTTACTGGTCTGGCCCATTTTAATCTGTTGAAACTGAAATTCACTGGATCAAATGGTGCTCACACAACAGATCCCTAAATAATACTCTCATATCTACACGAGTCTGTGAGCAGAGAGAAACCATGACTCTCCAATCTACAGCCAGGTAATTTCAGCCTGGATCTGATGTTTCTGTAAGCACATGGGTTAACTGACAGGAGGGTCTAATAAAAGGCTCACGGCCGGTTAAGTAATGGGGAAGGACGGGATTTAGAGTATTCCGAGAGGCTGAGGATACTTCAGAGTGTTTTACGTCTTTCCTCTTGCACATCTACTCTGTGGATGTCCTTCAGCATCATGAAAGTGTAACAACAATGCTCTCGGCCAAGTCTGGTACTCAGGAGCAAGTTGCTCCGTGTGTGGAGGCTCTCAGGACAAGAGTGCTTGAATGAGCTTCAAATTTCAAAACGATCCTTGGTTATGAGTGCAGCGACCGGCTGCATGGCGCACCAGGGGTGGCACAAGGTTACCTGCTTCTTTTTTTTTTTGGGTTGCTTGTATACAAACACAGGAATGCTGTGAAGCAAAGGAGGGAAACTGAGTGAGGCGTCTGCATAAATTCGCTGCACCTGACTATAGGGTCCACTCTGCTGCCCATTTGTTGCAACCCATTAAACACTTAGCCCAAATCCTCTGTGGAGGGAAAGAAAAAAAAAAAAAAGTAAAAATCAGGAGGGATTAGAGAGAAAGAGGAGGGGAGGTGGAGGGGGCTGGAGAAAGTCTGCAGAGGGGGAGAAGTTTTGTGGGCATGGAGGAAAATGAGATGGAGAGAATGAAGAGCCTCTACAGGAGGCTGGACGGAGATGAAAGGTAGAAAGGAGAAGTTTATTAGAGGCTTGAGGAGTCGGGGGGTGAAAAGAAAGCAGTGGAGGAAAAGTGAAAGATGAAGAGGTTATGATGGCGAGGAGCAGAGACGGACTCGACTTCTGCATCCGGGACTGAGGGAATGTGGAAAGTGAGGGACGATAGCGATGATAATCAGAGACCTCCAGCAGCTGTTTAGTGCGTTGCAGGACTCGGCTCCCATCCTCCTGCACCAACACACTCACAAAGAGGGCGGATGAATGGAGGGAGGGAGTGGGTGGGGGAGTGTTCAAGGGCCGCAGGAAACAAGAAAAAGAGGTGTTGGGGGTATGAGAGTAAAACCAGCATTCACTCTCTCAAATTGATGACTTGCTACATTTCAGCAACACTGTCCGAACACAGAGGCCGCCTCCGGCCCTTTGTGGCGCGAGAAGCTGAGGGAGACAATTCATCGGGGTGAAGGTTCCCCGGAGCGTTTTCCCCACGGCTCACTGAAGAAATCCACCCAAACAAACCAAAATCACAAGTTTAAATCACTGCTTACAAACACTTTCCCACCATCTGTTCGGTTCCTCTGTGAGGCAGGGTGAACACCGGGGTAGGAGGTAAAGAACACTCACCTTTCAACAGAAATGTGTGCGGTTTCAGACAAAAACTTGTCAGTATTGTGTTCGTATTTCATTTAAATGCAGTCAAGAGAACTATGAAAAGATACAACAATTACTTCATTCCATAATCCCACTAGAAGGGAACTAAATCAACATTGTTGAAATCAACCAAATCAACTTGTTCCCTCAGATCATCTGAGGGAACAAGTTTTTTTTTAGATTTTCGTAACTCAAATGTTTCATGTGTGTGTCGTATCGACTCTTTCGGTTTCAGTTTCCTCACAGCCTCCAAACAACCACAGTCAGTCCAAGTTTCTTCTGGAAGACGAACGACACATTCATCCTCTGCGGTTCCCTCCTACTCAACAATTCTTTCAGCTTCCTCCACTCATGCATAGTAAAAGTGAGATTTTCGCTCTCCCTCTCACACACACACACACATGCACACACACACACACACACACTCAAACTTTGTCTCTTGGGGCCATATGTTGACCTGCAGTGGACCTGAATGCAGCCATCTGCCTGTCTTTCCTATGTCCCACAGGGCAGGAGTGTGGGAGCCTGGCTATAGGACACAATGCAGCACAGAGAGCATACAAGCGCACACATGCCTTCAACCCCTTCACCACCACTAATCACTCCCAGACGGCCGGCCCATCTCATGTTAACAGTGACAAGATAATGGCCCTTGTGTGTATGCGTGAAAGAGAGATTCCTTCAGGGTTCGCCATCAGCGTGCATTTCAAACCCCGGCCTGTCATTTCACTTTAATTTTATTAAGTATGGCTGTTTCCCTGTGAAGAGAGAGCGAGTCTGATGTCCGCATCTCGTTTCTGAGATTTGCACTTAATAAATGTTGTGTGGTTTAACCTGGCTCAGAGGGCTTGAGGCCTTGTGTTTGCCACCTCAGTTGGAAGATTGAATTAGGGCGAAGAGGTGAGGGGGACATAAAAAAAGGAGTGGAGAAGAACAAAGTGAAGGAAGGAGGGTGGAATCAGAGAGGGCCGAGGAAAGAAGAGAGGATATCCAGGATTATTCAGATTCAAACGCCAACAAAAGACTTATCTCTACATGAACTGCTGGTGGCAGTACTGCACACACACATATGTACACGCACGCACACGTGCATGAACAGACTCCACCAACTGAAAGTTAACTCAAACCAGTTTAGATTTGCAAATGTACAAAATAAATCGCCACACTTCAACATTTAAATAATGCAGGACCTCGGCGGAGTGTGTTTCTTGTTTCTAACCTTCGAGACCTCTCTTTAATCTGACGATTATGCATTTACTGAATTATTCACACGGCCTCCAGTTTTTATCTGCTCAAGTCTTCATGGAGCACTCATTGAAATACTTGGAAATTATTATTAAAAAGCTATTTGAAACTTACAGAAATATACATTTAACTTTTGTGAGACAGTAGAAATAGACATTCTGCGTTACATAAGCAACATTAGTATTTCAAACAAATTAAACTGACCGGAATCAAACACGGCCAGAGTCTAAATCTCTCACCAGATCTCTGGGAAATGCCATTCACTCTTGATAACAACAACCATGACATCTGGATCCTCTGGCATTTACCGTGATGTGGTACCATGTCAACGTGACCAGCTAAAGGAACTGGACAACGGAATACAAACTGGCATACTGTCACTTTATGGAAGGAAATAAAACATTTGCTGCATTGTGAGAAGCACAAAGCATAATTTTTGTGTTTTTTTTTCCATGATGCCTCTGAAATTCTAGAAATCTCACAAATTTCAAACACTTCCTTAATCCGGTATTTGGTGACAGTCATCAACTCACCACAGTTGCAACAGGAAGAAATGTCTTTCAATGCTCTTTGTCCAGTTTCCTCCTCCATGCAATAAAATCCTGGAAATATGAAACTCCTTTGTCAGATGCGGACTCCCGGCTGGCTCCGGGCGGAGGCTCGTTACTCTGATCCATCACACCCGAGGGCAGCTCAGAGCCACTTTACCTCCAATTCTGATTGGACTGCGGGAGGTCGGAGGATCTGGAGTCAAAACCAAGCGTGTGTGGAGAGATCATGCAAACTCAATGTGTGGAATAACTATACATCCACATGATTTGACACAATCTGAACAGTTTGGGTTCAGAAAGTAGCAGGGCTGTAATGTCTGAAGTGTCAAACCTGTTGATGAAATTCACTTTGTCGGTGGAAGTGATTAGAACTCGTCAGTATGGTTCATATTCTGCCAGTAGTTTTATTTTTTATTGTGTAAAAACACCGTATTTTCACAATGAGGTTTTGTTTTTTGGTTTTAATATAGCTGTGTAGTTAACCTCAAGAGAGGCCAGTAACGAGAGCATGGGGGCGATGAAATTAAAATCAGAAGTGACAGTTCGCTGGTTTCCTGCTTCCTTCCTGCCCTCTGCATTAAAAACCTCACTGCAGGCCAGCAACACCCAGAATTACATACAGGCAGATCTCAAAACCATCACCGAGACATGAGTTATCTGCCATTTAAAGACAAACTAAAAAGTTTCATATTTTCAAACTATATTGTATTATGAATTACTGAAATCAGAGGAACAAAATAAAAAAAGACAAGACTGAGCACGTAAAAAGAATAAACAGGCAATTTAAAAATAGGGAAAAAGAAGTTTATTTCCAGTACAAAAAAGCAGAAAAAACCCAAAATATATTAAAGTTGATACGAGCATGAACTCAAAGTCCTCTATAAATACGTTAAAATAAATTAAAGAAATTAATTTACTAAAGCTTATCGCTTTTTGAACCACTAAACCAGCCCTCAAACGCGTCGATGAAAAAGCCACTTTTTAAATAGACGAAGAACATTTTGTGTCTCCAAACAACTACAACATAAACACACGAGTAACATTTGTAAAAAACGCTAAGCGAGCGTGACCCTAAACTCTACAGTAACTCTGCCGGATGTGCCCCGGAGCGGCGTGCACGGCCGGGGACGCTCACGGCAGCACTGAGCCTCCACAGGAAGGATGCTGGGTAATAACACTGAAAGGCAACCGGAGCACACTCAAAGGTGGAACACAGCTTTGGGGGATGAGAGGGGAAGAAGAAGAAGGTGAAGAAACAGGTCTGGGAATGTTTCTGAAATAGAAAATCAGCACAACGTATGAAACTAAAACATGAGGGGGGGAGGAGGAAAAAAAAAAAAAAAAAACTTTACATGAGATCCAAAAGACCCTGAAACTCCGATATTTAACAATGTGATGAAATTTCAACCATAACTTCAACATCCACTGCTTATGGGAAGAGTAGGACCGAGCTGGGTCCCCCCCGGAGTTATTTAACTCTTCACATCCCTGACATCTCACTCCTCCCCACATAGACCAGCTAATCTCAACAATGCAACATGGCAACGCCGTTTAAAAACATTCAGATTGAGGCCTGCAATCGAACCGCGGCCTCGGACTGCACAGGTACAGCGATAATTTCACAAGCTTATCAACAGTCCTGTGTACAGTCAGTGGAATAGCTCCATAACGTAGGCCACTGTGTGTGTGTGTGCGAGAGTGTTCCGTGTTCCATTATCAGGTTTACACTACAAAACAATGTCTTTGGCTTTTGTCACAATCATTCGACGCCGATGTAAGTGATCGAAAGGCGTGAACAGACTCAACAGGCCGATCACACAGTGACTACAACATTTCAATTATTCAAAAAAAAAGAAAAGAAAACACTCAAATTTCTGGCACTTTGAAACATCAAGCTTAATAAGTATTGATCTGATGATGGCGCTGCTCCCTGGCTGTGGCCTGAACATGAAACAGCAACAATTAAACCGCAGAGATCCGAGTCTTAAGTTAGCTTCAGCGCCACAAAGGAGCGAAGGTCTTCAGTGTCAGCAAGAAGTGTAGGTGGTCAGTGTGTGAGCTGTGTGTGTGTGAGTGTCAGGCCACGGCAGGCTAAAGGCAGAACCCAGAGGCATCCTCGGGAACCGACAGCTGGCTGAAGACCGCCAGACGCCTGCCGCTGCCGTCGCCGGGCCCGCCGCAGGAGTCGGAGCCGCTGAGCGAGCTGGTGGAGCTGCTTCCATCCTGATCCTGGTCCGACAGGGACGTGTAGGACAGGGACCGGGGGCCCAGCGGCTCCGCGGGGGGCGCCGCAGCACTGGGACTCTGCCTCAGCGACGGCGAGCTGGTGGGAGACAAACCCCCGGGAGAGAAGCCAGAGTCAGGGGAGGGCAGGAACGGAGACCTGGGGTCGGCCGTGGCGGCGGCGGCCTGGCCGCCACACGGAGGCAGGTACTGGTAGGAAGGGGAGGCCTCGAAGGCGGAGTCCATCTCCAGGAACGCGTGGGAGAGGAGGTCGGTGATATCGGCGCACGAGGGAGGAGAGGCCGAAGGGGCGCGAGCGACGGGCGAATGAGCTGCAGCGGCGTTTCCGGCGAGGACAGGCTGGGGCGCCGAGGGGAACCCCGAGAAGCTGAAGCTCTGCCTGACCAGAGGAGGCCGGTGTGGGCGAGACGAGGACAGCGGCTGATGGGGGATGCTGGAGGACGAGGAGGAGGAGGCGCGGGAGAGGGAGTGCCGGCTCTCCTCCTCGCCGTTGTGGACAAAGTGACAGCGGATCCCGTAGGGGCAGAAGCCGATGGTGTGAAAAGTACGACACAGCTCCGTTTTGTACTTTGGATGTCTGTTCAGATCTCGCAGCTCTTCTGGCCCGTGTGCAAACTGGCACTTCCCTCCGTACTTACACAGGCCGCTCTCAGTGAAGGAGCGACACAGTTCAGTTTTATAGCGAGATGAGGAGGAGGAGGTGGAGGAGGAGGAGGAGGAGGAGCTGGCGTTCAGCGCTATGGGACTGATGTCACTCTGAGAGATCCTGACGTTGCCGCTGGGCCAGCTCAGACTGGCTCTCGAGGCGCTGCTCGTCTCCACCATGCTGACCGAGCGCTGGAACAGGAGGCCGGACTTTCCCCACTGAGCAGAACCCCCAAGCTGAGGGGGGAGCGGACTCTGGGACTGCTGCTCCCACGGGCTGGAGGTGAGGAACATGCTGTCTGACGGGTCGGAGGGGAGGGAGGACAGGGAGGACGAGGTGTTTCTGCGCGGCTCGCCGATGTAGCCCGACGTCGGCATCGCCAGACTGAGGGATGGCAGCAGTCTGTTGGGCTCTCTCAGGTCCAGATTGAAAAAATGCTGCACAGAAACAGAACAAGAAGAAGAAGAAAAAAAAAAAACCATTGACACCTTTTGATCAATTAATGCAGTTTAAGAAATGACATGCTCTTCATCCATCATTTATGAAACATTAACCTTTACACTTCTATTCTTGCATTGCTAACAGGTACGACTGTGATGTTAAAATACTGGAGTGTTCATGACACAGAATATGAATGCATGTAAACAATTCACTGAAGTTCAGTCAGTCAATATCACACTGACAGTACATTAGTGGTATATCGTGTGGCTCTAATGGTGAACATCAGGACATCTGCACTGAACTGTCCAATCACAAACAAGATTCACTGGTTTGTAACCTGAAGTTCTGTGTGGATGAAAAAAACAGCACTATTGAACCAGCAGCTATTGGAAGATGAGGTTATCTTAGAAGAGGGGACAGATCACGAGGATGTTATTGCTTTGTTTTCCACGGTGAAGACAGCAAAAGATAGTAGAGCCCCTGACTCAACAAGCAGCAGGCAATTTTTAACAACTACCATTGTTTATTTGATATAGGTGTATTCCCTCCACATGTATCCATTTAGATGGAAATATTTACAGTGACTTTGTCAGGTCAATATCGTTCACTACTTTGATGCAACACAACAAACAACAGCTATGGGTTTTCCCATCTTTATCTGTGCTGAACCTTGACAACCTTCTAGTATGCAGTCTTTGTCATTTTAGCTTATAACTCAATCAAAAAAATGGAGATATATTCAAATAAATTTTTTCCTATAACATCATGCTTCTTGTGCTTTATGTAATACCTGCATGAAGGCATTTGACTGGATCAAAATGAGCCCCTTGATTTTAACATAACCATGTTTGTGTAAGTAACTTCTAAGAAACGTGTGCAACTGATGCTGCCGTGAAGGCAAACAGCGATCACAGCAAATCCTGATTTCCCCCACCAAATTCACTCACAAAATAAACCTCGAGCACATCACTTTTTAAAGCACTCTTTCAGCCCCACGCCACATTGACTAAAACTTTAGCAAAGGACTCTGGATGCAATCTGGCTCAGTCATTGTCTGACCATTCATACAACTTTTTATGATGCAGATGAGTTACTTTTGGTGCCTTACTGGAGGAAAAGCTCCATTGTGATAAACTTTTACCTGCACCATACTTCTGAGTCACACTAAACCCCAAAGCAAGAAAAAACACACACACCATGAGACACAAACAAAGAAATATTATATTCTTAAAGAGCCAGGATAATAAACAAAGCCACACTTGTGTACATTCTTGTTCAACACTGGCAGTGCATTAAACCCTTCTAGTATTACAGTACCTGGTTCTTCTTGGTACCAGCTAGCGCCTAAACATCGTGGCTCTCATCTCTATCAAGTTACTTGGACATACTTTATTGACTTTAACTGTTCTTGTGTAAGTTTGTCTCTTTACTTTAGCGTGAGGTGTGTCAGAGAGTCCTGCTACATGAGAAGCTAAATAAGACATTAAATCAGCCACATATAGCAGGTTACGAGATACTTCAATGGGGGGCGGACAGCGTTGGAACGCAACAAGCTGCCACGATGCGACTAGTTAGGGTTCAATAAACCCATTTTCACTGTTAGGACCCGCACACCGTTTTCAAAACTTCAATTTAAATTAGCAAATAAGTTACGTCCGCGCAGAAATGAGTGAACCCCGCCGGCTCCGCGGTGCAGCTAACAGAGCTAACACCCCCCCACCACCACCACCACCTCCCAGCTAGCCAACTTTTCTCCCCAACTTTCTCTCCGTTTACCTTGCACATCATTTCTTCCAGGTCAGCGAACTGATTGAGGGAGGAAGACGGCATTCTTCTGAGCGGTGAGAACCTCGGTCCGATCCCGTCCGCCCCGGCAGAGACAGTCGCGGGCAGCAGGCAGCATGGGTCGCTCGGAACTTTCTGGTTGTTGTGCCTCAGCTAAACAAGCTCGAGCCGAACCACGTGCAGATTTAAAACCTCACAGCGCGGTTAGCCCCGCCCACTCCTCTCATCGTGCAGTTAGACCCGCCCCCTCTTGAATGGGCGCGCGCACGCAAACACACACCCATCTCTCTAGCTTAAGCAGAGGTGTCAAACATAAGGTTTGCGGACCAAAACTAGCATCACAAAAGTTTGAATCAGGTGTCAAGAACTTTAATGATGTTTTTTTTCTGACCAGGAGGCAGGGAGAGGCTTTCTAAATCACAGAGAAATTATTTAAACACATGTATGTAAAACACACATCAGCTAAATTACAGTGACATCATATGCTCATAAATTCAGTCATATCTTGCAATAAGTTAGTGAACAGATGCTCTCAATTCACACATGGCTAAGGGTCATAGATCTCAAATGATTGAGATACCGTAGTTTCGCAATACTGGAATTTTGCAGCCAGGTCTTTTGTGGGCATGATTTCACAATGCTTTTTTAAATTCTAAATGAATTAATCTGAAGTCCAACGGTTCTCCAGGCAGGTATCTTAGAATATTTGCATCTTTTCAGAGGAGTAAAGGTGTACATGATCGAGGACTATTTCATTCCACTTAAAAATCAGAATTAACCAGCCACTTTATTCTGAATTAAGTTTAGTTTGGAAAAATCACATTAATTCAGAATTAGGTGTTTGAGAGATCACTTTAAAGCATAAATGAAAACTTGTTATCATTTCTGGAATGGAGTTTGTATCTTATCCTCGTGTGGGTTTGTGTGTGTGTGTGTGTGTGTGTGTGTGTGTGGTGTGGGGGGGGGGGGGGGGGGGGGGGGGGGTGTTCCTCCAGGTTCTCCAATTTCCTCCCACAGTCCAAAAACAGGCAAACGAGGTTAATTGGTGACCCTGAATTGCCTCAAGGTGTGAATGTGAGTGTGTGTGTTTGGGCGTCCTGTCCAGCGTCTACCCTGCCCTCACCCGTGGTTTCCTTGGATCTTCTCCAGCAACCAGTGATCGAACATGCCCCCTCTGTATGGACAGGCCTCTCATCTGTCTGATGTCTCTTTACATCATTCAGACTTGTCAGATGTTTGTCAACCTGTTTTATTGTGCCAAAGGTCATCTTTATTCCACAATCAATACCTCTGGCTAGAAGTAATAATATAATGTAATGCTTGATCTGCATAGAGAATCAGAAAAAAAAACAAAAAAACAAAAACATAACAGCTCTCTTTCTGGGTCACTGTTCTGGGTCTGCAGTAGTTTGCACTTTTACCCCAAAGCCAGATGCTCATGGACTATGATAGATTTATCAATTTAGTACAAAGTTCAGACATTCACAGCATTGTGTGAAGCAACTAAATCATAAGAGAAAATACCAACAGCAGATCATGGGCGGAGTTTGAATGCATTCTTCAAAACACAGCGCTGGATTGATATATGTTTATTTAAAAGCTTCAACTTATACAAGTTTTGTAAAAAAGATAAAAAGTTAAATGTAAACTTATTCCTCTCCATACTAAAACACTGGGAACTGTTATCCTGCCCAGGTTTCTTCAAAAACAGTTCATTATTTCGACTCACACAAGATGACACTTGGTTCAACCTTGAGATACTTAAATGAAACGATCATTTAAAACATATTCCAGCCTCCTCTGTTTGGAGAGAAAATACAGTTACATAACAAAATAATATCTTTCACCAACAAATTCAAGTTTATCATGGCAAAGTTTTTTTTTTTTTCCATTGTACTAATCTTCTGAGTAATTTTGCTGAATTTCTGTATCGTCAGTGCATTTCACATTTCAGTGGTTTGTTTGTCTCATTCTATTTGTCTTTTATTTGTAAATGTAATTTTATTTTCATGTTTTTTTTATTGCTGTAAGAGAGATGGAGAATTCTTGTTGGCATCAATTATAGCATCTGTCTCTCTGTTAGTTATCAAAGGGAATGAAAGAGGTTAAACTGAGAACAACGATTAGAAAGTACAAGAGAAATGAGAGTGTGGAGACAAGCACTTGAAACAAAAAGTGTAACTGTCAGGACAAACTACAGAAACAGCAGCAGAGAGGAGACGGGCCAGGAGGAGGAGACGGTCTCATGAGAGACAGGCAAGGAGGAGCAAAGCCTTTGATTCCAGAGGTGAAGGCAGATGTGTGAAAATCTCCACCGTGGAGCAGATCTGAGCCATCTGATAGTTCCGCTCACACAAAACAAACACAGACATGCGCCTCTATCTATGCAAGGGTCGCAAATGTCACAGCAAACCGAATACCCCGGGGACGGAACCTTGCATGTGTCTGAGGCCTTTGATTAACCTCAGTCCTGAAGTTAAACCTGCGGAAAAAACTGCAGCGCAGACTGAAAGTGAGTATTCTCCTAAAACTGGAGAAACCTTTCTCACAAAGATGGACTGTTAAAGAGCGCGCACACCCGTTCAGGTCTGCCAGGAGCGATGTTGCCACACCTCCGGGATCGTAAAGGGAACTGTGACAGCATGCCCAGTCAGCTGAAGAGCTGGAAAACAATTGGCTGCAGCCACAGGCCTCCACTTAAAGTTTTACTTTTCACCAGGGAAGATCTTGCTAAAACTGAGATCATGTTTAAGCAGGTGTGATAACTATAAATGGCCTGCAGTGTCTTTCAAACTTCACATCATTTTCTCCCTTTTAAAAACTCTGGCTCACAAGTGCTGTTACAGGATGTCTTTATAGCTTAAGAAAAAAATTAATAAATTGTGAAATCACTTTTTGGCTGGTTTCCAAGTTTTAGCTAAAGTTGGAAAATCCGGGTTGATTTCGAGGGTAGGAGGAATGAACAGAAAAAACAGTCCAACCACAATCTCTTGGAGGATGCAGACATGACTTTATGAGGTCAGTGATCGCTTTTTGCAAGGCAGAGGGAGGATCACTATGGTAGCCTTTTAAAATTTATCTAAATTTAATTCTGCATTCACTGTTGCTGCTGTGTCAACAAGTCCTTTAAGGTCGCGGAGGCCTGCAGCCACTATCTCATAATCTCAGGCGAAACAGAGTGGGAACAATGCAGACCCCACAAGGAAAGACCCACACGCTGAAAAATAAACTGATGTTCTTGACATGATGTGAGTGTGCTGATCTCTATTTAATTTAACATTTAAAAACATTTGTAAATGTTACAGAAGTTATTCTGTTTGTCTGTCAGCCTCCACCATCATCTCAAAAGTGGAAATGTGAAAATAAACTAGCAACTTTTGCAAAACATTTTGCAGATTTTCAAAACATCTGCATCAATAATTATCAAGACATACTGTATACTGTAATCAGTGGTGTTTTGCCTGTATTTATGTCACGAGGTAAAGGTCAGGCCCAGGCCCTCAGTGACCCTGGGCCAGGGTACAGCTGGCCCTCACAACCCCCTGAAGTTTAGCCCCTGGTTCAGACTCCTCCCTGTGGAAAAAAAACCCTTCTTGAATACAACTTGAATGCAACTTTTAGCTCTAAGCCTCTTTGTGAAGATGAGCTCAGCTGATAACAAAGTCTGACAAAAACCTTTGTTTTGGTCCCGCCAAGAGGCCACCATTAAGGGTGTGTTCCTGTGTGTGTGTGTGTGTGTCTACCCCCCTGTATGATGTAATGTAACACTGGAGCTGCCGTCCATCTGGCTGCAGGCCTGAGCTGCTGACCTGTGTTTTGACTTGTTTGGTTTTGAGCTGAACTGGTGTCACTGCCGAGGCCTCGTCCTGAGCATTGCTGCTTCTTTCTTTGCTGCTCTGTTTGTTTAGCGATGCAAAAATCTGTTTGCAACTCAGCTGTGTCTGCTACAAGGAACTACACACTGCAGGTACACTTCCATAAGCGATTAGAGTCCGTAGCATTTAACAATGTTACTTTGTGATGATACGAACCAGGGGGCTTTGATAACACGGGTAATTATGCTACAACTTACCTTTGATTATTAATTAACTCACTTATGAGACACGGGCCCAATTAGTTCATGATCTTGAGAGGTTTATTCCCTGTTTGTTGTTCTTCTTTCTTGTTCTTTACCACCGACATCATTACTGTAAACAACAAGCCATTAGCAAGATGTCAACAACGTGGACATCTCGAGCTGAAGCAGTCGCCCCTGTTCATTTGGGTAAGTCAACAAATGTCAGCTGTAAAACAAAAAAAAAAAGTGGAGTTTACCTCTGTAAATGAAAATCTTGTTGGTTAGGTGGGGATTATGGAGGGGGTGGGGCTGAAGGAGAGGGGGGGATGGGAGGAGAAAGGAGGTGAGAGTTTTGAAAGAGAGTTCTTGCTTCTTGTTGAGTCCAGCTGGGCTGAAGAGCCTTTGCAGCACAATGAGCTCAATGAGCTGCAGAACCAACTAACAAACTAATGGCCCGCCCCCCCCGAGACTCCACACCCCCTCCGCCCCCGACACACACAGTGGAAATAACAGAGGACGGTGAATGTGTGGGATAGGAGGGCTTGTTAGGAGGAAAGAGATGGGGGTGAGGAGTAGGATGAAGGAGCAGGATTGGGGGCTATTTAGAGGAGACAGGGGAAATGAGGGAGAGAAGAAAGAAGAAAAAAAAAAAGAAAAGGAGAGAGGCCCTGATGGACTCAGAGTGGAGGAATCAGAAGCACAACATAGTTTTTATCCAGAGATTTTGGATCAATCATCCAGAAAGGATGCATTCCTTTGCTCTGCGGCATAATGAGACGAGTCATTAAACGTGAGCTGACTCAACATCTGTTTGATGGTAGATAGGAGGTGACTTTGCACTGTGGGGCTGCAGACAAGACTTCAGATTGTAGAGAAGTATTGTTATATAGCTCATCCGAAACAGTGATTTAGAAGGATGGAGGAGGGGGTGTGACAGAATACAGTAATGCACGCGCTGACAGTGATGTTTCATGCATGTTTTGGTAATCAGTGTGGTGTGTTTCCATTAATGGGAAGACTGGGAGAGATGTCTGGAGGGATGGTGGCACAGCGAGGCCAGCTGACTGCTCCAAAATCATCACAAGGTCAAATAACGGTGTGTGTGACTGAAAAATCTGCAAAAAAAAAAAAAAAAGTCCAGTGAAGCAGTTACTGTATTTGATGTGTGCCTGTGTGACACACACACACACACACACACACACGCACGCACGCACACGCCCATGCTCACTCAGCCCATTGAGACTCTTGTGATGAAGTGAAGTCATTCCTCCGCAGCTCCACACAGGCTTCTTCAGATAAGAGGCTACTATTACCAGTGAAATAATAAAGAGAGGGAAGGAGGGGTTTGTAGACCTGATGAACATCTGCTCCTCTTTTCCTGCCCCCCACCCTCCTCCCCACCTTCCTCCTTTAACAATGTACCCCCTGCGCCACTCACAGTTTGTGTGCGTGTGTGTGTGTGTGTGTGTGTGTGTGTGTGTGTGTCGGCATTTGTGTGCATTTGAGATTACAGAGATCCTTTTGGTTTGTGAGTGAGTTCAGAACTGGATGGGGAGTTTCTCTGCGAGCTGTGAATGCACAGTCCATTCACATGCAGCCAACTCTTAAATACATGTCGTTTTCATCCACAGCACCAGTTTGCTGCTTTTGCCTCCATGCTTTCTGTGTTTGTAAAACTACTAATTCAATGCAGAGTGACTTTGTTCTCCTCGGCTGCCTGGATAAGATGGCATTTGCATCGATCCATTTATCTTCCACACAGCTTTATCACCACCTGTGCATCAACAAAGAGATAAATACAACCGCACACACTCACAGTGACCTGCTAGTTTAGAGTCATGGCGAGGAAGCTGCAGCACCTGGAGAGAAACCCAAGATTTGTTTGAGCTCTTGAGAAACATTTCTTTATCGTGGCAAACTCTGAAGGTTACATCATGAAAAATTACCACTGAGAGCATCAATGTTGGAGGAGTCATGTGTGACGGAGCATTAGGATTCAACTTTTGGTACGAATACACTTCTTCCTTTCATAAAGGAACAGCCATCTGGATTTAAACTACGAGAGTGTTCAAAGCTTTGAGTTTTTCCCCAGTATGATTTTATTAGGCATAACTTTTATTTGAGTTGTTGATCCATATGTCTAGCAATCCAAAAAAACTTTCTTTAGCTGTTTTCAGAATAATATAACAGTTGGATAAGTTGATTTTATTTTGATCAGTATATAGTTGAAATAATAATAATAAAAAAAAACAGATTGTGCAGTAGATGTGAAAGTGACTCTTCTCCTTCTACTTTGTCAAATGGAAAGAAAGTAAAAAAAACAAATAAGCATCAGTAACAAAACAACTGAATTAATTGAATGCTATAAATAATAAAATACTTTTTTTGAATTATCATTAGGGTGAGCACCGACCACAAGAGAGGCTATCACTGTTTCATTTGACTCCCAACAACAATGAAAAATTATGACTTCTGATGTATGCAGTCCAAAATTTAACAAAATATTACTACTTGCTAAAAGACTAAATAATTCAAGCTCTGTGAGGGGAATCAGTCATTTTCCATCCACTATGAAAACAGTGTGTAACTTATGGGAGAAAAAAATAAACATTGTCTTCTGATTCTCTATAATATTCCCCATCCCCACCCAAACACACACACACGCACGCACACACGCATGCACGCCCACACAAACACACACACAAAAGCCCCAAACAGTAGGATTCTACTGACAGGGCAAAGGTCATAATTCAACCTTTGACCTCTGACTTCTCCTCCTCTCCTCCTTCTCGACCCGCTGGAATTCACTTCTGTGGATTCAATTAGAAAGCATTAGGAGAAGAACGAGTGACCTCGAGAAACAAGAAAACAGCGACAAATGTCGGCGAAAAGCACAACGCAGAAACAGAGACAGTGGTCCGGAGTGGAGGGAGCGCCGCCGCGCTCACACACGGGTTGTTTGGCTCACTGGTTTGGAGATGCTTGTATTTGTGTGTAATATTTCTGCAGTATTATATGATAGGGTCACACTTTCAACTGCACTGCAACTGAACTGTCACAGCTTTTCATCTGTTTAAGTTTTCAAAAAAGATAAAACAGGTTTTTCATGTACACCAACACAAAAAGTCTGTCACTTTCACCTGAGTGTACTGATGCCAACTCTTCGGACTGAAGCTCGTCTGCTGTCTAATCAGTCTCAGGATGTATTGCTGATTCAGCATCTAGTTTGTTCTCAGTTCAGTCTGAAAAATTACACATTTTAAAGGCTTTAAACAGAAGTTGCAGGATTTAGAAAGTACCTATTAAAAAAACAAACGATCCAAAACTTACAGAAGTCAAGCTGGGCAAGATTGTGACTCACTACTGACACCCAGCGGACAAAAGGAGAATTACTTAAATTTCACAAACGTTGCCTTTCAAAGCACAGAATAGAATAGAATAGAATAGAAGGGGGTTCTATGTACTGAAAATTGTTTGTGTTCTGTTAATTTGAGAAATTTATTTTCTGATAAACTTTACCATACAAGTCATCCTGCTGTAAACATACCTGCGGACTCCGTTGAGTTATTGTTCAAAACAGCACATCCGGCATACTCCTGTCCAGTTTTCTTGTATTTCGAGTCCTTTCAAACTCAAGATTTAATTCAATATGCACCATGTTGTCTCCAATGACTGAAATCACTGAAATCAGTTCACTGATGAGATTTGTTCCCTGAATGAATCAGTGTTTAATTGAAGACTTGCTTCTTGAAAGAGAGCAGATGTCACTTTGATAAAGAGGATCATTTTTCCCTGATTAAATATTAAGAATTGAGGATATTATGAATGACTTTTCGATGTTTTAAAATTTGAGTTAATCGAACTGTGAAACAGTTTTTCGTTGATTAAATAGTATATTGATTTAACATATCACAGGTTTTCATTAAAGGTGCATTAAGGAGTTTGCACGTTTCATGCGAAGCAACGGCCCCTGCAGGCCTTGGGGGTAACTGCAGCTTAAGCCAGTTTCACAATGGCCAAAAAAAACCCGTTTAAACCCGCTAATAATCGTCTCCTCATGGCAGTGTGAAAGGGTTTAATCGGCATTTAGACCCGGGTCTTTCAACCCTGCAATCGATTTTACCGTCTCCTCCCTCTAACCGCTTTGAGTAGAGGGGATACATCCGGGAACTTACGTGTTGACGTCGACGCAGCGTGACTACGTTAGCGCGCTAATTGGTTGTTTCTGCAGGCAGTGGGAAAGGAGTCTAGAAGCTGATTGTTAGCGGGTCGAAAACATGGTTCGACCTGCTAGTTGCAGAGGGAAAGGGGTATTAGTGAAATGCTCGTGCCTGTGGCTTTCATCCATGCACGAGAAGAGGGGAACTCCTTCCTCGCTCTTTTAGTAGCGCTCGAGTAACCTTTAAGTTTCTTTTGCCGGTGGGGTCTGTGCTGGAGTTGTGGTCTTTTCTTACTTTCTGGAAGCTCCATCCTCAATATTGCTCAGTTGTTGCTCGCTAAGCATCTGGCGGAGTAATGGCAGAACGAAAAGTTAAGTGAGTCAGGCCAGCAGGAGCGCGCATTACGTCACATCCTCTCAAATTCTCCCCAAGAAATACAAATTGCCAGACCGGCACTGCAACTTTTAAGTGACAATTTAGTGCTGTTAGCAGTACTTACAATGAATATGTCAGGGCACATTCTACACATCATTGAATATTTGTAAAATATTTATGGTGGAAAAAAAGGATTTTTAAAGTTGAAAAACTCCTTAATGCACCTTCGACATGTTCCATTCATTCGTTCATTTTTCAAGTCACTTGTCCTTTTCAGAGTTGCACGGGGCTGGAGCCAATCCCAGCTTCTTTGAGCCTATCCACCCTGGAAAGTTCACCAGTCTGTTGTAGAGCCGACACATACAGACAGACAACCATCCATGCTCCCATTCACACCTAGGGCCAATTTAGGGTGACCAATTAACCTGACATGCATGTTTTTGGACTGTGGGAGGAAGCCGGAGTACCCAGAGAGAACCCAGACACACACGGGGAGAACATACAAACTCCACACAGAATGGTCCCTTGTTCATATTTATAAGTACAGACTTAAGTAAATCCTTTGCAGATGGGCAAAGGTCTCAGCTACCACAGTCCTACAGAACAGATAAACACAATGTTCCTCCTAAAGCATAAAGTAGTAATATCATGTGAAACGTGATAAAAACATGGCCTGCTAATCAAAGCAGGGATTTACTGCTCATATTGTCTGAACGCTCTTAGTATGAACTTCAACTATACTCAACAGTTGAACTATCACTTGTAGCAAAAAAATCAAGCAAAGGACCAGAATCACAGAGACTGGTGATGGACAAAATCCACAGTACATCCTGTACAGGTCAGTCATCCTCAGTCAACACAGGGAGTCGGACTCGCACAAAATAAACTGTCACATTTAGACAGTAAGCAAGTGTACAGACAGTTCAAAGTCACAGGATGACTTCAGCCACGTGTTTGGACCATGAGAGGAAAACAGAGTGTGTATCTTCTTGCCTGATTACCAATAATGCCCTGGTGGCAATACGAAAAGCAAAGGAACTCAGCTGGATGTCTGGACGTCCCTTCAGCTCATCTGGAGGAAACCCTGAGTCCCCTCCCACACATATACAAGCATTTCTTAATCAGATCCTGGGATTTCCAGTTGACTTCGTCTGGTACGCCTCCATTGAGAAGAGACCAATAGGATCCTAATCATATAGCCAAACAACCTCATGCTTCTTCTCAGTCTGAAGGAGTAGCTCTGCTGTTTGTCTCCCCCTGGTGGTTTAGCTCTTCTCTATCTCTATCCTCCGTCTCCATTAGGAGAAAACTTTTTTTTAGTGGTTTGTATCTACAATCTGATTCCCCAAGTCAAGTCCGGAGGTGAGTGGGGACGTAAACAGAGAGCTTTACTTTACAGCTCGGCTCCCATATTTACCTCAACAGTCTGCTGCATTATTGCAGCCGCTCGCAAAAACCTACAGCTGATCTCATGATCCCTGCCTCCAACGCTCGTGAAGAAGGCCCCAAGATCCCTGAACTCTTCCACCTGGGGTCGCATCTGTCTCTCTACCTGAAGAGGGTATACCATCTATTTTCTGAGAGAACCATGAACTCAGACTCTCACTCATCTGGGAGCTGCTGTTGTGAATGCTTTAGGCCCTTTAAAGATTGATCCAAAAGGTTAACATCGTCTGCAAACGGCAGGCATCACATTCTGATCGTCCTGCATGATGCTGTTCTGACCTCGGATGCACCTTCACCTCGGTGGAGTCCAATGCTCACCATGAGCAAGGCTGAGTAAAGACACTCAGCTCCAACACTATAGAGGCCCAGTAGCCCCCAGCAGCCACCCTGGGGCTCCATACCCCACAGCACCATACAGAAAAAAACCTTTGACCTGGAATCTAATGGGTAATCTGACTACATCACCTGCAGCCCTCATTGTAAAGGATGGCATCAGAAATGCACCAATGTTTATTTAATGATCATCATACATCAGGGTACTCTTATGGGAGGCAGTGAACTTGCAGGATATCTTTGCATATTTTTTTTATTATGAGGAATGTTTCTAATTTAAGAAACAATAAAAAAAAGTAATCAATACAATCTACACTAATAAATATAACATGTAGAATACGAGTCAATCATCTGATTCCTATTGTTATGTATTGAAAAAGACTGATGCAGGATTGATGAACAGGACAAATCAGAAATGCTATTTGTCAGCTTCAACAGCAGGGGGTAGCGTTGCACCACATTAGTGAGTGTTAGTTCTGGTGGTCCTCGCTGCTGATTAGAAGAGTTTAATTTGATTAAATCAGCACAGTTACAAGCCACCAGCTGCACCGTAAAGCTGTAAATGTGTATTAACTCTGTCATATTTATGTTCAAACCATTTCTCTCATGAACAAGGTGTGATTTCAGTGACACCGGAGGAGAGGAGGCCCCTGCAGGAAACCAGAGCTGCAGAGGGAACGCAGAGGCACTGGCAGATAGGTCAACTTGCACAACCTGGAAGCAAGCCAGACAACAGCGTACATGTTGAGCAACAGTTCCTGGAGATCCTGCTGACCCCAAAACAAAAAGAACGGCCAAATCTTTGTTTCAATAACAGAGGAATCATTTATCACCTCTCGCGCGCGCGCGTGCGTGTGTGTGTGTGTGTGTGTGTGAGACCAGAGGAAAGAGCACAGGTCCAAAGTGTGTGCTCTTCAGGAAAACACATAAAACACACAGGAGGAAATATGATTGCAAAGTTCCTGTAAAAGATCACTTATCTGAAACTCGGGTTCTTTCATCTCATCTGAGCAGAAGCTATGATTCATGAGCAATTTATTTTGATGACTGTGAAAAACACATCTTTAAATCAAGGGCGAGATGGTGATGAGCCAGATGGGGAGAAGGGAAGAGATGGGGATGGCAGATAGCGTGGAGCAAAGAGAGGAACTTTACTGGAAGCAAGACGAGCTCATGAAATATGTGACAGCTGATCGCTCCGGAGATTTGGGTGTTGTGAAATATTTGACCCGACGTTATATGGAAAGAGACGGAATGTTCATGAGCGTTGGAGAGAAATACCTTGTACAGAAGAGGCTTGTCTGAACTCAAATTTCAAAACTGTTATTCCACTCATCACAAAACATAACAGAATAAAAGAAGTTTCACAATCTCATTGATAACAAGAATGCAAGTGATGTCAGACGTCTGAATGTCCAAAAGCAGTCAAACGCAGCATGAACGTCATCGCCGGCTGTGTCGCAATATTTATTTATTAAATCTGTTTCAGATAAAAATGCCATTATCACGCTCGAACCCTTCATCGAGTGTAAAATTCTCTAAGATGTTTCACCACAGGCTTTTTGGTTTAATGTCAAGGCTGGTAAAGATGAAGGAAACAACAAGCCATTAGTTGGTGTGACAAGCAAAAAGAGAGCAGGTTGTTTCAGTGCTTGAGAAGGAAAAAAAAAAAATAAGCCAGGCAGATCTCAGGCCTTTGATAATTTGATAAAAGTGCGATACTGATAAAATGATGGGTGTGTATGTTGTTTGTCAAATGGCTTACAGTAAGAGATGTCTGTGGAGAGCTCAGATGGTAAATCTGCATTTCAGGAAGTTGGGTTGAGTCAGAGAAACTACTCCAAAAAACCTCATGTGAAAACCTTTAATTGAACAAAACAAGGAAGGTGCAGTTACATACAAAAAAAGAAAAAAAATAGCCTGCTTTATCTTTTATATATAATTTTGGTTTCTCACTTTGAAAACAACAACAACAACAAAGAAATGAGTCTGGTTTTTGAACAGAAGCATACTTTATTGCTGTACACATTCAGACAGTTCACCACTAAAGGAAGTATTCTCAAGCTCACCTTAACTATAAATGCATTGATAACGCTATAACAGTAATCATCATTGTCATGTGCCAAGGGTGAATGGAAGTTGACGGTTTATTCATTACCAGGATGATGGAGAGAGACAGCAGCTCTGCATCTCCTCAACTGTGACATGTGATCGAAGAAGTGAATCAGTGAAATGTCAGCACTTGCATGAGTTTTCGTGCACGTGAAACCGCCATTTGAAGCAATAGGTTTGATATATAACTGAGAAACCTTTGTTTATATGGTATCTGTGTCAGGCTTTTCCTGCATGCTCATCACAAAGATGAAGGTGAGAGAGCTTTGTGTATTTTATGTGTGTGTTTGCTGTTTGTGTGCTTTGCAGTGTCTGAGTCTCTCTGTATTCATAAAAACATAAGAAAGGAGGTTTTTGGTGTAAACGTCTGCTTGTAACTCATTCGTAGCAAAGTAATTCACCCTCATGTGTTATTTTGTTGTTGTTTTTTTTTTCACTCCCATCACATTCCAATCTCTGTTCATGTCAGCGGTGGGAGTTTGATGTGAATATATTACGGGCCTCCTTTCCCTCCAAGTCTGGATAAAGTAGTTGCAGTAATGTGGATGATGCCATTGTCTACTAGCATGTGTCTCCATCCAGCTCTGGCTGTGCACCAAAAGGATGATTCCTGGTCTGTGTATTCTCAAAAGTTGTGCTCATCCACTGTATCCAAGCAACGGCACATAATATTGGTGAGTGTGTTTGATCAGAGGAATATTGATTCATATCGAAATTTACGTGAAGTGATGCTTTAAGCCTTCTTTTATTTAGATTTTAGTATCCAGGAAACTTGAAAAAAAAAAAAAGGTTCTATGTGCTCAAGTTTGCTTGCATGAGACATCAAGGGCCCGCTGCAGCTGAGCCTCTTCACACTAACAAGGGGGTTGATGAGGCTAATATTTCTGTTCATAAAATGTGAAAATACAAAAGCCCAGTAACAAACAGTACCTTTGAACTCCCTGGATGTAAAATGAAAAAGCTAAATGTTGTGAATATGGGTTTCTGACAAACATTTTGTGTATATGAATGTTAAAAAAAGTCTTACCATAAACATTTTGACTGTGCTGAATGTAAATTTGCATCAGTGGGAGACTTGTTTGCTCAAATCTACCAGCATCATCTCACAGTCTGCTGGTAAACAAAGCTACATCGGGGCGAGCTATGGCAGCTGTTGAGTGTTTTGTCCCTCATCGTCTCTCCTATCACGCCTGCCTCCAGAGGTTATAGTAATCATAAATATACGACAAGTTAGGCAGCTTGCCAGGACGAACGGCTTTATACAAACATTTTCAATCAATAGTCTGATGTTCTACATGTGCATGAAGATGCTAATGTTCTGAACACATCATTGTGTCTTCTCTTAGATACCTAAAGGTACATCAGTGTGTGTGTGTGTGTGTGTGTGTGTGTGTGTGTGTGTGTGTGTGTGTGTGTCTCTGGTGTTGTGTGATAATGTTCCCGGTAATAAGAATGCCGTTTCCTGTTGTAACTTCACCCAGTAGTTTCCCTAATTTGTACCAGCCTGAGTCTTCTGTCATTGAATTACGGCAAAAACACACACGTGTAGATTACATACTCATATTGATGAACAAATCTGAATTTGTATATTTATTCTGGAAGGACATTTCTGTCTCTGTGACCCCTAACAGCCTCCACTTAGCAAGAGCTGCATGGTGGTGTTAATGTTCGCCCTCCTATTGGATGAAACCATGATTCCTCAGTGGATGTTTTCATGTGCTTCCTGTGTTTACACGCGCTTTGCTCTGGAACGGCCTCTTCTTCCTACAATCCAAATTTTTCCCTGCCAATTTGTATTCATGGTTAACTAAACAAGTGATTTCTGGGTAGTTGTAATGGACTCTGGACTCACCAACACGATGCAGAACTTTAGCCCAGACTCATCTTGGATTGGTTACAGCTTTCCATGGAATTAGACTGAATACGGAGGGTAAAGAACATGGACGGACGACACAGCAAACAAATCAATCAAAGTGATCGCTGCCCAAATATCAGGTTCGGTTGATGGAATCAGAGAAAGGTTGACTGGGACTACAAATATTTTGACGCTGAATTTAAAATCAAATGTCACACTTTCTTGGACATTTCCATAATTTTCCACTTAACATTTCAAGTTGCCTCAAGACAAAAGTCATTAAGGCCAGACTCCATATAAGGAAATATACTAGATAAAATAAGACAAAGACTAGATAAGACTAGATTAAAAACTTAAAGCAGACATGCCGGTTAACTTCCTTCAGTAAATGTAATGAAGTACTGCTTCTAGATGTACTTAAAAGTGAGGCCACAATATTGTCAGTCTTGAGTTTTGAGGTTAACATTTCAGTTGTAATTGATAAAATATATTGTTTTAGATCTGAGTTTTAAGTAATAAAATACACAAGTTAAAACGTCTGAAAATGTCTCTAATGGCTAAATGCCACACATAAGTGTCACGGGTGTCACGCAGGGATACAGGAAAGCTGAGCTGAGCCGTCATGCAGGCAAGGACACAGAAGCATGCAGACAGAGCCACAAGGAGCCGACAAGACACACCAGGGGAGCCGGACTGAAATAGGGGGGACACAGGTGAGGCACGTTAGGGCGCTAACGAGGAAGGAGCACATAAGGAGCAGGTGAGGCAGGAACCAAGGACAAAACAGGCCCCGAGCGCCGCCATATGGCCGCAGGGGCACAGGGCGTGAAAATAAAGGTAGTTACCAATCTATAGATCAGTGGTGTCAAACTCATTTTAGTTCAGTTCTCACATGCAGACTATTTTCCATATTGAGAGAGGCGGACCTGAAAAATTAGTGCCATAATAACCTTTAAAAATTTTTTCTTTGTTGTGGCGCAGAGTGTTTGTAATGAAACAGTCTATATTTTCATACAGTAAAAATAAGTGACTACAATCTAAATGTAATGCCAATATCAATGATGCCTTCTGGTGCAAAACACAGTGAAATGTTAAAGAAAAAACAAACAAAAAAAAAAACTTGTCCGACAGCTGTTTCATTGTTCAGGTTTATTTTGGACTGGGGCCGGAGTGGAGCTTTTTGCAGACCAGTTTTGGCCCACGGGCCTTATGTTTGACACCTTTGCTGTAGTGTGTCTGGAAGATATCAAGATTTTCACACCCACTTTACATCCTTATCTGTCATTTTGGCAGAGGAACTGTGTTTCTTTCTTTGCATGACACACTGTCGACTCACTGTGCTGGACACCTTCACACGGTTGACTTCCACTCGGAAGAATGTCAGGAGAAGAAAGTTCAGTTCTCTGTCTTCAAATATAGGAAATGAAGCAAAAAGTAAAACTTAGTCTTAAAAGTAATGAAGTACAGATATTAGTAAATCTCCCAGTATTAGTCTGTTTATGACCTTGATCTCTCAGGTTCAAGGTCTCACTGCTTGTTAATGCAAAATTGAAATGACTTGTAAATGATTCACATTCAGGTTTTGCTGTTGCGACGTGTTCCTGGGGGATGTGATTGTGTCTCCTGCTGAACAGCGATACAGCCGGAGTAATGCTGTAAACACTGAAGTCATGGTCAGTGAGATGGGTGTGCGTGTAAAGCTGTGGACACGTAGACCCGGCAACGTTCCCCTGAGCGCAAATAGAGAGGAGAGCGTGAACCCCTGGGAACAATTACCACGAAATCCCCCCACTTAACCTCATCAGCGTATTCCTGTCGGTAATTTGAGCTCATACACTTATTGGTCTGCTAAAGCAAACAAACTGCCTGCTGTCATCTAATCATGTCCTTCCTCTTTCTACCGCCGTCACTACCTCAGTTATCCACCTCACGCTGCAAGTCACTTCCCAAAAGCTCGACCCATGTCTGTGTTCGCCAGTACACAGCGGATGAATTGCACTTCCTGATTTTGACTGGGAGAGGCTCATAACTGCACACGTTTCATTGCTGTAGCAGCATCGTTTGTTTATCTAACAGTGTAATTTCTGGATTTCCTGACCGCCGCCGTTGTGATTTTGATGAATGCGAAAATCTCAGAGGGATCCTGGTTAATGGGAGCAGGGCGAGGAGGCCTTGAGGAGGATGTTAGTCAGTGTGTCTGAAAGAAAAGTCGGCGAGGAGATATTGTTCCACACTTTCGCACACAGTACATTTCTGAGCTGCATGTTCTCCCTGTGAGTGTGTCAGTTTTGCTTCGGTTCAGGCTTGATTTGTTAATCGGCGACTCTAAACCGTCCGCGGCCTGATGGCCTGCTGATCTGTCATGGGAGTAGCACGTCTTTTTCCCCAGTGTCAGCTGGGAAAGGCGGCAGCGCTCCATGACCCTCAGTGGAATAAATTAAATTGAGGAAATGAATGGATGGACGTCACGAGCGGATTCCCAAAAATCCACGGAGGAAGTCTGCAGTCCTGGATGTGATTAACACTTCACAGAGTTGATGTGTGTGTGTGTGTGTGTGTGTGTGTGTGTGTGTGACAGCGTTTGGCTTCACTGTAATGTTTTGGTGAATTACAGATTGGTCCTGCTGCCTTGCTTAGAGGAAGTCTTTGAGGCTTTCAAGAAAAAAAATAAAACAAACTCTGGAACCACTGTTGTACGTGATTTGCATTTATTGCATAGAAGCACATGTGTTTTCTATTTTTATCTCTCCTCTCTGTTTCCATGATGCTTATTTTCATAAGAAACCATTCTGCTGGTCTCTGCACCGCTCCTGTCACTATGGTATGTATTCTTAGGAGGGCAGCCAGAGCTAAACACACATATGCCATATCCATTCCTTTCCTTTTAATAACCAAAGTCACCACACACACACACACACACACACACACACACACACACACACACACACACACACACACACACACACACACACACACACACACCTTGCTAACCACTTCATTTTCAGCCCACCTGTTTAAACACAGCAGTGTGTGTGTATGTGCATACGTGTGTGTGTGTGTGTGTGTGTGTGTGAGCGCTGCCTCACAAAGGGGCCTATTGTACTCGGGGCGACGGCGTGTGTGTGCTGTGTCATGAACTGGCTCAGCAGCCACAGGCCCACTGCTGATTTTAGCTTAAAAGTAAAACAAGAGACAAATAAAACGAAAATAAAACGGCCGCTGCTGGTGAGAAGGAGCTGAACTGCAGAACGCTTCCTGAAGTACCAAGACTTCGGTGCACAAAACTCAACGTCCTGGAATAACGGAGTGTGAGGATAATGTCCGCTGCACAGAGGAAAATTATCAGAAATATTCTCATGAAAATGATCTCAAATGCTCTATGTTTGTATGAATTAAACCTGATACATAAAATAAATGTCTTTATATATATTTGCCCATTCCTGCAGTGATACATCTCAACTAAAAGATAGATTATGTTGTTTTAGTGTTAAAATATGCAGGTCTCAGACCATAAACTACTAGAGTGCTCCTTCTGCTGAAACAAGCACTGACTGAAGTATTCAGCAAAACATGAACCTTTTCAGGAAGAATTTCAGATGACATAATGTTTAAAGTGTATTCAGTTATATTGTATTTGCTGTTCTATTCTGTTTGTCCTTACAACTGTTTATTTTAATCATTGTTTATTTATAATTTAACACTTTACATGTTGCCTTTCTAAAAAACAAAACCAAACATACTCACTTTCCTAATTTATTTGTATTTTAAAGATTTTTTTTTTAAATTCAGATTTTCCCCTTAAATGTAATCATTTTAGATTTTAGTCTTATTTTCATTCTCATCTTGAATTTATATGTTCTTACCATTTTGTCTGTCTTTTGTATGTCTTTACAGTATTCTGAATCATGTTAACCTGCATTAAAAGTTAAAGTCAAGTCAAAGTGAGGATTATTGTCAGTTCTGCTGTTCGTACAAGACACACAGTGGAACCTACATTTTGTCTCTCTTGGCCTCCTGCGGTGTTTGGCAACCTAAAGACAGGAGATACGGTGCAAAGAGTGAGAAAGATCACCCTGATAGACGAGCAGTGGTTAAAGATTAGATCTAAACACACTCATGCTTGAGTTCTAAGTGAAACCAAAAGTTATTGTCACATTTCAAAGTTTTACGTTTGTCGTGTGTGTTTTTCTTTTTTTGCAACTGTAGATCTTAAGATGGGCAACTTTTCAAGTTTGCATTAGTGAGTAAATTTGACCTGAAAACAAGTGATTCGTTTTTGCAGATAGCCTGTTAAGAAAATTGCAACAACCTATCTGAGAAAGTTACAATAATAGATTTACACTCCACTCACACCTTGGAATCATCAGTGTCACTGCTTTAGACTTTATCCTGACTGTCAGTGACTGAGAGTGAAAAACATACAAAACTTTATTCCAGGTCCTTCAGTTGAAACTGAACGCCATCCAGCAGGAATTTAACCTGCAGATCCCCTCACAGCATGTTTTCGTGTGCCAGTCACACGTGCCGCCAACAAACACGCGAACACGGCGCTAATTCATATTCATATCGTCAGACGAGAAGGACATAAAAACAGGAAGCGTGAAGTCTAAAAGGAGAAGTGTACACACTGGTGAGATCAAGAACAGGAAATGTGCTGTGAGCGCGTACGCCTGTTGTGAAAGATCGGCTTTAATAAGACAAACAGATGTGAAACTGTGAGGGGACTTTCTTCTCCTGTCCAACGGCCTGATGTAACAGATCAGACCTGCTGCACACTCCCTGGAAGGTTCTGGCAGCTTCCACAGCAAAACGACAAACGAACGTCCACTTTTGATTTATTATATTTATATGTGTGTCAATAATACAGGCCTTGAAGCTGCTGCCAGATCCAGACACCCTGAGGTGGACCAGAGGCTTCCTCTGAATTCATTTCACTAATACATATTAAAGATTCATCTGCATTTTTCAGTTTAGCAGGATGTAAAGTAAGATCAAAAAGCTCATTTTCCGAGACCGAGACACTGACTGAAACGGCGCCACGCCAAAGTCAAGAATATGATGAAATCTTATCTCGATCTCAGGTTCACAGCCAGAGCGGCGAGGAAGGCTTTCATGTTTAAAATCAACTGCAGCTTCAGCAAACTTTTACTGCCAGCAAAAAGTTTGCAGCATCAGCAAACTCTCACTGGCAGCGATGATTTACACAACAGAATCTCCCCACTGGTGAAATAAAACATCCGACTTGGTGTGAACGGTGTGCCTTTAAAGCCTAATTAACTCAGATGAGTCTCAAATGTTTCTATTAGCTGTTTAATGGAATAAATCAGAAGTTCATCAAAGCTTTCAATACTTGGGACCAGATGCCTCGCTTCCTGAAAGGCTAAATGACTCAGTCTGAGTTGAATGTAAGCACATTTTTACAGCTTTTTTTAAAATTTTTTTTAAATCATATTCCTAAAAGGTGTAGATTGATAGATGAGCTCTGCTTTGCATAATGTATAGCTGTACAGATGGCTGCCATAAATGAATCTGAGATTTTAATGCTGCGCCACACCTGCTTCCTCTTTTCAGATCAATATGCAGAAAAACATCAAGAATCACTTCTTGTTCTATAAAATGGGAAGGCCTGAAGTGAACATTTAGTTCTTCAGCACATATGGCACGGACGTCATAGCACACGGAAACGATTGGAGTTAGACTGCATTTTTCTTTTCTGATGATTTTTTTTTTTTTTAAGAACTTATTGTGCAATCATGATCACAGTCATGACTTGGCCTGCATTTTGTAACCAATTAATTCCTTCTTTTATCATTAACAGTCCTGTTTAATTCCATCGAGTCATTTTCATGTAATATTTGTCAGAGAAATATCTTTAAAATGACATGTTTCGTCCATGTATGATCAAATGTCAGCTGTAGGTTAAAACCGTCACTAAGGCACCATTTATACAACATTTTAATGAAGTGATTGAAATGTATTTTGTATTTACAAAGCATAAACGTTGAATACAGAGTAGTAGTTTCACTTGTAGGCGACTACAGTCGAAGCCGTGTAAAGTGCGCTCTTCACTTCTGTGTTTCTCCCCATTTAGAATCAAACTAAGACGTGTCTGTAAGTAAGTTTTGGGATCAACACTTTTATGAAAATAGTCAAGTTTCAGTGTTGTTACTTGTGCTGATGGCAGCCTATTTGTGGAGCTGCTGTATCTTTATGTTCTATTTACAGTTGACTGTTCACTTTAGAAAGGACAGAGGCTTCATCTCTTCACATTAGCTGGAATGTTTTCGCAGCTTATGTAAGAGCGGCCTGCTGCTGTCTGCGTGTTGGTGTTTTTCTTTCGCTGTTTTGTTGCTGATTTTTTTGATTGTCATACATTCATCGACTTTGATTCTGACCGAAGAACTGAAAACACACCAAAATGAAGTCGCCATGATCTGTGATCGAACTACAGCTGACCTCCACCGGTGAATCGATCATCAGACTGGTCCGCACAGAGCTGACGGCTCAGCTAATCTGCCCCAGCATGACAAGAATACAGCAATGTGCAGACTATTAATACCCACACACTGAAAGAGCCAAGAAAAATCAGCACATTGGCTGTTTTTACCCTCTTTTTCCTGTAAGTAGGAACATAACCCCACTACTTTTTTACAGAAGTAACTTTAGTCAAGTGCTAATTTTCAATAACTAGAAATACTCTACATAGGATTTGAATGTAGAAGACATTTAAGGCCAAAAAAAAAAAAAAAAAAGTCTAGAAATAAAACAAAAAACCAATATCCTGGTTTTAAACACAACTATGAGGCTCATTAAAAGCAGTTTCAGTGAAAGCAGAGCACAAAGCACAGAGCAGTGAATTCTCCTGGTGAACCCTTCGTTCCCAATCAGACCTGCTGGTGAAAGTAAAAGCCGACAGAGGAAGAGCGCAGTGAAAGAAAAAGAGAAGTGGCCACAAGGTCTCCAAGGGGGAATTCAGGGAATTTTTCAGCCGTCTCCCTTGCAGAGTTTACCAAACCTCACCCCTTCCTCCTCCTCCTCCTCCTCCTCCTCCTCTGCTTCTGTCTCCTCCCCGTTCCCTGTGTTTGCGTCACAGGAGTTAAGAAGAAGGAGGAAAGGAGGACAGGGGGAGGAGCCGGCCATGTGGCCCGGAGCTCAGGAATGTGGTAGAGAGAGAGAGAACATGGCTATAAAAGGATCGCACTTCCCCTCCGCCGCTCTGATGTCACTATTCAAATATTTCCTTCCCCCTCCAAGTCTGACTTACTGACGCTGCCGTTTCTCCTCACTTCCCTGGATGCTTTCCGCGCCCCCGTCTTGCTAAACGACTACGCAGGTTGCCATGAGGAGGGATGTTTGTTTTGTGCACGGATGGATTCGTTCAAGTGCACGGCAGGCCATGGCCCATATATTCTGTCCACAGTGTTTATCCCCCTCTCATATCATCCACTACATTCTTCTCTAATGATGTCTGGATCAGTAATTTAAGTATTAAAGCTGAATTGTGCTATGATCAGTGATATGCTCTTACAAGTTTTATTTTTTTTTCATTATATATCTTCTTTTTGTCTACATAATAGGTAGGCTATAGCAGTGTAAATAAACAGTAATGACAATGGAAGGCAGCATTTATTGACAATATTATCTGAGAAAAATATGAATGATTACAGAATGTTTAATCAAATGGCAAATCCAGATTATTAAATCTTGAGGGTGGACGGACGCTACCAAGGGTTTAACTCGGTTGGCAAAAAGTAGAAAAAAAAAGTAGGATGTCAATGCAATCTTTTTAAAGATGAAATAATCTTTACAGTTCTGAGTATGAATTTCTTCAATTGCTATTATTGTGAATGGTGAATTGATTCCACTCAAATCGCGCCTTTTTCACTGCTTCAGCACTTTTCATCCATCCATCATCGTGGGTGTTTTATCTGTTTGAGCTACATTAGCATTTTCTGCCCATAGAGAAGGAGTTAATTTGAGTACATTGGGCTGGAGCTTTGTGTACAGACCTTGCATGTACTGCTCCCTGCGTGTGGGTTTAGATCTGGTACTCTGCTCTCCTACAACCTAGAAGGATGCATTTAAGGCTTCTTTGTGACCCTGACTCACCTGCAGGTGTGACTGTACGTCTTGTACCTGTGATGGACTGGTGACCTGTTCCTAGTATATCCTGTTAGCTGGGATCGGCTCCTGCTCTCCCAGAGGATGGACGTACGTCTCTTTGGTTCCGCTGTTCTCTTCAATATCAGTCTCGTCACAAAGTTTTCCAGCAGACTCCTCTGCAGTGTCAACAATGCAAAAGAAAATCAGCAATCTCCCAGCAGAGGCAGTTATCCCACAGTGCAACATTCACTTCAGTTTCTGTCAAACTGAAAATAGAATCAGTTCAGTCCTGCTTTTCTTGATCAATGCTCTCTCTATTTAGATTTTTATTTCTGTTTTGTAAAAAAAAATCAGATGGTTATTTTTCATGACTGTTATTAATTTCTCATAATTATATAACAGGGCACACAATGTAGCCAATAGCTTTCCTGAGCTGGGTGCCAAGAGCTTGATTTTAATAAAAAAAATATTAAAATAGCCACAAGGTCAACAAGTTAGGGACAGTGTAATTCTTAATGAGAAGCAAGTCCTAAAATTTCACAGAAAAATAAATACGCACATATTTTCCTGAAAGTGAGTAATTCAGTTGACAGTAAAATAAATTGTACTTGGAAGGTTTTAGTGTTTTTTTTTTTTTCCTTGAGGCAAAATTTTGTCCTGTTTTTCATATTTGAAATTGAACCAATTTTTCGCACCCCGGTGCAGAACATTAAGTCCTCCCCTCCCTCGTCCTCCACACGTGACGGTGACTCACAGCATGTGACTCAACAGAGATTCACTCTCGCAGGTCTTGTTATCCTGTTGAACGCCAGAGGGCGGTAACTCGGTGTGACGGCGAATGGGAACTTCATTTAATCAGCTTGAGAAGATGAATAAAACCTGCGACCTTCAGAATCAACCTCCTGCCTCTGTGGATGTTCCAGCGGTGACGCCGCTCCGCCTGTTGTGTGAACGTGACCTGCAGCTTTCTGCAGTGCTGTTGAGCAAGAGGGTTTGCGCTCTTTCCATGCTTAACTTCCAGGAAAGACGTAAAATTGAAGAGAAGTGTTTTTTGGGAGTGCAGGACAAAGTTCAAATGACGGAGCGTTTTCAGGTGCATCAACCCTCTGGATTGTATTCTTTCCTCGAAAAAGAAAAAAGAAAAGAGAAAAGAACAGCTTTCATTGACCCAAATGATAACAGAGAAGTTGTATAATGTATTCCGTCATTCCACTAATGGTTGACGAAGGTCTGGGGCTGAAAAGTTACTCAACCATTATGGTTAACCCACAGGTTGTGACAGAAAGAGAAGCACGGACTGAGGGAAGGAGTGGTTTCCATGTGCTGAAAGAAAATCTGCGCTGAAATCTGACTGTGTCTGAAGCATGTACACACATGTGAGCACATTTAACAGGTAGGAATGTTTGTTCAGGACCACCTATCTGATTTCGGTTGCGGAGCGGACGGCCTCGGGCTGAGACAATCCAGCCCGACCGGCACGGCTGGCAGCCAAGATGAAAACAAAACTTCTGACAGAAAAACTTTCTCCTAAAAACTCAAACGCTTCACATTATAGAACAACAAGCCTGTGAAGTTTCACCCCGAGGTGAAGATTCACGGAGTCGACCGGAGCGTTTAAAGGATTTAAATATACACAGCCTAATGTATGCCTTTAGAAGTGAGCACTGCCATCTGCTCTCCTGTTCCAGTCTGCCTGCTGTTATCATGAGGCAGAATGGCTGTTATGACCTCTGACTGTTGCTTAACCGTCTCAGGATAAGAGTATCTCTCAGTCTCTCTTACCTTTAGACCGTATGATATACAGCTGCTTCCAGATCTACGCCCACGTTTGAACTTTGCGTGTCTGCACACCAGACTGAAGCCGTGATTTCAGATCCAGCTTTAGAAACAGGGCACGATGAGGTGCTCGGCCATACGTTATGTCAGTGCGAAGGCCGCGCAAAGGCAGCATGTGTGTGAACCACGGACCGACTTTTATTTACACAGCACACTTTAACACCTAATCGTTCACATTCCTGCGTTTGGTCTCACAAGGACACATTCATGGTCGACCGATGGCTGCCACGCAGCGCACCTGCACACCAGCAGGAGCAGCTCAGGCTTCAGTGTCTTGCCCAAGGACACTTGGACTAACGGACAGCGTGCAAATGTGGGGATCAAACCAGTAACCCACAGACTGGAAGACAATCCACTCCACACACTGAACCAGAGACGCGCGTTTTGCACGTCTATGTGCCGTGTGATCCGGGCTCAAGATCAGGTGACGGCGGCGAAGAGAGTTTTGACGGCGGCTGCT
This sequence comes from Salarias fasciatus, assembly GCF_902148845.1. Taxonomy (NCBI): domain Eukaryota; kingdom Metazoa; phylum Chordata; class Actinopteri; order Blenniiformes; family Blenniidae; genus Salarias; species Salarias fasciatus. Next base: position 6,872,174 of record NC_043758.1, on the reverse strand, counting down.
TTCTGGTTAATCATCAACCGCTCGGCAGGAGGAGGCGATAAAGCGGACGTCGTGCTAAAATGACTGGATGCAATGGCCGAACTCACGTAGTCCAGGTGCAACATGAACGCATTTCAAATAGTGATCATTATACGTTTAATAAGTGGAGACACAAAGCAGCTCGTCTGTGAAACCACAGAAAACAGAAGCAGCAAATCACTGCTTCCCTATTGGAAAGTTGAACATTTAAACACTCTCTTTATGCTGTTCTGACTTGATATAATCTGTTCAAATACAAACTGACATTTAGTTACTGGATTTCCATATGTCTTCAGATGAACCCAGATAAATAACACTCTGCTTGCTAAAGTTTCATTTACGAGCTGAGCGGTCTGGTGAACTTTAACCAGTGTGGTCTTATGAAACGGGCTGGGATGGTAATGTTTGTGCACACAGACCGATCACTTCTCTCTGGCCTTGCAGCTTACACTTGTGGTCATTGTTCATTGCCATAGCAACACATCCTGCCATTGGCTGAAAGAGGAACAAGGCTTAAAGACACATTGCACAGCCGTCACCAGAGCTGTGGTCGACTGGAAGGAAAAAAAAAAGAAAAAAAAGAAAAGAACAATCACTTACGTGTGAACTCATGTTTCAGATCCTGATCTTTAAGAAACATTTAACTGCATTACATGCTGACAGAGATACGCCGATTAAATGCAGACCAAGAATGTGTAAACGTTTGCTGAGCAGTAGCAACAGTGACCTCTGTAGTCGTCACACGTCTTATCTTCTCTCAGGGCAGACTCACAAAGGATGTTGATGGACGACTGTTACTTAACAGAAACAAACACAACCTAGATTCTGTTGGCATGAATGGGCGTGCTGTGATGTACCAGGTTAGCAAACGCCCAGCCTTGAATCTGATCGGCCACCCGGTGTTTCAAACTAATGTTATTATGGCTGGGTGCCATTGTGTAAAGTTGCCACACGCCATTGTTTAATGAAAAGAATAATGCATAACCCAAAGCAGATATTTGAGCGGCAGGTATTGGACGAGGCTGATCATGTCCTTGATTTCAGTTTGGGGATATTTTTCTGTTTGTGTTTTGCTGTAAATACTAGATACATATCAAATTATGTGTTTAAATGACAAAATTCAATTGTGCTTTCTGTTTCTTTACAAAGAGACGGAAGCAAATTTTACAACAAAAGCAAGATAAAGAAAAAGTTTACTTGTCAAAATGGTCAAAGTTGATGAAATTACCAAATATAAAATAGAACCGAAAGGCAAAGCTCCTGATTAGGTTTAGAATAGCAATAAATATGTAACTACAGATGCAGCCATGTTCTAAAGCCATGCTTTGGAGTTTCAAGGTTAAATCTGATCCAAATAATCCTCTAGAAAAGGGATTTTGGCTTGGAGTCTGAGCTGAGAAACCTTTTTTTTTATTCTTTGTTCAACTTAAGATACCTCTTAAAATGTCAGTCAAGGTAAACAACAGAACTGTGATTGTGTGCAAGAAAGGTTTGTCCTTGTTTTTACCATATTGTAAGATCCAAACGCAACAAAACGTAACAATTAAATTGAACTTCATCTCGCAGTCCTTCCACAAAAGCCCTTTTGTTTCTGTCTGTTTGCCAGTCACTGTGAGCTGCTCGTGTAACAGGTTTTTTGCAATCTTTTCCTTTTCTGGGTTGCAGAACTGCCACATAGCTCACAGCTGCTGAGATGTGGCTGCGTTGACGTGTTGCGCAACATGAGATCACATGAGATCACACTGGGAGTATGAAGGGGAAATTGCAACAGAGTTGTTTCAAGAAGTTTTTTTTTTTTTTTTTTCAAACCTGTAAAAACTGTTTTACACAAACTCAAGAGTGTCGATCATTCAGCTGGTCCAGTGAATTTTCCACCAAATTTTTTTAAGTATCACTGACAAATCGTATTCTGTGGATGTTGTTTCACTCTGTGAATCCAGTCACACGTGTTTAATAGAAAAGCCTGAAATTAAATGGGTATTTAGTCAAGGTCAGTAGGTGAGGGAGTCCATCCACAGTTATGAAGTGATTTGCAATTTTTGACAAGAAGTAAGTCCAGTTTAAATTTAAAATAGTAACAAGACGCACATTTTTGAAGCTGTAAAGGTGTGATGAAGAGTGACAGGCACACAGGCCAACACTACCACATTCACCAAACTGCACCCAGCAGACAACAGAAACGCAGGCATTACCTAACAACAGTATATTAGGCCCTTAAAAGCCAGTCAACAGTTGACTGAAAGAGCTTGATTTGAACATGTTATCAGAAAATTCATCCCAAAATAACTTCATATTCGGCCAATACATGGGAAACTATGCTCTGATTTTGACAGCGCATTAAACTTTGTTAATCAGCATTTTGGTTATTGCTCACATTTTATAGTGTTTTCATAATGTTTTAAACATCTTAGATGCAGAGTTTGTGACATTTTAACACTGACCAACACCAATGAATTAGAATCATTAATAATAACGTCAATTCTGTGTCTGAATGAAAAAGCAGTGCGGTGGCGTGTCGACATGAAGCGGTCTTGGCACAGCGATGTATACAAAACAAAGGCACTGTATGCTACAAAACACAGTCAGAGGGCGGATGGTCAAGGTTCTGCATAGAGCAGGTTAGTCCTCAACCATTCAGTCTCCCAAACAGAAAAACAGACATCCTACTGGTGCCAAACTCTGTAATTATTTAGCTCTGCTGACAGCTTACGTACAACTAAAGTGCTAAAAAGGTATTGTTAACATCAGCATGATGCTGCAGTATTGCTGATCCTGCTTAGACTTGTGGTGATTCACAGCAATCAGCCGACATCAGCCAAGTGATGATTCTACTATTACTAATACTCCTGCTATTACTACTACTAGTAGTAGTAATAGCAAAAATAGCAGTGCTAATTTTATCAGAAGTTTGCCTCTTAGCGAATCAAAAATTGATGCTGATTAAGAATTCTAAAGTAAAACCCCTTCTCTTGTACTCCGATACTGAATAGGTCTTTTCTTAAAAGGTACAAAGTTAATTGTCGAGTTTCAAGTGAGACCCAGAGATGAAACAACCACCCAAAATAATATATGTGCAAAAATTACATGGAGAAGTGGTCTTCCCAGAGAGCATTGGTGAGTACTCTTGCTTCAAACAAAACAAGAATATCCCCAGTTTTAATCTGGGCTTTTCGGGATTGATTGGTGAAACTCAGTTGTCAGGAAGTGTGATTTTGAATGTTGGTCATGTGACAGACGCAACCTTTGCCAACAGTCAGCTGGTTTCAGCTCCAGTCTCTTGAGATGGTATGATATGGTCTCAGGCTCTGGATCATAAAGTGTAAAGAATAAATCCATACACATTTGTCCCTCTGGCCAATGTTTTTACCTTAACTTAACATCTTTTAAGTTTGTAATGAAAGTTTGCTTGTTGGGATGCTGGGTCTCATTTTATTTGCACCAACATGCTTTGACTGGAAACTCGATGAATATGCTGAGAAACTTGATGAAAGAGCGTGACAGCATTTGGACTCTTGCAGTTCAGAGCAGTCATCTTTATTTGTCAAAGTAGCAAAGACACTTACGAAAGCTTGAGTTGATGTTGTTTGTAGTTTTAATGGCTGACTTGAGACAAATAATGAAACTACCTTGAAAAGTCTTTCTCTGCTGTATCAACTGTTCAAAACCTGTTGGATTTCATGTGCAATCCATAAATTATGTGACTTATGTGGTGGACAGAAAGAATAACGAAAGTCAAGAGAAAGAATAGCTTACAATCATTTCTTTATTCAGAAATTTATTTTGTCCCTTTAAGGTAATTAAAAATATAGGATTCTCTTTTTTTCTGCTTTTTTTCTCACATTGTTATTTCACAGACCTTGAAATATTTTTTTCCATAAATAAAGTACAAAATACATTTGTTTTTTTCTTTAAACACAAATAAATATCATAATAAATATATTACTTTAAGTTAAACAACACAAGGCAACCAATAACCAAAAGGAATACTGCGGTGTTCCCTGAACCAGGCTGTCGAACAAATGGGGAAATAAAAGAGGGCGTGCAGTTTACAAAACCAGCAAATCAAAGAGAATTGATTGATTTCTGCAAATCCTGTCAAGTGTTTTAGGATACGGATGTTCAGGTCAAAAGTCAGTGACTAAACTTTATCTCTCTGCACGCTTTGATCTTTCGAAATTCGGCAACTTATATTTGCATGCACCCCAGGTCTCAGAAAAAAAACAAACTATGGCACACGAACACACACACACACACACACACCCATCCAAATATTCAGACACATCCACACACACACACACACACACACACACACACACACACACACACACACATACACTCATTCATAAACAGAGCAAAGTGAAGTGAGAAGCTTTGGCTGAATGCTACCGGGAGATCTGACAGCTTCTCCCATTTCAATTAGCTGTAAAGTGCATATCACAGACTCATGTCAGGTCTCATTGATTAAGGCTACTGAATCAACATACTGTTTGTGGCACACAGAATTAATAGCCCATAAGGCAGGCAGAAATCTTAAAGGCACAGAGATATTGATAATCACTCAAGATAAGCCATTTTGATCAACTATAAACCAGGATATGAGCTGGTAATGAGTTCTTTCTTACAGAGGACCACATACAATGGCCCAGCAGGCTACACATTATCTGTAGGTATAAAAATAAAGTGTGATAACTTTTGGCTACTAACATGATCACAGAATGTGTAGTTTGTCTATGATGAGTTTTTACAAAGATAAATTAAGAACTTTAAGTGTTATTGTAGCAACGCGTTGACTTGTTCTGGTTCTGAGGAAGGTCCAGACAGACAAGAGTTCTTAAAGTGTCTCTTCCGTTCAGTCGGACAGGGACAGACGCTCGAACACGGTGAGCCTCTTGGTGGCGGAGCCATCGAACGTTGGGGACTCGCTCCCGCTGGAGCCGCTGCTGCTGCTGCTGTAGCTGTCCTCCAGGGAGTCCTCAGAGGAAAAACGCTGGAGCCCAGCGGGCCTGGCGAATCCGCCGTGGGCTCCCGGACCGGGGAACAGCATGCCGCTGTCCTGATACTGCTCGTCTTCCATGCTGCTTATAACTCTGCTGTTGTTGCTGTTAAAGTTATTTCCATGGCCACACACACAGCGGGAAGTCTTTGGCTCCAGGATGACAGGAATGTTATGGATGTCTCCGGTGCTGGCGCGGGTCTGATGGTTGCCAAACTGGAAGGCGGCCGCCTCCCGCTGCATGGCGTCTCCGAACACCGGAGACAGGAGGTCAGCGGGAGGTGGAGACACTGACGGAGCCCGGGTAAACCCCAGGTTAGGGTCATTGAAGGACGAAGGGAATGATGGAGGAGGTGAGCTGCGCGAAGACCCCAGGAACCCGGCAAAGCTGACGCTCTGGCGGAGCTGGTGGCGTGGATTGTGCCCACCGGTTGTTGTGGCGTTCAGCTGGCTCTGGAATTTGGCAGATGGCATTGCACTGCTGCTGATTTTCTCCTCGTGGATGAAGTGGCAGCGGGAGCCATAGGGGCAGTAACCAAAGTTGTAGAAGGTTCTGCAGGGCTCGGTCTTATACTTGGGGTGTCGGTACAGTCCTCGCAGCTCTGCCTCGCCATGAGCAAACTGGCATTTGCTGCCGTACTTGCAGCTGCCGGTCTCCTGGAAGCCGCGGCACAGTTCAGTTTTGTAACGGTTGGAGGACAGCATCGGCGGGACCTGGGCCGGGAGGGTGGACGAGGGAGGGAAGCCGGGCGGAGGAGCCACGGCCGGAGCGGGGCCGCCTGAGGGAAACCCATCCAGATTCTTCAGCTGTCTGATGGAGGAGAGCAGGCTGCTGCTGGACTCGGTCAGGCTCATGGATCGGTCGGGCCGGAAGGGAAGCTGCTTCTGTTTGGACACCGGGGCCTGGCTCCAGATGTTGGATGACCAGGGAGAGCTGCCATTTTCCTCATCGCTGACATGCTCGCTTCTCAGGCTGAGGCTCAGAGACTCGGGAGGGGAGGGAGGAGTGAAGAAGGAGGCTGACCGGTTCAGCCGACTCTGCCCTGGGACTTTGAGTTGTGACTGCTGTGGGAGCAAGGCATCGTTGAGGGCCAAGTTCAGAAAGTTCTGTAAGAAAAAAATGATTGACATCATTATTATGGCGAATACACACTTCAAAGCAGCACATTTAAAGCCTTTATTCAATTAATCGCCTTCTTTAAAACGCCAGCTGAGAAAAGGGTGTTTCTTTGCATAACAAAATAAAGCATAAAGCAATGTAATGAAATTGAATTTGCCACAATTTTGTAGTCACATGACGGAAACGTGGATAATTGTAGTCTTTGACTTCTATTTCTGGCACCAGAAAAATGGAAGTGGAGAAACAAACAACTCAGCCCTGACTGTCTCCCTCATCTAATTATCTCTTTAAACGCGAAGAAACCCTGTGTGACTGCAGTCAGTTCAGACGGAGTTCACAGTCGAGCCGAGGAATGAAACGAGCAGAAACAGGATCTTAAAGCAACTTCTCAACTGGCAGCTTCAAGAAGTTCCGACGCTTGATCATTTCAAAAGAAAGTTGAAAAACTTGGAAAAATAAATACCGAATAATGGACTCACCTTCGTGAAGAGGTCGTCAAGCATTTCGGACATGCTGTAAAGCCTTTGGCCACAAGAGGAAGAATCAACTCTGAACCACGGTTGGCTGTTGGATACCTGTGTCCAGACTTAGATTTCACTGTCTGTCGTCTGGTACTTTTATAACTCACAAGCCACTCCCAGCTGGCTCTGGGTGGAGTTTCCCGTTGAATGTTCCCGCACGACCCTCCCTCGGCCTCAAGTTTCATGGTGAGCTCAGAGGTGGGTGGGCAGTAAAACAACAACAACATTTAAAGAGAGAGAGAGAGAGAGAAGAAAAAAAATCTGTGTATTTTTAGCTTCCTGCGTGAAATGTTTTAGCATGGAAAAGCAAAGTGCCGTGATTATGCGTCCTGGATCTCGACCTTGAGTAGTTCACACATGATCGCTCATGCTTGATTTGTGCTCGCTACTACGACGGACCACAAACCAATGAGTGAGAGATCAGCTTGCTCCATGTGGAACTTTTCTCAGTCTGAAGCACCAAGAGGATTTGGTTGTTTATAATCTCTTTTCACTGGAAACTACGAAGAAAAGCAGAGTGTTTCTGAAAAACACTCGTAAACATACGCATGGGAACGTAATCATGTGTTTACTGTACATACATTCCTATGACTAATGTTTTCAGGAAGCTTGTTGTCCCTGATCACATACCGTATGGTTTCTGACTGCGCTTACCCACAGAGCAGTGACAATATACCTCTGTAAGTTGCTCATTACCAGAATACATACAGCTACTCCCCCCCCCCCCCCCCCCCCCCCACACTCATGCATCCTTTGGTTTCAGTTGTGATTACAAAAGCCAGGCCAGAGCTCACAGAGTTCAGAAGGCAGCAGAACACAGCCATGCATTGTATTGATCACTAAAATCCACAAACCTTTGGCTTGAGACAGTTGATAACGTGAGCCTCGTGGTGGAGGAGTGGTTCCAGCTCTCACTCCATAGCAAGAATAACCCCGGTAAAGGCTTGGGGACCTTCATGTTTGGAGTTTGCATGTTCTATCTATGTGAATTTTAACCCAAAGTTTGAGGTTATCTTATGAGCAAAAATTGTCCATCGAGGTATATAGTCGAGTGGGATAGGCTCTTGACTCCCAGGACCTTAAGTTGGATAAAACACATTTTGTTTACATAAATCAAGTTTTTACCTGGTAAAGAAAATTTATTTACAGTCTGTTTTCTTTGTTGTTGTTTTTTTTGTTTTTTTTTTGGAAGAGGTCTCTTTCATATGTTATGCAATCCTTCATAAATTCATGGGAAAACACTTCCAGTCACATCTTGTAACGTAACTCACGTCGTCGGTGTTTTCATGGAAGATTCCCACCCCTGCCTTTAACTTCATGGCCTGCAGCGGAAACAAAACTGCCTCTCTTCAAATGCCACAGAACTTCTGCCTGCTATTGCCAGAAGCATATCGCTGCTTGCTAATGTTTTGTTTTTTTTTTTTTTTTTAATTCATTGGTTTCCATGTTGAGCAATGCAACATTTTTTTTTTTTTGTGTTAGTTTCCCTTTTCATGAGAACTCGGAGGAGTGTGGCTGGCAGCTGTTGGTGCACTCATCGAGCTCTCCTCTGATGCAAGGCGTTTGTCGGCACCTGCTTTGTGTTTTGCATCAAATCATCAATATGTCTGTCACATATTCGTACATGTGACTGAACTGAAATAGTAGGAAATAAATAATCACCCACGTGAAAGCATTTTTTTAACCTGTCATGTTAGCATATCTTCCAACTTCAACTTTTTTTTTTTTTTCACCGCTGTGCTGATATCAGCTAATTGAGGCCTTGCTTTACTTCTGAGGTGCTGCTGCTGCATGCGTCACACACATGACTCATATTGAGTACTGGCAATGACAGCTCATGTGTTATGAAAGTTATTGTGAAAATGTAGAAAGCTCACAGAAATAGTGTAACCGTAACACGTGACGGCGGTGAATATCAAGCGTATCAAGTATCAAGAGAAAAAAAAAGCGAGCGAAACTGACATTCCACTAATTTAAGTAAATTATAATAAAGTTTGTGACGCTTTAGTTGGTAGATTCATCAAAGTAAAGACGTCAGGCCGCAAGGTCGCTGGTTTTCCATGCAGACTAGGAATGTTTGCTGAAGTAAATGCTCTAAAGCATAACACTGCTGCATTCAACAAAAGATTATGGAATAAAAGCGGCCAATTGAGGTGAAAGAAAGGTAAAATTAAGCGTAATTAAAGGTCCCCACTTCTGCTTCGTGAAACAATGACATGCGAGATAACCATAAGGTTTCGCTCCAATTTACCGACACAGCATGTGGATGTTTTTCTAAATCTCCCTGTACTTTCTGAGGCTGCATCCCTCAGTGTGAAAACATGTCTATTATCAGATCATCTTGAGGCGATCACGCACACTTTTTATTACACAATTCGGCACGTGTGTGTGAGACACATCTTAAAACACAGAGCTATGTCCAGTAAATCATTGCATATGTACATATATACTGTGTGGAATGTGAATTGCTGGGTTTTTCCCTGTGTAAGTGTATACAGAGTATGGACATTTTTTTTTTCTGCTTGGCTCTATATAGGTGACACTGAATTCAACAACATATGTTATGTTTGAAATGAATCACCAGTCAAAGGACAGGTTTTAAAATTTGAATGAAGAAAGATTTCCTTGATTCTTATTGAACGTATTATTACATGACATTTCTATTAAAAATCTAAATAGCTGGCTACAAAAACGCAGATCAAATATTTTAAATATAAGTATCATTCCACCTTGTGCTCAAGAGCAATTCATTTTAAAAGTAGCAAAGTTTACAAATATCAGTAACACTGCTTAAAGTTTGAGTATTGATATATAACTGAGTGTGAATATTTGCGATGTGTTACTTCCATCCCTGAATATTTGCTCCGGTGCATGTGCCACCATGGCAACCGCCAGACCTCTCCCACAGGACGACATGCTCAAAGGCCAGCGGGCCTCTCATGTTTAACTATTAATATCTGCAGCTGGATATAAATAAGGTATCTAAATATACAGCTGACAGCATTAGAGCTTCATGAAGTGGGCCACTGTGATGGAAAAAGTCTTTCCATCTGTAATCCGCCTCTTTGGCTTCGGCGTGGCAGATACAGTGTCCAGGGAGGCAAACATGGAGGCGGCGGCGACACATACGCGCGACCGGCTGTATGGACTGAATCTCTCTGTGTTTGCATGACAGCGCGGTTACACTTCCCCTGTTTACGCTAAGTGAAGTCACTCAATCAGGGATGGGCTCGCACACTTTTACACACACACACAAACACACACACACACACACACACACAAACACACACACACACACACACACACACACACACACACACACACACACACCCACACAAAAAACAAGTTTTAAAGGACATTCCTGGTAATGATAGCTTCCAGACAGTTCTGCCACGCGCCCGTGTGTGTGTGTGTGTGTGTGTGTGTTTTCATGATGACTCAGACTACTCACTACCAAGTTTCCCAAGTTTTTTATGTGACTTGCCAAGTTACACGAGGAATGAGTCACGTGGTAACATGTTGAGACACGGCTGTATATTAACTGTGTCATTTATGTTATATAAAAATGTTTGTGTGTGTGTGTGTGTGTGTGTGTGTGTGTGTGTGTGTGTGTGTGTGTGTGTGTGTGTGTGTGTCGCTCCTGAAGTGACTGTGGGAAAATCTGTAATATGAGAAACGCAGGCAAGAGGTCACAAGGCTGGTTAAGCTCACAGGAAAAGAAACACAACAGAAACCACACAAGAAATAAAGAACATGGAAGATGTTTGGACCACTGTGCTTATGGACATAGCCAACATCAGTTGTGTTTTACACTTAAAATACATGCATGACAACACATTTTCTATCTTTACATGCAGAAATAGAGCAAAATATTTCAGAGAAAGAATGTTTGTATACAAATACTGCCACATTGCTTCAACTGTTCTCTGCACCAATGCTTCTCAACTACTTTTTTAATCACAGTTAATTGCTCTGTTATTAATGTTATTCAAGTTTAGTTATCAGAGAAACAAAAACAACATATCAAGCATGGAGTTGAGCAGAAATACAGTTTCCCTCTTAAAAAAAAAAAAAGAACCTTTTGGTGGAAGAAAATGCCTATCAAAGGATTGAATACTTAGAGAGTACAGAGAAATGGCTTGATCTTTAAAGCAGCCAAGTATATTACTTGTAAATTATACCAAATCCTCAATAATACTACCTCATTATGGAAACGTGAGTGTTTGTAATCGTCTCTTCAGCTCCACATTTGTACTTTTGGGTTGAATGTTGGATTTCTTCATGTTGTCTTCACTTCACAAAGCTTTTATAATCCACAGCCCTAATTAATATAGTTAAATGTCATTAATGTGGAAGATCTGGGGAGACTTTTCATTGAGTTTGACATGTTTTGATCTGAGGCCGATTCAATTATTGCAATTGATCTCAGCGACAGTAGCAATTAAGCTTGAGCAATGATGAGTTTTACTCTCAACTTTAAACTTAAATGGAGAAAAGAAATAGTGGGGAAATGGAAGAGTATCTCTTTAAAGAACCTTTGGTTTGATACCCCAGTGCTTGGATGGATGATTAACTCAGTGTTCACTCCAATCAATCAATCAATCAATCAATCAAGCCATCAGGTCTGCTTCTACATTGAACTATGTCAGTTGACCAGAGTCGTTATGCAAGCTGCTTCATTTCATTTTCTTTTTCTTAAACCTTTGGACTTCTTTAGAGGTCAAACCTGTGAATGATATAGCCTGGCCGTATTGATAATTCTGAGCCGTATTGATAATTCTGAGCTACATTGTGGCGAAGGAGACTTTCAGGTTTCGCAGTTTGTTTTTGGTTCTTTTTTACTTCAAACTTGTACATTGCTAAAATCTTCAGCTGTGAATATTGTTGGTAAAGACATAAAGCCACAAAAATAGAAAAAAAGGAGTTTGTCATGTTTTTAAACAGAATTAGTTATCAGAAAAAAAATCTCTTCAGCTTAATAATGATTTAATTTTAGCTGATTGTATTTTATTAGTTGTTTGATTGACCCGTTTCTTAACAGCTTCTATTTGTTTATTTCTATTAGTTTACTAATTAATTAATTTATAATTCCCAATATAAAAGTTTGAAATTGGCCTTTTTTATATAAAAATAAAAGACATGTTATGCTATGCTATACTGATTGTCAGGTAATTTTTTTTTATTCTTGTCTTGCGTTGCTGCGTTTTTGTGTTCGGCCCTTGTTGGACTCACTTGCTGTGTGACAAGTGCATTTTAATTGCGCTGACCTGTTAAAAAACATGGCCAAAAGGTCTGAATAAACCAGATTAAATGAAACTAAAGCTGTGCTGTGTCCCTACACGTTCCTTTCTAAGAAGACACACGGGCCCAACCAGGAGGGAAACTGAAGGGAAGTTTTCAGGAGTTTGACTCATCGGCGCTGGCGGTAAACTGCCTAGTCATGCTCGCCTCTTTCTCCCTGACAAGGGCAGGTGAGTTCAACATGCGGGAGGCTGCCTTGTTTTCCTTTCGGTTGAAACTAAACTACGGTGGCTTGAGCATCTGAATGTAGAATTTGCAAGTGTTTTCAACTCAAACAAATGAATATATGTTTATTAATTGCGAAGTTTCCTTTTACCTCTCTGATCCTGGCCCAGTTTCGCCTAAAGTCCCTGAAAAATACAATGTGGAAGGCCCGTAATAAGTGGTAGCTTGCAAATATTTAACCGTGCCCTCCGCAGCACTGCTATGGTGACGTGCCAAACATTGCACACCTAAATGGGCGCAGGTTCAACAGTCACTTAGCAACAGCGGCGGAGCAGGTTTGTAAAGCTAACACGGCCGCCGCAGAAATATGATGAGCGCGAGCGCCTCATGCCTCTGAATTTGATGGGTGAATCATCAGGTAAAAAAAGAGACGCATGGACGGCTGTTGGGAGGAAGAGGAGAAATAGGAGCGCGCGAAGGGAGGAGAGAAAGTGAGTCAGTGGTTTTTAGTGTTGACATTATGATCTGGGAAAGTACCTGCCTCTCCAGACATATGGCAGGGACGCCGCGTCTCTGGCTTTATCTTATATACGTAGCAGATAAGCGCGCCTCTATGTAGGGATAATATGACAATGAGTATGGACTTTGGAAGTCACGCAATGGACAAACTGTGCCACAATGCATGCAGTGTGCAGTGGGGACTCCTCAGAGCTTTAAAGATTACTTCAGAATATTCAAAACTGCTTTTTGTGTCACTTCAAGTTTCATTTGCCGTTTTTTTTTTTTTTTCCCACCATATGACGCTGCTTACTTTCAGTTGACAGTCAAAGCTTTTATATAAGTAGCGACAAGACACAAGGTCATATTGTTAAAGGGGAAATGTTTCAGAACAATTGTGAATTACAACTCGACTGTATCTGTGAAAAAGATCAGAATACTAAATCAGAGCAGGTGAAGATGTCAGGGTAACACCAGTGTATGGGCTGGCTTATCAGTGAAGCTTTACCACTGCAGAGTGGTGGGTGAGCTTCTTAAAGCCATTTAGGATTCTTCGGGCTCCATAACAGAGAGCATCCTGCACCTTCAGAGAATTCATGAGGCAATATCTGGTCAGAAAATGGCAGCTGCAATCTGTTTCCAGGCAAGATTTGGCTACAAGTTTGTTTTTTTTTAATGACTCCAAGCTCTGCATTAATGTTTCTTTCATGTTTTACTTTCATATATGTTTATATTTTATGTGTATTCCCTCTTGTCTACTTGAGACTATAAATAATCTGGCCTTACATTTCAGTTTTCCCAGTTTGAATTAGAGCCGCTTTTAAGTCTTTTAGAGCTTCTCTCTGAAAGGCAAATGGATGGTTTTCTTTCGCTTGAACTGAAAGTATGAATCATACTTGAAATAGTCATTTAGTTCACAAATTTCTTCCCTAATGCACTTTTTCTTTAACTTCTGTAGAACAATTTTTTGATATTAATTTTTTTTTTTTTTTAATTAACGATCTGCTGTGTTTGAAAAGGAGAGCTGACTTACAGCCGTTTCAACTCCGCTGTCCATACTGAACTAATGTCACAACCGGAATAAAGCATTAAACAAAAATAAAAGTTTTGTGAGTACTAACATAGAGAAGTGATCTTGTGAGTTGCTGGTTTAAATCCACAAACCTGCCCTTCATGAAGACTCCTAACCTCCTGACTTCTCCCATGATGCAGCAGTGCAGCGACACACTGCATGTTGTAACCGTGAGCTGAATGGATGAAACACAGAGGAGATTACAGAGTCTACCTTTTCTTTTTGCACGTCCTGTGTAAATTAGACGTAAACAGCGAGACAGCTAACTGTTACCCCATGTGGGGAATTCTCCAGCGCGTTCTGCTGGATTACCAGTAATGGTCATAACGTTTAATGTATGTGTCAGTATAGAACGTCCTCAGGGGAATGTCACACACTCATTTCTCAATCTTGGTTCTGGTATTTTCCTCTGTCAAGCATATCTGTGACTCATGCTTTTCCTCCTTTTTTTTTTTTTTTTTTTTTTTTTAACAAATCAAGCTGTGACTTTGTTTACCAACACAAACCGTTTATCCTAATCAAGAAGCTTTCCAAATTCGTTAATCATGTTAGAGTCTTGGTAAACATTAAAAAGCGGGACTTTATTCCAAAATTACAGGGTGATAAGAAGAGCGCGGTTATGAAACTCAAGTTGACACGACTGCTTGATGAGAAAACTGACGGCAAGAGACAATGATTAAACCATGGTGTAATTACTCATGATAATTTTCTCGGCTTGTGTATGTGAGAGCTAAATGACATGTGTTTGTGGGTAAGCGTGGAGTGTTGGGTGTGTTACTCAGCAAACGTCTGACAGAAACTCCACAATAACACAAGTGTGAGTATTAAAGCATTCTGATTCATACGTACAATTCAAGAGATAAGATTAAATGTACACGTTGAATTTAAAAAAGTAGGTTCGTTACATCTGATTCACAGTAAATACAAAACACTTTTCTTCACTGAGATCAGGTGCTGATGTTTTTTAACTTACACAACACGAAAGTACAAAAATGTTGAAGATCCAGTAGCAAAGGTTGAAGATGGTTTTTTTCCATATCGACGCGTCCTTGTCGCCTGACATTGTTAAAGATGCACACGAGACAAAAGGCTCAGCGTGACGTTTTACTGGCTGAACCTGCTTCTGCAGCTCATCCTCAGCAGCGGCGATGCAGATAAGCTCTCAGAAGCAAAACTAAGAACTGAAAAGCTGGTTCAACTTTTAAAATTTCTCATCTCCTGTCCCTTTTGATGATGTGAGCCAAATTGACTTTCACATAGCGTATCCCGTTTTATGTGTCCAAATGTCATGAAAAAGCCTAAAATCTCTCCAGTCATCAATAACCCAGCCCTGCTTCCCTCATCATCAGCTGCAGAGAAGCTTTAAAGAAATGCTCCGGGCCAAAAAGTGATCACTATCTGCTCAATCTGTCATGTGACAGCTGCAAACACAATCCAGGATGATACTTGTGTTTTCCAACATGAAACTGTAAATTTGCTCTTCTGCCTTTCCTTGCCCCGGGGAGCATTACTCTTGTAAAACAGTGAAATCTGGAACATGTGTGCACATTCTAAAAATAACTTTTCTCGATTAAATTAGACATCGTTCATCCGCATCCCACAAACAGCCACTGACAAAGAAAGGGATTTCAATAAACCTCTCAAGAGCTGAATATTTCTCCATGTATCTTTCACACATTACAGTCTTTAATCCAAGGTTCATCTCACTAGATTGCACAGAGTTTTATTCAAGTCCACAAGCCACTAGAAAAAAGTTAGAGATGTCCAAATGTTCACGCCTGCATGTTCGTTCCAGTCGACCAGTTTAGGAACATTTGTTTTCCTGTAATGTTGGATCTCGGGAGACAAACCGACAGGATCCACCCATTTGTGCAAGAGAGAATTATAATTACACGTGTTGCGAGACGAGCTTCTTGAACAGTTTTGCAACAACCGCGTTACAAATCATAAAGCCAAACGGTCTGTCAGCAGCATGGACGTGTTGTGATTCATCTTGCTTTGGAAACAGGCCGTTCTGAACATTTGGACAAACCCGTAGCTGTGTGTGCGTGTGCATGTGTATATATACCATTTCATTGCAAGCCTTCTTCTTTTCTTTCCTCCTCTTTAATTTTAATAAAACATGAAGATTTCAGGTCCAACATAATATTGGTGAACATTGTGTTGTTGCGTCTCGCCACATCGAAACAAGAAGTTGAGTCAGAGGAGCCCAAACTGCATGTATCTGTATTAAACAGGGAGCAAAAGTTAGGAGTAATCAGAGAGAAACTCTACTGAAGTACAGATATTTGAAAAATGTACTTAAACTGAGTATTTGTACTTTCCCCTCCTCTACAGAGCACACACACCGTCGTTTTGTTTACTTTGAAACTGAAGGCTTTTGTAATGCTGAGAACACACAGTACAATGAAGTGATGATGTTTTGGGCTTAACTCCAAATCTCTTGAGCCTTTGGATGTACAGCAGGTATTATCTGGTCGTTCATGGTCATTTGTGTATTCCCCGAGTGGAAACCTACGGTAAAAGAAAAAAAAAAGATAGGCTAAAGACATTTAGAGGAATCTAAAAATTAGACTGTCTTTGGGTAAATGTGGCAATAATGATGAGCGAGGGTTTCAGAGCGTCAACATGGCGAAATGCTTTCTCAGCATGTTGGTGACCTAACCCGTCTCCGTGTGTGTGTGTGTGTGTGTGTGTGTGTGTGTGTGTGTGTGTGTGTTGGAAGCTCCCTCTCAGTTCAAGGTGACTGCTGCGTGTTGTTGTCGCTACATTACGCTCAGCGCGGTGGTGTTTTCCAGCCGGAGTGTGGCCGCCTTCCAAGTTTCGTCCACAGTTCGTAGAACGCCACTTTCAGAAGCAAAAAAAAACAACAAAAAAAAACAACTCAGCAGATGTTTTTGGGGTGTAATTTTAGGGCCTGCTTAATTGTGGCACTAAAGGCAGAAGGACATTCCCAGATCTGACTGCAACAGACGACGCCCAAATGTGCACAAGAACACCGTGACTTATGAAAAGCAATAAAACACAATAATCAGAGTCAAAATGTTTGTGACACAAACATCCAACCATGGTAACTGAGAGAATTTCTACTGTGCGTTATTAACAATTCAGATTAAGGTAGGGAACAAAGTCACAGCTGAGTTAATTAGCACGGTCTGTGTGTGTGTGTGTGTGTGTGTGTGTGTGTGTTTTCCATAAATACAAGCATGAGTTTCGATAAGTTGAGAGTGAAAATGTTAAACTGACTTCTGCATAAGAAAAATCCAGACATATTAAACTGACCTGTAAAATCAATATTTATCATACAAACACAGGAGCGGATAGTTCCTGACTGCACAGAAAAACATCAGAAGCAGTTATTAGGCTTTTCATTGCCTTCGGATTCCACTGGTTCTGATCAATAACGTCTCATTATGTTAAAGTCCTGCTCTACAAAGCGTTCGTTTCACATCTGCTGTACGTTTCTGCATCAAGGACAAACAGTCGGACGACAGTGAATGCAGCATTTGTACGTTGTTCTCCGTCTTGTTGAATCAGCAAATACAGTCGATTCTCTGTAAACAGAAATCATCGA
The DNA here is from genome assembly GCF_902148845.1 of Salarias fasciatus. Taxonomy (NCBI): domain Eukaryota; kingdom Metazoa; phylum Chordata; class Actinopteri; order Blenniiformes; family Blenniidae; genus Salarias; species Salarias fasciatus. The sequence continues at coordinate 6,854,912 of NC_043758.1, read as the reverse complement.
CCTGCAGTCGGTTTCGGCAGCTTTTTTTTCTTTTCTTTTCTTTTTTTTTCAATCTTCTTATCCGACATTCTTCAGTTTGGGCAAATATTGTTGAAAAACAGAGTAGAATGGATTCAGCTGAATAGACAAAGTTAAGCATGGCGCTTTATAGCTTTCTTTTCTTTTATAGCTTCCTTTAACCTTCACTTATTTGCTTATTTTGGCCACCAGCAAGGGCTGCCCACTGAAACGCCTCATAAATCCTCTGAAATACTCCCATCTTTCTTTCTTTCGCTTTTTTTTTCTTTTTTTGAAGAAAAGCTTTTCCCTCTCCGACATTTCCCTTCCCATTTTTCCACAATACCAGCGCTCTTCCCTCTCCCGGGGAAACGGGGCCAGGCTGAAGAGACGCGGCAGAGCGAGGGGGGGAGGAGGGATAGACGGGAAGCCACGGTCGGAAAATGAAACAAAATGTTCTGAGCTGCACGCTCAAGCAACTGCCAGGAAATGAGCCTGGGTTTGCAGCGAAACTGCCCCAAAAGTTCGAAAAACTGCTCTCCGAGTGGATGAAAAACACTCCGGGAGGTAATAAAAGACTGAGATTGAAACAATCGCGCCGCAGGGGAAGCTGTGAAAAGTTTCAAGGACAGTTTTATGAAATTGCCCCAAGAATAAATGAGACGCACGCTCTGTGAAAACAGAATGCAAATACATTGATAATTATAAGCTCTCTGAAGCACTGCTGCTGAATCTTATTGCTGTGAAAACAACAATTTGTGCGCTTATACAGAGGACTCCAAATCTTACAGTCATGCTCAGTTTTTAAGTTGTGCCATTGCCTGAAAGTGGATAATTGGGATAATGAGTGCAGCGTGGAAGCTGAGGAGCAGCCACTGTTCGATCGCCGAGCAGGAATCACGCTGCAGGGAGACTCGGTGAGTCATGGGAATGCCTTTTCCTGGCTTTTTCCTAGAAGACTTCATGATTGAACTAGAAGTTCGTGGAACTTAAAGGCAGTGATAATTTGGATTCATCATAAGTGTAATGGGGATTAGTTACAACATAACAAATGTGATTTCAAACAAAAACCGCTCATGTTGCTCCAGTTGCAGACAACAAATATGACGTTTTAAGCACTGAACCAGCTTGAGGACGGTTTTGGTTTGTGACTATGGATCCCTATAATATATAAACCTGATAGAATATTGCATTGCTCCCTGGCAGAGGCGTCTCATCCTCTCACCTTCAATTCATGCTCTCATTCACTCATAAAATACCTGAATGTCAGTTCTATAATATGTGATTTCTTAAGCTTAAGAACTCCTCTGAGCTGTTTCACACTGATTCATTTCTCCAATTCATTTCTGATATTGTTCTATTATTCCAAAAAACACATTTCTGTTATTTCTCTTAGTTTCCTCATATTGAACGAGCCCCATCATGACATTTCCACGCTGATCGAGTTTCACCGGACTGAATTTAAGTGATTAATAATGCCCGGTATCCCGTGGTACTGATTTAAAAGTATTTCTCCCTCATTCATCATCTGGGTTCACCCCGCTCCTCTGGTTCAACCTTTAGATTACAGAGATTAGGACGTGCAGAGATCGCAGGCTGAGGACTGGAGCACCTTTCAGGCTGAAGGCAGCGTTTTGGGAAACGATAAGAAAACCCTCACGGTTGGAGCTGAACTCCCTCCGCGCACCTCGAGTGTGCATAAAGGAAACATCTGTAGCTGAGCACTGTGGAAATCTTCCCTCAGAAGCACGGGTCAGGACAGTTCAGCGCGATAAATTACACCGTCCTGGTGGAGACAGCCTCACACAGGCCAGACTTCAATCAGCCTCTTCAACTTCACCTCAACAATCTATTAAACGGCCGTTTTGAAGCGCGGAACTTCAAATACTTTAATAATCATCGTGTACGTCATTACAAAGGATGCCTCTTTCATGTTGTTCGCCTATCTTATCACTGACAAGGCAGACCGCTGATACCCATCTTTATGTTTCTAACCTTTATTGGCTGTAATTTGCCCCACCGTTCGATCCGTTTGCCACTGAAGCATTCTGCCCCACACTTTTCTCACTGCGAGTCTCTTTTTTCTTTAAAAGGAAAAGTATGTTCTTGGCTGAACTGCGGGAACAAAACACACTCAGACAGAACCGAGGGAGACATCAGGAGGGCAGACGGGAGTTTCACAGATGTGTTTTGGATTTAATCATTATAATATTATGCAAGACGTGACACAAAGAGAAGAAATGTTTGTCCATTCGATTCGCCAAGATTTCTTATTCATCACCTTGCTTGACATGCCCTGAGTGGGACATAATTTGTCTTTTTTTTTTTTTCTTTGGAAATCTGTTGATTTTCCCTCTGAGCCTTGACTCAGTGGTGTATTATTTTTTTATGGTTTCAATTAAGAGCAAATGTTACCATAGCAGGGTCATTATGCGAGCGCATCACTTTTTAGAGGTATGCTAATATTTCTGGGATGAAAAAGCAAGGAAAAAAATCCTATTCAGCACCTGTAAATAATAACCATCACCATGGTCCACAGGTAAACTTTTCACTTTAGAAGTCAATAAGCTACAACCGGTGACTGAGCGGAGTGTGACTCACTGATAAAGACCAGGCTGCTCGTGTTTCTGGGTCCAGAGAGAAGATCAGATCAGGAGAGGGACTGTCAGACTGTTTGGATTGTTTTTGGTACTTTAACCACCCAAAAACAAACAAACAAAAAAGGACTCTAGATATGTAGAGGTGAAGTAAGTCAGCCAGGAAGTGTCAAGGCTTGGGGGCTTTTCTGTGTGGAGTTTGCATTTCCCCCCTGTGTGTTAGGTGCTCTGGTTTCCTCCCCCAGTCCAGACATCAGACATTTGCTGGGACTCCATTTATTCCTTTTTTATTATGGTGTCTTGAAGGCCTCAACCTGCTGGATAATTTGTCCTCTGTTTGCCTCATCAATCAGTTAATTAGCAGGAGAGATGTCAGTGTGAATGTGCAGGTTTTGATCTTCATCACTGCTCCTTTATTTAATCCATAGCTTCTCGATTCACTTATGAAAAGGTTGAAAGATATGTTATTTCCATATATTCTCACTGAAAATTTTTAGATTTAGGTCCCAAACACGGCTCAGGTGATTCTACAGTAAAGGTGAGGCAGATGCCGCCTCTGAGTTCACATCTGCTTTTTCACGAAAGGTGACGTTTCATTGTCCACCGTCACACTTGCTCATGTAACACTGTTATTCTAACATATGTTGTTTGAATGTTGAATGCTTGGAGATCTTCTGATTGTGATCCACAAACTACAAAAACATCACACTAAGTTGTCTCTTTGAGAACCTGTCATGTTCTGTTTTTGTTTAAGTATGTGATTTTTTCACACCATTATCACAACTTTTGATCTGCATGTTTGTAGCTAATGTTTCTTGTTTTAACAGAAAATTCATGCTTTTAATCTGTTGAATGTGCTTCAATGATACACATTTCAGATAAGAGAAAATAAATTGAACGCTTACTTTGATAATGCAATTAATTACAGTAAAAAGTGTTGGATCATTGTTACTTTTATCTCTTTATTTCTTTGCTTTAGAATGTGAACCAGATGGATTATTTTTTACGAAATAAATGCATCTTGTCATGAAATGGATTCATCAATATGTAAGACTTCCACATCCTTACTTTATCATACGGTATTTATAATGATTAAATCTGAGCTGGAAGTCAAAATAAATGGGTCACTAACACGAGGCTACGAAGGACAGAGGATCCAGGCAGAGACACTGTCAGCCTTCTGTTCTCTGTTTGGTTCCTCGGCCCTCGTCCTCTCTCTCACGTACACTTTGTATTTCCCACTACACCACTATTAACACACTGTCACAAACACACACAAGCCATAGGCGTAACACTCACACAGCCTCCCTCTCTCACAAAGTGTGCTGCTCGCTGCACATATTTGAAAGGGTCTCTTGTAAAATGTGTGAAACAGTATGGAAGTGTAAAGATGCAATGGGAAAAATACTGTGTGTGTGTGTGTGTGTGTGTGTGTGTGTATGCGTGTTTTCACATAGTTGGTAAAAACACAAGCTCATGTTTATGCGCTACATTCCAGATCCTTTTTATAAATCAAAAGGAGAGGAAAACACAGTGAGTGGTGTTACTTCACTGCCACTCAAGACGCACAGCTTGCAAAAAAAAAAAAAAAAGAAAAAGAAAAAAATGGTTTGGCACACTGGCAGATATGCAAACAGGGGCTGTTTTCAAAAATGTAAAAGCTGACAGAGAGATGAAGCGTCGCACTGTATTTGTGTGGGTTTATTGTGGCGCTGACAACTCTTCCTTGCTAATTTAATGTCACAACACTATTCACAAAATGTGTAATTGTTCTCTATAGCCAGATTACTGGTTATACCAGTGGTGTCAGTGTGAATGGCTCCATTCATTTTGACTTTACTTCATTTGTATATGACACGCTCACATCAGTGTTTAGTTCTTCGGCTTGATTTTCTAATATACAGGTTCATATTTCTAATTAAAATGCGCCATTTTAATGGAGGGCCCGTAATGGTGGGCCTTTCTGCATGAATCCCAAAAGAGCCAATCGATGCAGCCGATTGCTCGCATGTTGCTGAAACAGTGTCTCTCAGGTGTATCCAGTGTTTTCGGCGACGGTGCGGCCGAGCTTCAGCATCTCCACTTCACAGGCACACTAAATGTTCCGTCATCCTCGCGGTTGCTTGACGACGCCAAGCCTCGCAGATTCTTCCATCCTATTTCCAGTCCCGGTGCACTGTAAACAAGCCATTACATTCTCACGCCTTTGTTTAGAGCGGCTCGATTGTTCCATCTGGCCTGGCGGTTTCGGTAGTGAACTCCAGAAAGAGAACAAGGAAACTACGGCTGTGGAGAAGCCCGAGTGACACCTGGTCCGGAGCCAGACCTGCCCTGCCAGACACGCTTTACTCATAAGCTACGGGATTAAATCCGTGTCTTTTTTTTTTTGGGTTTCATCTGATTTGTCATCGTGTTAAGAAAACATCACCGCCTTTTCTTATTTAAACTAACTAGGTCAAAATCCGATGACCAACGTTTACTCACATGCAGCCATTTCATCACAAAATATTCAATCAGTGGAAAACAGGAGAAATAAATATAGACATCAGAAATATTGTAAGTATTTAGGCAGTAAATGTCATTATTTACTAAAAGATCATAACTGAAACGAAATAAAGTGTGAATAACAAGTTTTTATTGATGTGATTGTTACTCAAAGAAAAGTTTTATATAACTCGTGTGTTCTCCACTGATGTGTTGGTTAGCATAGGTTTGTGTGTGTAGGTGTGTGTGTGCAGGTGTGTGTGGGGGTGTGTGGAGCCCCGGGGCGAGTTCTGGGGTGTGGCCCGCCCTTGCTTACGCCTGAGAAAGGCGAGGCTTTCTGACATCAGCAGGTGAAACCTGTTTTCTGTTGGTGGCAGGAAATGATGCAGGAGCACCGCAGTGTGAACGTGTGTGTGTGTGTGTGTGTGTGTGTGTGTGTGTGTGTGTGCGCGCGCGCGCGCGAGCACCGTCCTTTCATCTCCCTGCTGGGTTGAGCGTTAAAACAGCAAAGAGATCAAGAAGAGCTGCTTGGATGTGAAAACAACTGAAGAAGAAAATGAGTCGGAGATGATTGTCGGGTCTCACCGGAGTGTCGCTTCCTTCTAATAGATGGCGTTTTGATTGGCGGGTGAATTAGTGGTTGGACACGTCACGTTATATAATGGACTCTGAGTCACTGACTTGTTTAAATGATAGACAGCACATGCGTGCGAGTGCATGTGCATGTGCACGTGCACGCACACGCACGCACAAACCTGGTGAGTCAGTGCGGAATGCGTGCTATGCGGGTCTGAGCAGAGCTGAGCGCGCGGCGTGAAGACATCTGCCGGGACCTTTCATGCCGCCACTTGACACGTTTTCAGGAATGCACCGTTTCCCAGACTTGTCGAAGTCGGTCTTGAACTTAAAATCAGAAGGTCACTCAGATGCACCACACGTCAACCGATCAGGCACCTGTCAGCTCGAAATGACTTCAGACGAGCTCGAGAAGACGCACTGAACTAATCAATAAAAAACGCCAATAGGCTGGATCTTCACTGTCGATCCAGAGTAAAAACTAATCTTGTGCATAAGTTGATAATGGTAAAAGGAAGTAGAATTGTATGTTCGTTCTCTGGTCTGGAAAGGATTGATAAATTGTTTTTTTTTTTTTTTTTAAACATTTTCCAACGTTGTTTTTTGTTCTTACTGTGAAAATTCATCTGCACGCTGTGAACTGCGCTCCAGCTTTCTCTGAAAAGGGGAAAGATTAACAAACCAACGGCGAGACATGAATACAAACACTCAGAATCTCATTCATATCTACATTATGTAGGACTCTCAGATCTTCATTTGATGTGCAATAATTATGAACTTCATTATCTGAATAATGCATTTCCACAGTGGATATTTCACACTGAATCCTTCGAATAAATGACAATGAAAATGAATGCAGTTGAAAAGTGCTTTTTTTTGTTGTAATTGACTACAATAAAAGCAAATCAACAGTAGTTCTGATAGTAAAAAAGTCTCGCCGCTCTGTCCACCTTGGAGTAACATTGACTACATAAACAGTTTTGCTTGTATCCATTCAACCATCACCAACGATACAGACATTTAATTAAGAACACACTGACCACACACAGCGTCCGCAGTTTCATTCACTTTGCCTCCCACTGGATGACAAACAAACCGTGTTATCAGCCGCATGAAATTAAGAGAGGCAGGTCAATATTATTTATGCACTTCACCGCTACACATTTTTATCTGCATCTGTTTTTCCAGGCTCACAAATGAGTTAGACGAGGGAAATTAAATCCTGCTGTGTTCACTTCGACAGCAGTAAAGCGGGATTATTGCGCCGCATCAGAAAGTAATATGATGTCTGGAGTAAACACACAAACTCAGTCGTGTCATGTGTTCATTATCTTTCTTTAATCTGGGCCCGAGCAGAGAATCAGTACTCAGAGGAGAGAAGGCAGCAGATTATTCAGTACAATGAAAATCGATGGAAATGAGTCTGTTCACACAGTTTGAAGAAATGGAATAAAGATCTTCAGAAGAGGGAAATCAAAAATAAACAAAATTTTTCTACAATTAAAAAAAAACAAAAAAACAAAAAAAACATTGACTCCTCTTCCTGGAAGTTGAACAAGGTGTGGGAAACAGCTGTAAAACACTCAGATGACATTCAGAAACAGGAACAAGGCCTCAACAAAAAAGTGTGAGGGAAACCGCCGGTGCTGCTGCAGTTTATTCCCAGTCCCGTTTCTCCCGCTGCATCACCGCCGCTTGTTTTTCTCGCCTCGGCGTCCTCTTCCCTCAGCTGACTCCCGCTGCTCTCATACAGGAAAAACCTTGTGACATTCAACAATCAACACTGTTGTTTTATCCGACCCGCGTTATGAAGAAAATCCTTTTTTAACTACAGATACTGCAGAGGGCAGAGTTTCCACTCGCTGGAAGCTCTCTCGCCACGGACAAAAGCTAATCTACTTGTCAATCTATTGTCATAAAAACACATAGAAACCTTCCATTGTCAGATGGAAAAGTTTTCTCAATAAGAGGATTAGTCAGGACACAACCTCTTTGTCTATATTATTACACTAATCTATCATGTGAATAAAAACAAGTATTGTGACCAAAGGTCACTCCCAGAACTGCACTGACGGGAATTAAAAGCTTTCTCATGATGTCAGACGCCAACAAATCCTATAATTGCGTGGCTGGCAGAAATAATCAGTCACGAATAATTCCCAGAAGGAATTGCAAAAACGAGTGGGCTTAAAAAGGTCCAGGGCTGACCCACTTTGTGTAAACTGTTAACACATATAGCAGTAATTGTGACAAATGTGCCAAACAGGGCGTGTGGAGCTTCTCTTTTTCAAAACAAACAAGTCGACACTCGAGCGCCGACGACTCACTTCTTGTCACTGGGTTTTTTTTTTAGTACAAGCAAATTGACTTTTATACTGAATCACTTTTTTTTTTTTTATTTTTTTTTTTTACTTAGCCTTATTAAGTCGCCTTAAGTGCAACTGATCTATGAATTTAGAAGTATTTTTGACTGAAAGGGCGTTACGGTTTCAGCATCCAGAACCATGACCCTGACTGCCCTGAATTCGAGGTCGAAGGTCGTCTTAGTTATGCTGAGTTCTGTTTTGTTGTGTATAATATCCACTAACTTGGTGATTAGTGAAAATCAGAGGCTACAGCTGTTTTTATCAAGGCTTTATTAAATAAGAAAACATATAATTTTGTAAATTTGCACCGTCAATTGTTCTGGTATTCAGTTCTGTCATTTAAAAAGTCAACAGCTTGTTAACTCCCATGTGTCTTGAGAGCATTTATTTCAGAAAATAAAATACAGGTTTTCCTAAAAAGCTAGATTAGCACATATACAGCGCATGGAACTCTGGAGCTCAAACAAATTGTTCAAAATGAGGTTTTTCCTGTGCTGAACTAATTATGGTTGACTGATTGTCATCAGCGAGGCATTTTAATTTCTGCTTGAAAGTGTTTCTTCCCCCCTCTCATTTTAGTTTTATTTACATCAGAACAACACGCGAAACGCGGATCGCGAGCTACTGTACGTTACAGTTGGAAGATGGTTCACGCAGGCAGGAAACTGACAGTGGAGTTTCCAGGACCGATGGCACATTTGTTTCCCACCACTTCACAGTGAATTTCCTTCCTTCCTGTGATGCGACAGAGCGCCGGAGCGCATCTTCGGCAGCGTCAAACCGCAGTGACACAGGCTCACATGATGAGGGTCGGCGGCATCAAAGCGCCGAGCGGAGTGACTCATGACCAGTCCCCTTCATTTCAATCCTAATCGCATTACTACCTGCAGCGTTTCACGTACTGTACTCATCATTACTGTATTCCGGTGTCATGCAGTTACTGTATGTCACTCACTGGTGTTTCCAGCTGTGGTGTCACCAGCTGCATTACTTTCCTTATGCAAAAATACACTTTAGAACAAAAAACAGACCTCAAACAGGCATGAACTCAGTACAGACAGGCATTAAAGGTTCAGAGTGTTGCGGTCAGCATCGTATTATGGCTTTATATGTGGCTCTGAGTTAAAATACAACACGTCTTTATGGGACGGTAGCTGACTTAGCAGTCAGCACAGGTGACTGATGGGTGGTGAGGCAACGTTTGTGTTTTGCCACAGTGCTGACGCTGGAGAAATCTGCCTAAAACCCGACGAAAACTGTTCCTCATTTTGAAAATTAAAATCACAAATGAGGACAAACTGTTATTTCATTTGTATTCTTCAGATGAGTGTTTTTCCTTTTCCAAACATGCTTTCTTTTCCAATTTTTTTGTTTTTATTTTTCATAAAAATGACAGAAAATGTACCAGAAAGGTAATATTTAATCATCTAAAGACGCAATTTTCTAATAAACATAACTTAGACTGATGGAAGACAATTCAACCGTAGTGAAAAACCTTTCAGACCGACTTGACTTTCACTTGCAAAGTAAAACCTCAACTATCCCAACGACATTCCTTTGAGGAAGTCCAGGTAAGAACAACATGTGCTTCTCGTGGTGAGACGGTAAACCGTCGCCTGTCATCTCAGGAGTAATTGCTTGCCTGTGACAGCTCCGTCTCACTTCAGCATTTCTCCATGATGTTTTGTCTGGTGGAGAAGGAGCTTTAAAAACTGTGAGAGGGGTAATAATTCATGGGAAAAGGGCCGCGGGTTGTTGTTTCCTCCGTGCAAATCACTGCTGCTATAATCCGTTTAAAAGCCTTTAATTGAAACAATGCATTGCTTGACAAGAAAACTTGTCATTTTCTTCATTTTACAAAGAAAAACAAAGAAATAAAACACTCTAATGCACCTGTACCCTTCTGTAGCTACAGTTTTATTCATTTATTTTTTTCAAAGCTATGAGATAAATCTGCGAACTTGCCTCTCTCGTCAACCTGAGAGAGAAGAGATGGAAAAAAGCATCTTTTGAACTTTGCAGATTCGCTCCTCAAGGTTGCTGCAGACGTCATCCGGTTGCCCTGCAGCCGGCGCAGCACAACTGACTTCCACCTGACCGGGCAGGAGTGGCTTTTGTTCACACACACACACCCTTCTGTGTGTATCAGTCGAACCGACTGCCGGGAGGCAGGAAAACAAAACAAAAAAAAAGCCAATGGGCTTCTTAAAAAACCTAAACAGTCAGTGTGTCACAAGAGGAAGTCAAGCAGTCGGCGCGCTGTTTTGTGTGCATCCACCGAGCATTAATCACGGTTCGAGACTCCTCCGGTCCTGCTGACACCACCTGACTCAATCCCACATGACGACACGCATGGAAAAAAGCTGGCAGGACAGATTTTATTATGCGGGGCGCTGAAGAGCAGCGGCAACGTGAAGTCATCCTCATCCTGCATGATCGTGTATGAACTGGGCGGGAGAACAGATTTTCCACGCTGGAAACAATCAAGTCATTCTCTCGATATCTGCAGTGTCGGCCAGCAGTCTTATCTGATGTCTTTTACAATCGCCCATTGTTTTCTGAACACAGATATGAGGATGTCTGTTAATCAATGCATTATTAAAAAAAAATCCCTTATAATGAGTATTTCATTCATTAAAATCATGAAGCGGTGCAAATTAAGCTTTATGAATTAACATAATATGTCACATGTACCTTTAGAAATAACATTATAAACTATAGTTAAACTGAGTTTGTTGAATTTTTTTTGCGGTAACAGTTACTTTCACTTAACTCCTGTTTATTTATTTCTCACTCAGTCCTCCCGACAGCAGCATGAAAGACGGAGTGATGTTTGCATTCCCCTTCATCCTCAGTACCTGCTACCTGCATAAGCATTACTCTTCAAAAACCCTGCTGCTTCTTCTCACTGTCATTAATGTATAATTCTGTTCTCCGGAGACGATTAAAGACCATCTCGCTCCCGGCTTGATGTAACTTCAGTTGAATTTAAAGAATTAATCAATTTTTCAAAATTACACACACAGTGCTGACAGTTCAGCTAATGGGTCGTTCCACATTACAGTCGATCAGGTATCAAGATCCTGTGAGAGAGAGGATAAAAACTAACACTTCTGAGGAAATAGATATTTATTCAGATATTGCTTGACCAGTTTCATAAACCATTTTTTTCTCCTTTTGAGGGATTCTTTTCATCAACTTTAGAGTGAATTGAAGGTCATGAACTCATCATCTCAAAGGTTAATCAAGTTTTTAAAGAGATGACCACACATTAACCTTTATGATTTCACATAGATTAGATTAAATGGGTGCTTAAAGCTTAGTTCCTTGTGCTCTCTTATTTCCTGACACTCCGCCCAGGTTTGTGTAATCTCTTGGGATTGTCGGGGATTTTATGTACCCTGATCTCAGTAGTTATATAGTTACCAGAGTCTCTGATGTCCTGCCAGACACAGGAGTCATTTTAATGTCAAGTGGTTTAATGGACGGCGTCTTATCTGGAACTCCCAGTCAAGTTTTTGCTGAATTACATTTTCAAAATAAGCACAATATACAGTATCAATTGTGCTTTTTTTTTTTGTACTCTTCAAACATCTTTCAGAGCAGCGTGGGACGTTGAAAGGCCTTCCTGTTTGTTCAAATGTGTTTCAAAGGTCAATAAACTCTCGTCATTG